>NC_041380.1:167315966-167635672 GCF_002162155.2 Triticum dicoccoides | reverse complement strand
CAGCATCAATCGGCTTCAGTTAGCAGGAGTAGTGAAGGAATCGCTCTATCGGGTTCAGTTAACAGCCATCGATCGATCGCTCGGGTTCAGTAACGCATAGCCTGCAGTCCAATCGCTCGGGTTCAGTTAGAGCCCAACGCCTCGCTCGGGTTCAGTTAGAGCCCAACGCCTCGCACCCACGCGCGTGCGTGTACGAGAGAAACGCACATCGCTCGGCCCCGACCACCCACCATAACCGGGAACACCCCGATATTTTCCTTGCCCTCGCTTCTACCACGTTTTTTTCCGTCATGGACGACCCAAAGAATGTCATGCAGCTGCGTCTGCGACCCGCCCAGGACGAAAAGCCCATTTTCTGTCATGATTTTTTGTCATAGAAGTAGGACCCCACCACATCTATGATGATACCGGGTTTTGTCACAATTATCGTCATAGAAGTGTCATAAGTATGACAGAATTTTTTTCCGTTCGGACCAAAATGTCACGGATGTGTCTTTTTTTGTAGTGATGGGGGTACCCAGACTTGCCTGCCTGCGGCCCACAGCGTGGCTCTGTCAACGGCCCGATACGGCCCAGCTTCGCGAGGCGGACGACACCAAGACTTCCCTAGGGGGCAGCCTCACCAGGCTGACTACCTAGGAGTGGAGATATTAATGCAAGGTGCACCTCGCGAGGTTCATATGACGTGAGCCATGAAGACCAAGGCCAGGTGGGCGCTAGTGAGCACAGTGTACTAGTTTCCTCTTTGGTGCTAAGGAGGCAAGCGCATGCACGGGGTCTCGAGGAATCAAGAAAAGGTTTCCCTTTTGGTGCAACAAGACCAAGACCGCCAGGACGGCAGGACGGAGGTCATCGTGGAGCCCACCGCGACGTCACGACCAGGAGCTTTTGCAGGAGAAGACTACTTTTGTCAGGATAACTTGTACTAGTTGTCTCCCTTTGAATTTGGCCATTGTGGGATCCCTTCTCGCCTACATTTGGGAAGAGGACCAAGGACACTATAAATAGGACTTAGCCGCCACCACCATAGAAGGGGACGAATCATTCAGGTCATCCTCACACCCACCAGTTCATCGAGCGCAAGAACACCTCACCTCCTGAGGCTGTTCGGCCATTGCACTAGTTCATCCTCACCCCCTCGAGGCCAATCCACCACAAAGCAGGAGTAGGGTTTTACATCGCAAGGTGGCCCAAACCTGGGTAAACTGCCGTGTCTCTTGTCCATTTGGTTCGTCGAGCTAGGCCATGGAATCAGAGCGTAGGCAGACTGGGGAAGACGAGCTCTTTAGACGCAACCCTGAGTTAGAACCTCTCAAGGGTCTGTGGAACCCCAAATCCGACATTTGGCGCGCCATGTAGGGGGTGCATCGGAGCCTCTCTTCCGCCGATCGATTCACCACTGCTCCACCGCTTCCCTGGCTGACGCCCGTCGAGCCCGTGCTGAGCGTCGGGCCGCCCTCACCGCTCGCGTTGCCCAAACGGCGCATGCTGGCGGGCCTCCCCATCGTTCTCCATCACCTCTCGCCAACGCCGCCACCGGCCCGGTGGGGCACGAGCAGCAAGCTTCGTCGCTGCACCCCTCCGTGCGGCGTGACGGGCGCACGGCCACCCCCTCGCTGACTCCGGCTAATTCGTTATCTCACACTTGTCGTGGGCCGGCGGACACACAGGCTACACTGCTCATGGCGCGTGAGCTCCTATGCTACCGCCCTGTCGACGACTTCTATGAAGACTGGCTGGAACGCATATCTGAGCTCGTCAGCGCCGCTGGGGGCTCTCCTGCACCGTATCTCTCACTGCCTCGCTCGCCGCCTGCTGCGGGTGACGTAGCACACGAAGCGCCTCCTCCAACTCCCCATCAAGATGCCATCATCGAGCCAAGGCACGAGGCCCCAAAGCATGACCCACCACGTAGGGCGCCTGCGCACGAAGAAGGAAGCTACCAGGTGGTCCAGCGGCTGCAAGCAGGGGCGCGGGCACTCCCAGTACCACCACGTTAGGACCGCGCGCCACCTGCCGTGGTGAGGAGGCATTCCTGGAAGCTCTTCTGGAAAGACGTCTTGGTATTCACAGACGACTGGAATCCGAGAAATTGCGTCTAGTTCGCCCTTCTCATTGAGAGAAAATAGTCGAATGGTTTCATCCCGAGCAGCCTAGATGATCACATCCTCAGAAGAGTGCGTCAATTGAATCTCCCTGGCAGCACAATCAAGTTGAGCCTTGTGGTTAGAAAACCAGTCCATGCCAAGAATTAGATCAATATCCAAGTCACCAGGAACAATTGGTTTAGACAGAAATTTATAGTTGCCCATCTTGATAGAAACATCTGGAACCACCAAACTGGAGCTCAATCGTTTACCCAAAGAAACAATATCCATGGGTTTACCCAAATGTGAAGAAGTGAATTCATGCTTTGCAAAAAACGGTCTTGACATGAAACAATGCGATGCACCAGTATCAAACAATACTTTTGCAGGAAAGGAGTTAACTGAAAGGTTACCCATGATCACATCTGAAGAATCCTCTGCCTGAGCTGCATTCATCATGTTCACCTTAGCATGCTTGGGATTATGCTTGACCACTACACTGCTAGAAGATCTCACAGGAGGAGGAGGCGGAAGGCGCCTTTGGTTGAAGCACTTGTTTGCATAGTGACCTTTCTGCTGGCACTTGTTGCAAGTGACCTCTGAGAGCGGACGATGATAAGGAGCACTTGACCTTGGAGCTTGAGTCTGAGACTTGTTCTGGTAGCCTGGGTTGGGTGTGCGGGAAGATCCATGGACACCTTTGTTCTTCTGCTGGTAGGGCTGATTAAACGGAGGAGGAGGAGGAGGCCAGAACATCTATTGCTTAGCTTCCATTTGCGAGGAAGAGGAAGACTGAACTGCATCCCTGATTCTCCTCTTAGAAGCCTCACACTTGAGCTGAGCACCTTCTTTCTTGAGGGTCATGTTCGGAACAGAGGTGATCCTCGCGTTCCCAGGTGGCTTCTTGGTCGGAATGGTGTGACCACTTCACTTTCAGGAATTTGATTGACTTGTTGCGAGTCTTGCGTTTGGTTTCTTCAAGAATAGAAATGGTATGCTCATAATAAGACAAATCTTCTTGGAGATCAATCTCTTCAAAGTTGATAGTGCGCTCGGGGGTCTTGAACCACTTGCGAAGCTGTGACACATGAAACACAGCATGCACGTTTGCGAAGTTGGATGGGAGTTCAAGTTGATAGGCGAGGTTGCCTCTTTTTCCAGTGATCTTGAAAGGACCCACATATCTAGGGGCAAGCTTCCCTTTGATACCGAAGAAATGAGTGTCTTTCATTGGAGAGACGTAGAGGTAGACATGGTCTCCCATCTCGAAAGCCAAGTCACGGTGCTTGCTATCATAGTAACTCTTCTGGTGTGATTGCGCGGCTTTGAGATTTTCACGGATGACTTTACACATTTCCTCAGCTTTTGTGATCAAGTCGTTGCCAAGAAGTTGGCGTTCACCAGTCTCTGACCAATTGAGAGGAGTATGGCACTTTCTGCCATATAGAATTTTGAATGGGTCCTTGCCCGAACTTGCTTGGAAGCTGTTGTTGTAGGAGAACTCGGGATATGGAAGACAATCTTCCCACTTCATACCGAAAGATATGACACAATCCCTAAGCATGTCTGTGAGGATTTGGCTGACTCGCTCGACTTGCCCACTTGTTTGAGGATGGAAAGCTGTGCTGAAGCGAATGTTGGTGCCCATGGCCTTCTGGAATGAGTCCCAGAACTTAGAAGTGAAAATGCTTCCGTGATCTGAAGAGATCAATTGTGGAATACCATGCAAGGAGACAATCCTGGAGGTGTATAGCTCTGCCAACTGAGCTGTCGTGATAGATTCTTTGATTGGAAGGAAATGAGCCACTTTTATAAGCTTGTCAATGGCAACAAAGATAGCGTCATTGCCACGCTTGGACTTGGGAAATCCAGTAACGAAGTCCATTTCGATATGGTCAAACTTTCATTCTGGAATAGCAAGAGGTTGGAGGAGGCCAGCTGGTCGTTGGTGTTCTGCTTTCACCCTTCTGAAGGAAATATGCCCTATAGGCAATAATAAAGTTGTTATTTATATTTCCTTATATCATGATAAATGTTTATTATTCATGCTAGAATTGTATTAATCGGAAACTTAGTACATGTGTGAATACATAGACAATCTGAGTGTCACTAGTATGCCTCTACTTGACTAGCTCATTAATAAAAAAATGGTTAAATTTACTAACCATAGACATGAGTTGTCATTTGATTAATGGGATCACATCATTAGAGAATGATGTGATTGACTTGACCCGTCTATTAGGTTAGCACGATGATCGTTTAGTTTGTTGCTATTGCTTTGTTCATAACTTATACATGTTCCCATGACTATGAGATTATGTAGCTCCCGAATACCGGAGGAAAACTTGGTGTGCTATCAAACATCACAACGTAACTGGGTGACTATAAAGATGCTCTACAGGTGTCTCCAGTGGTGTTGACTGAGTTGGCATAAATCGAGATTAGGATTTTATACTCCGTGTATCGAAGAGGTATCTCTGGGCCCTCTCGGTAATGCACATCACTATAAGCCTTGCAAGCAATGTGACTAATGAGTTAGTTACGGGATGTTGCATTATGTAATGAGTAAAGAGACTTGCCGGTAACGAGATTAAACTAGATATTGAGATACCGACGATCGAATCTCAGGCAAGTAACATACCGATGACAAAGGGAACAACGTATGTTGTTATGCGGTTTGACAGATAAAGATCTTCATAGAATATGTAGGAACCAATATGAGCATCCAGATTCCGCTATTGGTTATTGACCGGAAGTGAGTCTCGGTCATGTCTGCATAGTTCTCGAACCCGTAGGGTCCACACGCTTAACGTTCGGTGACGATCAGTATTATGAGTTTATGTGTTTTGATGTACCAAAGGTAGTTCGGAGTCCCGGATATGATCACAGACATGACGAGGAGTCTCGAAATGGTCGAGATATAAAGATCGATATATTGGAAGGCTATGTTTGGACATCGGAATGGTTCCGGATGAGTTCGGGCATTTACCAGAGTAATGGGGGGGGGGGGTTACCGGAACCCCCCAGGGAGTCAATGGACCTTATTGGGCCTTAGTGGGAGAGAGGAGGAGGCGGCCAAGGTGGAGGGTGCGCCCCCAAGGCCAATCCGAATTGGGTGGGGGGCCGGCCCCCCTTTCCTTTCCTCTCTCTCCCCTTCCTTTCTCTCCTACCCCAACTAGGGTAGGGGGAATCCTACTCCCACCGGGAGTAGGGCTCCCCCCTTGGGCGCGCCATGAGAGGGCCAACCCTCCCCCTCCTCCACTCCTTTATATACGGGGGAGGGGGCACCCCATAGACACACAAGTTGATTGTTTAGCCGTGTGCGGTGCCCCCCTCCACAGTTTTCCACCTCGATCATATTGTTGTAAAGCTTAGGCGAAGCCCTGCGTCGGTAATTTCATCACCACCGTCATCACGCCGCCGTGCTGAAGAAACTCTCCCTCGACCTCAGCTCGATCTAGAGTTCGTGGGACATCACCGAGCTGAACGTGTGCAGTTTGCGGAGGTGCCGTACCTTCGGTGCTAGGATCGGTCGGATCGTGAAGACGTGCGACTACATCAACCGTGTTGTCGTAACCCTTCCGCTTACGGTCTACGAGGGTACGTGGACTACACTCTCCCCGCTTGTTGCTATGCATCACCTAGATGGATCTTGCATGTGCGTAGGAATATTTTTGAAATTACTGCGTTCCCCAACTGTGGCATCCGAGACAGGTCTATGCGTAGATGTTATATGCACGAGTAGAACACAAAGGAGTTGTGGGCGTGAGTATATACATATTTCTTGCCGTCACTAGTTGATTCTTGATTCAGTGGTATTGTTGGATGAAGCGGCTCAGACCGACATTACGTGTACGCTTACGCGAGACTGGTTCTACCTACGTGCTTCACACACAGGTGGCTAGTGGGTGTTTGTTTCTCCAACTTTAGTTGAATCGGTTTCAATGAATAGGGTTCTTTCTGAAGATCAAAAAAAGCAATCACTATACTACGTTGTGGTTTTGGTGCGTAGGTAAGAAAGGTTCTTGCTAGAAGCCCGTAGCAGCCACGTAAAACTTGCAACAACAAAGTAGAGGACGTCTAACTTGTTTTTGTAGGGCACGTTGTGATGTGATATGGTCAAGACGTGATTATATATATTGTTGTATGATATGATCATGTTTCGTAACACAGTTATCGGCAACTGGCAGGAGCCATATGGTTGTCGCTTTATTGTATGAAATGTAATCACCATGTAATTGCTTTACTTTATCACTAAGCGGTAGCGATAGTCATAGAAGCAATAGTTGGCGAGACGACAACGATGCTTCGATGGAGATCAAGGTGTTAAGCCAGTGACGATGGTGATCATGAAAGTGCTTTAAAGATGGAGATCAAAAGGCACAAGATGATGATGGCCATATCATATCACTTATTTGATTGCATGTGATGTTTATCATTTCTGCATCTCATTTTTCTTAGTACGGCGGTAGCATTATAATATGATCTCTCACTAAATTTGAAGGTATAAGTGTTCTCCCTGAGTATGCACCATTGCTACAGTTCGTTGTGCCGAGACACCACGTGATGATCGGGTGTGATAAGCTCTACATTCACATACAACGGGTGCAAGACAGTTTTGCACAAGCATAATACTCGGGTTAAACCCGACGAGCCTAGCATATGCAGATATGGCCTCGGAACACTGAGACCGAAAGGTTGAGCATGAATCATATAGTAGATATGATCAACATAATGATGTTCACCATTGAAAACTACTCCATCTCACGTGATGATCGGGCATGGTTTAGTTGATATGGATCACGTGATCACCTAGATGATTAGAGGGATGTCTATCTAAGTGGGAGTTCTTAAGTAATACGATTAATTCAACTTCAAATCTATCATGAACTTAGTACCTGATAGTATTTTGCATGTCTATGTTGTTGTAGATAGATGGCCCATGTTGTTGTTCCGTTGAATTTTAATGCGTTCCTAGAGAAAGCTAAGTTGAAAGATGATGGTAGCAATTACACGGACTGGGTCCATAACTTGAGGATTATCCTCATTGCTACACAGAATAATTGCATCCTGGAAGCACCGCTGGGTGACAAGCCTGCTGTAGATGCTGCTGAAAATGTTAAGAACGTCTGGCAGAGCAAAGCTGGTGACTACTCGATAGTTCAGTGTGCCATGCTTTACGGTTTAGAACCGGGACTTCAACGACGTTTTGAGCGTCATGGAGCATATGAGATGTTCCAGGAGTTGAAGTTAATATTTCAAGCAAATGCCTGGATCGAGAGATATGAAGTCTTGAATAAGTTCTATAACTGCAAAATGGAGGAGAATAATTCTGTCAGTGAACATATACTCAAAATGTCTGGGTACCACAACCACTTGACTTAGCTGGGAGTTAATCTTTCTGATGATAGTGTCATTGATAGAGTTCTTCAATCACTGCCACCAAGCTACAAGAGCTTCGTGATGAACTATAATATGCAATGGATGGATAAGACAATTCCTGAGCTCTTCGCAATGCTAAAGTCTGCGGAGGTAGAAATCAAGAAGGAGCATCAAGTGTTGATGGTCAACAAGACCACCAGTTTCAAGAAGAAGGGCAAAAGGAAGAAGGGGAACTTCAAGAAGAACAACAAGCAAGTTGCTGCTCAAGTGAAGAAGCCCAAGTCTGGACCTAAGCCTGAGACTGAGTGCTTCTACTGCAAAGGGACTGGTCACTGGAAGCGGAACTGCCCCAAGTATTTGGCGGATAAGAAGGATGGCAAAGGGAAAGGTATATTTGATATACATGTTATTGATGTGTACCTTACTAATGCTCGCAGTAGCGCCTGGGTATATTTGATACCGATTCTATTGCTAATATTTGCAACTCGAAACAGGCACTACGGACTAAGCAAAGATTGGCTAAGGACGAGGTGACGATACGCGTGGGAAATGGTGCCAAATTCGATGTGATCGCCGTTGGCATGCTACCTCTACATCTACCTTCGGGATTAGACTTAGACCTGAATAATTGTTATTTGGCGCCAGCATTAAGCATGAACATTATATCTACATCTTGTTTGATGCAAGACGGTTATTTATTTAAATCAGAGAATAATGGTTGTTCTATTTATATGAGTAATATCTTTTATGGTCATGCACCCTTGATGAGTGGTCTATTTTTACTAAATCTCAAAAGTAGTGATACACATATTTATTCATAGTATTGAAGCCAAAAGATATAAGTTTAATAATTATAGTGCAACTTATTTGTGGCACTGTCGTTTAGGTCATATAGGTGTAAAGCGCATGAAGAAACTCCATGCTGATGGACTTCTGGAATCACTTGATTATGAATCACTTGATGCTTGCGAACCATGCCTCATGGGCAAGATGAGTAAGACTCCGTTCTCCGGAACAATGGAACGAGCAATAGACTTATTGGAAATAATACATACTAATGTATGCGGTCCGATGAGTGTTGATGCTCGTGGCGGGTATCGTTATTTTCTAACCTTCACAGATGATTTGAGCAGATATGGGTATATCTACTTGATGAAACATAAGTCCGAAACATTTGAAAAGTTCAAAGAATTACAGAGTGAAGTGGAAAATCATCGTAACAAGAAAATAAAGTTTCTATGATCTGATCGTGAAGGAGAATACTTGAGTTACGAGTTTGGTCTTCATTTGAAACAATGCAGAATAGTTCCGCAACTCACGCCACCTGGAACACCACAGCGTAATGGTGTGTCCGAACGTCATAACCACACTTAATTAGATATGGTGCAATCTATGATGTCTCTTACTGATTTATCGTTATTGTTTTGGTGATATGCTTTAGAGACGGCGGCATTCACGTTAAACAGGGCACCATCAAAATCCGTTAAGACGACACCTTATGAACTGTGGTTTGGCAAGAAACCCAAGTTGTCGTTTCTTAAAGTTTGGGGCTGTGATGCTTATGTGAAAAAGCTTCAACCTGATAAGCTCGAACCCAAATCGGAGAAATGTGTCTTCATAGGATACCCAAAGGAGACTATTGGGTACACCTTCTATCACAGATCCGAAGGAAAGATATTCGTTGCTAAGAATGGAGCCTTTCTAGAGAAGGAGTTTCTCTCGAAAGAAGTTAGTGGGAGGAAAGTAGAACTTGATGAGGTAACTGTACCTACTCCCTTTGTCGGTGTTCTGGGAACGGGGGTCCCCAGACTTGCCTGCCTGCGGCCCGCGGCGTGGCCAAGCAATAGGCCATACGACCCATCTTCACCAACAAGGCACCCAAGACCCTCGCGAGGGGCCAAGCCTCATGAGGCGGACGATGCAAGACATCCTCTAGAGTGGCCTAGCTAGGTAGGCTCACGAGGAGTGGAGATATCAAGGCGGGGCGAACCTCACGAGGCTCTCATGACGTGAGCCATGACGATCGACACCAGGTGGGCGCCAGCGCGCGCAGCGTCCTTGTTTCTTCTTTGGTGCAAAGGGGGCAAGCGCAACCGCGGAGTACCGAGGCCTCTGGAAAAGGTTGCCATTTCGGTGCAACAAGACCAATACCATGGACTGCAAGGCGGAGGTCGTCGTGGAGCCCAAGACGGCGTTACCACCAGAGCTTTGTGCGGGCGAAGACTACTTTTGTCAGGATGGCTCATACTAGCTGTCCCCCTTCAAATTAGCCCGCCATTGTTGGCTCCCGTCCCGCTCGATATTTGGGAAGAGGACCAGGGCCTCTACAAATAGGACTAGCCACCACCATAGTAGAAGGAGAGGCGGGGAGATATCTCATTAGACCCAGAGACACACACAAGTTCCTACACGCAAGAACACCTCAACCTCAGGAGGCTGTTCTTCCCCTTGTATTATTCATCATCAGCCCAAGAGGCAATCCACCACCACACTGGAGAAGGGTATTACACCACAATGGTCGCCCGAACCAGTATAAACCCTGTGTCTTTCTGTGTTGCGAGTTCGTCGAGTTCGTCTGCGAGATCTTAGCGAGCTAGAGCATAGATCGATAGGAGGGAAAGACTTTGCGCCCACCCCAGTGTTCGAACCTTAAGGGTTTGCCGGAACCCCACATCCGACACCCTTATTGGGAAGTAGATCATCGCAGACATCAGTTCCAGTGATTCCTACACCAATTTGTGAGGAAGCTAATGATGATGATCATGAAACTTCTGATCAAGTTACTACCGAACCTCGTAGGTCAACCAGAGTAAGATCCGCACCAGAATGGTACGGTAATCCTATTGTGGAAGTCATGTTACTTGACCATGATGAACCTACGAATTTTGAGGAAGCGATGATGAGCCCAGATTCCGCAAAATGGCTTGAGGCCATGAAATCTGAGATGGGATCCATGTATGCAAACAAAGTGTGGACTTTGATTGACTTTCTCGTTGATCGGAAAGCCATAGAGAATAAATGGATATTCAAGAAGAAGACTGACGCTGACAATAATATTACTGTTTACAAAACTCGACTTGTTGTGAAAGGTTTTCGACAAGTTCAACGAGTTGACTATGATGAGACCTTCTCACCTGTAGCAATGCTTAAGTCCGTCCGAATCATGTTAGCAATTGCCGCATTTTATGATTATGAAATTTGGCAAATGGATGTCAAAACTGCATTCCTTAATGGATATCTTAAAGAAGAGTTGTATATGATGAAACCAGAAGGTTTTGTCGATCCAAAAGGTGCTAACAAAGTGTGCAAGCTCCAACGATCCATTTATGTACTGGTGCAAGCCTCTCGGAGTTGGAATATACATTTTGATAGTGTGATCAAAGCATATCGTTTTATACAGACTTTTGGAGAAGCCTGTATTTACAAGAAAGTGAGTGGGAGCTCTGTAGCATTTCTGATATTATATATAGATGACATATTGTTGATCGGAAATGATACTGAAATTCTGAATAGCATAAAAGAATACTTGAATAAGAATTTTGCAATGAAAGACCTCGGTGAAGCTGCTTATATATTGCGCATCAAGATCTATAGAGATAGATCAAGACGCTTAATTGGACTTTCACAAAGCACATACCTTGATAAAGTTTTGAAGAAGTTCAAAATGGATCAAGCAAAGAAAGGGTTCTTGCCTGTATTACAAAGTGTGAAGTTGAGTCAGACTCAATGCCCGACCACTACAGAAGATAGAGAGAAAATGAAAGTCATTCCCTATGCTTCAGCCATAGGTTCTATCATGTATGCAATGTTATGTACCTGACCTGATGTGTTCCTTGCTATTAGTTTAGCAGGGAGGTACCAAAGTAATCCAGGAGTGGATCACTGGAGAGCGGTCAAGAATATCCTGAAATACCTAAAAGGACTAAGGATATGTTTCTCGTTTATGGAGGTGACAAAGAGCTCATCGTAAATGGTTACGTTGATGCAAGCTTTGACACTGATCTGGATGACTCTAAGTCACAAACCAGATACGTATTTTTATTGAATGGTGAAGCTGTCAGTTGGTGCAGTTCCATGCAGAGCATCGTGGCATGATCTACATGTGAAGCGAAGTACATAGCTGCTTCAGAAGAAGCAAATGAAGGAGTCTGGATGAAGGAGTTCATATCCAATCTAGGTGTAATACCTAGTGCATCGGGTCCAATGAAAATCTTTTATGACAATACTGGTGCAATTGCCTTGGCAAAGTAATCCAGATTTCACAAGAGAACCAAGCACATCAAGAGACGCTTCAATTCCGTCCGCGATTAAGTCAAGGAGGGAGACATAGAGATTTGCAAGATACATACGGATCTGAATGTTGTAGACCCGTTGACTAAGCTTCTCTCACAAGCAAAACATGATCAGCACCAAGACTCCATGGGTATTAGAATCATCACTGTGTAATCCAGATTATTGACACTAGTGCAAGTGGGAGACTAAAGGAAATATGCCCTAGAGGCAATAATAAAGTTGTTATTTATATTTCCTTATATCATGATAAATGTTGATTATTCATGCTAGAATTGTATTAACCGGAAACTTAGTACATGTGTGAGTACATAGACAAACTGAGTGTCAATAGTATGCCTCTACTTGACTAGTTCGTTAATAAAAATGGTTAAGTTTCCTAACCATAGACATGAGTTTTCATTTGATTAATGGGATCACATCATTAGAGAATGATGTGATTGTCTTGACCCATCCGTTAGCTTATCACGATGATCATTTAGTTTGTTGCTATTGCTTTGTTCATAACTTATACATATTCCTATAACTATGAGATTATGCAACTCCCGAATACCACAGGAACACTTAGTGTGCTATCAAATGTCACAACATAACTGAGTGACTATAAAGATGCTCTACAGGTGTCTCCAATGGTGTTTGTTGAGTTGGCATATATTGAGATTAGGATTTGCCACTCCATGTATCGGAGAGGTATCTCTGGGCCCTAATGCACATCACTATAGGTCTTGCAAGCAATGTGACTAATGAGTTAGTTACAAGATGTTGCATTATGGAAAGAGTAAAGAGACTTGCCATTAACGAGATTGAACTAGGTATTGAGACACCGACAATCGAATCTCGGGAAAGTAACATACCGGTGACAAAGGGAACAACCTATGTTGTTATGCTGTTTGACCGATAAAGATCTTCGTAGAATATGTAGGAACCAATATGAGCATCCAGGTTCCGCTATTGGTTATTGACCGGAAGTGAGTCTCGGTCATGTCCACATAGGTCTCGAACCCGTAGTGTCCGCACGCTTAATGTTCGGTGACGACTGGTATTATGAGTTTATGTGTTTTGATGTACCGAAGAGTCCCGGATATTATCACGGACATGACGATGAGTCTCGAAATGGTCGAGACATAAAGATCGATATATTGGAAGGCTATGTTTGGACATCAGAAGGGTTCCGGATGAGTTCGGTCATTTATCGTAGTACCGGGGGGTTACCGGAACCCCCGGGGAGTCAATGGGTCCTATTTGGCCTTAGTGGGAGAGAGGAGGAGGCAGCCCAGGTGGAGGGCGCGCCCCCGCAAGCCCAATCCGAATTGGGTGGGGGGCCGGCCACCCCTTTCCTTTCCTCTCTCTCCCCCTTCCTTTCTCTCCTACTCCAACTAGGGAAGGGGGAATCCTACTCCCACCATGGTGGGAGTAGGACTCCCCCCTTGGGCACGGCATGAGAGGGCCGGCCCTTCCCCTCCTCCACTACTTTATATACGGGGGAGGGGGCACCCCATAGACACACAAGTTGATTGTTTAGCTGCGTGCGGTGCCCCCCTCCATAGATTTCCACCTCGATCATATGGTTGTAGAACTTAGGCAAAGCCTTGCGTCGGTAACTTCATCATCACCGACATCACGCCGTCGAACTGACGAAACTCTCCCTCGACCTCAGCTGGAATATAGAGTTTGTGGGACGTCACCGAGCTGAGTGTGTGTAGATCACGGAGGTGTCATACCTTTGGTGATAGGATCGGTCAGACCGTGAAGACATACGACTACATCAACCGTGTTGTCATAACACTTCTGCTTACGGTCTACGAGGGTACGTGGACTACACTCTCCCCTCTCGTTGTTATGCATCACCTAGATGGATCTTGCGTGTGCATAGGATTTTTTTTTGAAATTACTGCATTCCCCAACACCTTCGGCACACAACACATTCATTCACGAATTGAGCAATCTCTTGCTTCATTCGAGTCCACCAATATGACTGCTTGAGGTCATGGTACATAACTGCCTGGACGAATGGACATAAGAGAATTGTGTGCTTCGTTCATTATGACCTTCCTTAGATAACCTTTAGGAACCACAATCCGGTCCTCGAAGAATAAAGTGTCTTTGTCATCAATGCGATGGTACTTGTATTTGGGTTGGCTCTTGGCAATACCATGTTTGACCTTCTTCACTATAAAGGAGTTGAGCCTCACGAATTTGGTCTTCCAAAGTTGGAGTGACTTGAAGGTTGGCAAGAAAACCTTGAGGAACAACTTGGAGGTTGAGTTTGCGGAAATCTTCACAAAGATCCGGTTGGAATGGCTTGACAATTAAGTTGTTGCAATAAGCCTTCCCGCTCAAAGCATCTGCAATGACATTGGCCTTGCCAAGAGTATATTCAATACTTGGATTGTACTCTTGAATCATTTTGACCCAATGAGTTTGCCTGAGGTTGAGGTTGGGTTGAGTGAGATATATATGAGGCTCTTGTGATCGGTGAAAATGTCCACTTGCCTTCCCAACAAGAGATGTCTCCATGTTATTAATACATGGACAACTACCGCCAACTCAAGATCGTGAGTGGGGTAGTTCCTTTCGTTGGGCTTCAACTGACGAGAGGTATAGTCCACAGCTTTCTTCTCTTGCATTAACTTAGCGCCGAGACCTTGTAAAGAGGCATCATAGAAAACTTCGAATGGCACAGATGACTCCTTGCTTCTCCCTCTCAGAAGCCGCAATAGCCTGGCCCAGCGCCGCGCGTACCGCCAGGTCAGAATGAAGCCAGCCGGAGGCCAACTCCAGACGCCCGGCCACCAGGCACGGGTCAGCGCTCAGGAGATCCGCCTATAGTCGGGTCATCTCTGAAAGGGCACGGTCCAAGACGGCAGTAGGAGCAAAAGGGACAGGAAGTGGAGATGTAGCTGTAGGAGGAAGTGACATCATCACCAGGGCTTGGGAGACTGCGGGCCCCGGAGCAGCTGGGACCTCGTCAGCCGTGCCAAACACCGGCACTTCCGGAGCCAGCGGGGATATGGGGGCTGATTGCACTCGGCGATGTCCTCCTGGCCCCGCAAGGGCGTCCGGGCTGGGGAGACATGGGCGATGTTGCCTCCTTCCTCTGCGGAGGGAGGCACAGTCACCGTACCCTCCTTCCTCCTCTTCGCCGAAGATGTCGGCCTGATCAACCAAAGGCGAGCGTCAGGAAATACAAAGTACCAGTAGGGGTAAAGTGAAGCTTGAGACACCTATCGGTCCACCGCGAGGTACTCCATCCTCCATTTGTGAAGCTTGAGGCCTGGCAGCATTGGGACCTGAGGGGTAGGCGTTCGGGCTCCAGCGGCGTCATGCAGTGCGGGGGAAGAACCGGATCCAGCCCCAGGAGGTGTTGGGGTGGAGGCGGCACCACGGGCCACTAGTGATGACCTACCCTTCATCGGGATGAGGGGTTACTCCTTCCCCCCTTGGTAGGCATCGGCCTCGACATCATCAGGAAGGGCGCGAAGAATCTCGGCCTTGCTCGGAGGGGAGGTCTCCCCCACCTCTTCTGGGGTCTCCTCCGAGTCCACCTCCTCTTCCCCCTCTCCGCGGGACTCGCCAGAGGACACCTCCACCAGTTTCTGCACCGTAGGAGCTCCCAAAAACACCGGCGGCACCAGCCCGCGCGCACTAAAAGTTGGCCTGGAGGCGACGAATTCCTCCCGGTCCCTGCATTGGAACAGGGGAATGAAGGCGCTAGGCGGGCACTCCTGGTCGTTTCTGACTATGAGACGCAGGACGGCGTCTAGTTAGTCGTCAGGCAGGTCCCCCGGCCTCAGGCGGGCCTTGCTTTTGCCTCCCTCAAGCTCTAAGAAGGGGCGCACGCAAGCCTGGAGTGGGGCAACCTGCAGCTTTAAGAACTCCCTCAGGAGCATCGCCCCCGTTATTTTGGCCGCCCTCACATTGCCCGGCTTCAGGTCCATCATCATCTGCCCCAGCACTGACGATGCCTGCTCATCGACAAGCTCCGCCCTGGGCCACTCCTTGCCTTGCCGGGGCGCCTCCATCGGCAACACCAGGCGCGGATGGGCGAGCTTGGCATCCACCATAACCCATTTGGACCGAATGTTGTCGGCCCTCTTCCCGGTGCTCGAGATCGAGTTGGCCTTGCCGGATGCAACGAAGTTGGCGCATCTAGATATGTGACCCTCGCTGACACAGAGGAAGAAGAAATGGCGCAGGAGTGCCATGGACGGCATCACGCCCAGGTACGCCTCACTGTAGTAGGCAAAGATGGACAGGAGGAGGACATAGTTGGGATGGAGATGCAACGCTTGCAGCCCATAGTGGTTGAGCACTTCATAAAAGAAATCAGAGAAGGGAGGAACCAACCCGACGGCAACGCTGCTCGAAAAGAAGGGAAAGAAGGTGCTCCCCTCAGGCTCCGGCTCGTCGGAGGCAAGCTGGAGCTCCGTCTTCCCCCACTCATTGCTCTCTCCCGCCGTCAGCAGGCTCATGGAGGCAAGGCTCTTCTCCGTGACAGTGGGCGCCTCAAGAGTGGGCTCATACCAAGCCGGAGCCGAGGAAGTCTTAACCTTGCGCGGCGCCATGGGCAGCATATGCAGAGCAAGGCCGGAGCATATCTGTAGGTAGCGGCGGCGAAGAGCGAGAAAGGGGATCTGGAGCGAGGCAAGGAAGAAGCAATGAAGGAAAGTGCCGCCCGCACCGGCCTTTTGTCGGGTCAAGCAGTTGCCGAGGCAGCATGGGGAAGCGGAGACGCCCACGTCCAATCAACCGCCATGCGTCAACCGAGGTCGTGAGCTTTTGGGGCCCGCGGAGCTCCGAACTTGACCCTTGGCTTCGCAGCAAAGCCAAGCCCGAGCGCACCTTCGGCCCGGGGGCTACTGTCGGCATTATGGGAACGGGGGTCCCCAGACTTGCCTGCCTGTGGCCCGCGTCATGGCAAGCAGCAAGCCGTACGGCCCATCTTCACCAACAAGGTACCCAAGACCGTCACGAGGGGCCCAGACTCACGAGGCGGACGACGCAAGACCTCCTCTGGAGTGGCCTAGCTAGGCAGGCTCACGAGGAGCAGAGATATCAAGGCGAGGCGAACCTCACGAGGCTCTCGTGACGTGAGACATGACGATCAACACGAGGCGGGCGCCAGCGCGCGCAGCGTCCTTGTTTCCTCTTTGGTGCAAAGGGGGCAAGCGCAGCCGCGGAGTACCGAGGCCTCAGGCAAAGGTTTCCATTTCGATGCAACAAGACCAAGACCATGGACTACAAGGCAGAGGTCATCGTCGAGCCCAAGACGGCGTAACCACCAGAGCTTTGTGCAGGCGAAGACTACTTTTGTCAAGATGGCTCATACTAGCTGCCCCCCTTCAAATTAGCCCGCCATTGTTGGCTCCCTTCCCGCTCGATATTTGGGAAGAGGACCAGTGCCTCTACAAATAGGACTAGCCACCACCATAGTAGAAGGAGAGGCGGGGACAGATCTCATCAGACCTAGAGACACACACAAGTTCCTACGCGCAAGAACACCTCAACCTCAGGAGGCTGTTCTTCCCCTTGTATTATTCATCATCAGCCTAAGAGGCAATCCACCACCACATTGGAGTAGGGTATTACACCACAACAGTGGCCCGAACCAGTATAAACCCCATGTCTTTCTGTGTTGCGAGTTCGTCAAGTTCGTCCGCAAGATCTTAGTGAGCTAGAGCATAGATCGGTAGGAGGGAAAGACTTCACGCGCACCACAGTGTTCGAACCTTAAGGGTTTGCCGGAATCCCACATCTGACATTTGGCGTGCCAGGAAGGGGTGCGCCGTAGATTCCTTTCCGTCAGTTCATCGCTCCGTCGCTCCGTCGTCTCCATGTCGGACGCTCGACGTGCTCGAGCTGAGCGTCGGGCTGCCCTCGCCACCCGCGTCGCTCAGACGGCTCCTGTCGGTGGGCCACCTCGTCGTTTTCCGTCCCCCGCCACCAACGCTGCCACCGGCCTGGTGGGGAACGAGCAGTAGGAGTCCTCGCAGCATCCTTCGGTGCGGCAGGACGGCCGCACCGCTACTCCATCACTCACCCCTACTAGTTCTTCGTCTCACGCGCACCGCGCTCCCATGGAGGCACGGGCCGCGCTCATCGCGGTGAACGAGCTCCTGCGTTACCGCCCCGTCGACGACCTCTATGAGGAGTGGCTCGACCGCGTCGCCGAGCTCGTCCTTGCCGCAGGGGGCTCTCCGGCGCCGTCCCACTCTCTACCTCCCCCTCAACCGTCCGCGAGCGATGGGGCTCATGGCGTGCCTCCACCGCCTCGACCCCAAGACGGTGCCTTGACACCAAGGCGCGCGCGTCCACGGCGTGATCCGCCGCGCCCGGCGCCCTTGCGTGAAGAAAGAAGCTACCAAGAAATCCCGCGGCCGCGAGAAGTTGCACGGGAGCTGCCCGCGCCACCTCGTCAAGACCGCGTGCCGCCTGCAGTGGCGCAGCGCGGACCTCGCCAAGACCAAGCTCTGCCTCATAAGCGGGCCCCGGTGACCATGGCTAGCTGCTGTGCCTTCACCCCCGAACTGCGTAGTGTCGCCTGGCCAGGCAATTTCAAGCCAGATCTACCTCCTTAATACGACGGCACCGCCGACCCCGCGGAGTTCCTGTAGCTCTATGAGTTGAGCATCGAAGCGGCCAACGGCGATGAAAAAGTCATGGCGAACTGGTTTCCCATGGCTCTCAAGGATGGGGCCCGCTCTTGGCTCCTGAACCTGCAGCACGGCTCGATCTCCTCCTGGGACGAGATGCGCGACCGCTTCGTCGCCAACTTCCAGGGCACTCGTGACCGCCCACCGGCTGCGGGTGACCTACGCCGCATCAAGCAACAACCAGGAGAGACCCTCCAGAAGTACATCCAGCGCTTCAATAACACACGCCTCAAGATCCCCAAGGTCACGGACGAGGCCATCATTTCCACGTTTTCCGACGGCGTCCACGACGTCAAGATGAAGGAAGAGCTGGCTATCCATGAGGAGCTTTGCACATCTCAGGAGCTGTTCAACCTGGCGACCAAGTGTGCAAGAGCTGAGGAGGGGCGCCTCTCTCTCCTTGAGCTGCCAGCTGCAGGAGTGGAGGAGAAGAAGGCCAAGGCCATGGACGTGAAGCGCAAAGAGGCAGTGATGCTCGCAGCGGAGCCCGACGCCAAGCGAGGCAGAGATCAGCCCGAGTCGCCCAAGAACGGCCGTCCCTTCCGAGTCGCCCAAGAACGGCCGTCCCTTCTGAACACCCACAACACTAGAGACTGTCAAGAGCTCAGAGCCATACGGGAAGGACGCTTCAGTCGACGCCCCGAGCGCAACGACTGGGGCTACGGCCGCGAAGGAGGACGCAGAGGCGGACGCTGGGACGACCGTGGCCCGCGCCAGGAGTGGCGCGACCGACCTCGTGAGGACCATTGACAGGACCAACCTCGCGAGGGCGCCTGGAGGGACCCACCTCATGGGGATCGCCCCCAGGGCAACACCGGTCTTCACCCATTGCCGCCACCAAGAAGGAACGACGACAACCACCAGGATGAGGGGGCTGGGGGCTTCCAGGAGCCGCGTGTGATCGCTTGCATCTTGGGCGGTGCTCAGGCCCCAGCCTCTCAGCGCATCTTCAAAAAGTTCGCTCGCGAGGTGAATGCGGCACTCCCCAAACTCGAGGCCATGCGCCCGCTATGGTGGTCCCAATGCACCATCACCTTCAACTCGGCAGACCAGCTCAAGTGCGCAGCCACCGCTGGCGCACTCCCTATGCTATGCTCCCCAGTCATCAGCAATGTGCAAGTCACCAAGACTCTCATCGACGGCGGTGCAGGGCTCAACGTCCTATCTGTCGACATGTTCGACAACTTCCAAGTGCCCTATGAGCAGCTCCAGCCAACCAAGCCTTTCTCAGGAGTGACTGACGGTTCCACCACACCGATAGGGCAAGTCCGCCTGCCTGTCACCTTCGGGGAGCGCAAGAACTACCGCACCGAGCTCATCGACTTTGACGTCGCTCACATCCGCCTACCGTACAATGCCATCCTCAGGTATCCAGCCCTGGCCAAGTTCATGGCGGTCACTCACCATGGCTACAACGTACTCAAGATGCCAGGAAGCGGGGGAATCATCATGGTCCCATGTGAAGAAAGGGATGCGATGTGCTCCCTTGAGCGCGCCTTCCAAGCCGCAGCAATCGACAACCCTGACATCAGAAGTGAAGGCCCTCCGGAGACCACCCCAAGAAGAAGAAGCCGCACTGTACAGGACCCCAAGAAGATGGTGTCGCATCAGGAGCCTCGTCAGGATCAGCACCCTCTCCAGGGGCGCCTCCCTGCACCGCATAGGAAGGCGCGCCCGGTGCCCTCCTTGGGCAGGGCTCGGGGGCTCTCTTCTGGAGAGCCTCAAACCTTGCCAACCTCATGAGGGAGGCGCTTGGGCACCACTTGGAAGTGTGCTTCATGGCACACTTCCCTCAAGAGAGCACAGGGCGAGGAGTGCCCACCACCCAGGAGTTCATCACCAAGACCACCCAAGAGCTTCAAGATGCGAGAGCCATGCGCGGCGACAGCCTCTCACCGAGCATGGCTCTCCATCCAGGCGAGGGTGCTGAACTGCGCGTCTGCATCAACATCCCAAGGCTCAACAGGGCCGCATCTCAGGAGTGCTTCTGGCCTTCGAGTGCGGGCCGCTGTGAGGGTCCACCACACAGCTACATTCGCATGCCCTTTGGCTTGCCGAGCGTGGCGTTGGCCTATCAATGCAACGTGCGACAAGTCCTGGCGGCTCAGGAGGCCAGGTTCCACGCCGTTCAAGAGGAGATGGGAACGGTCTTCAGGAAACCTCCTGAGCCCCAAAAACCTCCTGAGGATCAGGGTCCCGGTGGCTCATGAGGAGCCATTCCTTCAACGCGTGGCTTCAGCTGCACCAACTCTACTTCGTCTACAGAACCAGGTGACATCTTCCAAGTTCATTTAAGCTGGGAGCGCCCCTCAGGCTACATTATTCCCAGGCCACACGGGTCCGTCCCTATGGCATGTATCCCTTTTGCTTATGTCTTTAGCTTACCTTGTTGGGAGCGCCCCTCCGACTGCATCATCCCCATGCCGTCTGGGCCAGACACAGTGGCGTGTATCTTCCTGCATTTATCCAAGTCGATCTGCTCTTCATGCTTAACCTGCCGACGACTATCGCCTGCTCGGTTGCCGCCCGCTGCGGGTCTGTTTATCCCATGCAACCCTCTTGCACGTCAAAAGGGGGGCTCCTGAGCATCGCGACTCAGGAGCTCTTACTGGCTCTCCAGCCCTCACCCCCTGGCCTTGACCACGGTATCGCGACCTCGCATACCAGCAGCGGCTGAGCTCGCTCGAGGGCCGGGAACTGACGACGTAGAGTACTTGCATCTAACCGCCTTGTAGGGACATACAGTCACCAAGACTCAAGACCAGGCGCAACCCGCCTTGAGGTAGGGCCTCGTGAGTCCCGCGCTGGCTCACGAGTGCCCAGATACATCTTGCAGCCCTGCCGTGCAAGCCACAGGTTAGGGCGGGGCTGTACACGCCCTGGGGGCTCCTCCCGGAGGGGCCCCCATCCCATGCCCAAGTGGAAGCTCCATGCTGGCTGTTGACACTACCGAGGAGCGGCTATGCCCGTGCACAAGCGGAAGCACTATGCTCCGCGCTGGTGATAAACAACTGAGGGCGACCCCATGGTCGCGCCAACCTCAGGGAGCCCAGAGCTCAGCGGCCAGCGTCACCACGACACCTCCCTTCGGGAGAATTGCGCGAGGTGGCTGGGCACGGGGGCGGCGCTCGGGTCACGCCCAAGCGCACGCCACCCAACCAGGTCCCCCGGACCTGGGCGTCGCGCGCCCTCCCGAGGCCTCGGCGAGGGCAGGTATGGAAATTGTTTGAACGTCAAGGGGGACTCCTGAACATCGCGACTCAGGAGCCTAACTAGTCACGTAGCCCCTCACTCCTTGGTCTGTCCTGGTCTCCGATCGGCCCAATGGCGGTTGAGGTATGCGCGGGGCTGGGCCCTACCGACGTAGAACATTAATCTATCCTCACGAACTCTCCCTATATGTTGTTCGCACGTCAAGGGGGACTCCTGAGCATCGTGACTCCGGAGCCTAACTGGTCATGTAGCCCCTCACTCCTTGGTCTGTCCTGTTCTCCGATCGGCCCAATGGCGGTTGAGGTATGCGTGGGGCCGGGCCCTGTTGACGTAGAACATTAATATATCCTCACGAACTCTCCCTATATGATGTTCGCACGTTAAGGGGAACTCCTGAGCATCGCGACTCAGGAGCCTAACTGGTCACGTAGCCCCTCACTCCTTGGACCGTCCTGGTCTCTGGTCGGGCCAATGGCGGTTGAGGTATGCGCGGGGCCGGGCTCTGCCGACACAGAACAAAGCAAATGGGAAGGAAAAAACGAAATCTCGAAGAAAATATTACAAGCATATTATTCTCACAATACCAAATGAAAAGTCTAAATGCCTCCACGAGGCCTGATGTATGTCGCGGGAATAAAACGAGAAGAATAGGTCACCCCTGGATGTTGCTATCGCCTGCGGAAGGTACTCCCATGTGGGCGACGATGCTCTCACCTTCACCGCCATCCGCAGGATCCGTGGCATCGCCAGACAGAGGATCGGAGACAAAGCCGCGGAAATTAGCCAGCGAAGCCTCCACTTGACCTTGAACAGCTACGGCGGTGGCTTCGCAGAGGTCTTCAGCTACAGGCTACAGCAGCTCCTCAAGGCGGGCTTTGGGGTCACGGAGGTGCAGATGGCTGAGGACGCGAGTCAGTGCGGCTGAAGACATAACGTGAGCTTCTGCCTCCGCCATGGGACCGAGGCCCTCAACGACCTCCTCAAGCGCCTTCACCACGAGAGGAAGCATCTGGGTAGAGTCGTCCTCGTTAGTGTCCAGCGGCTTCTCCAGGCTATGCTCGTAGAGCGTCCTCAGTGCCTTGCAAGATCTCTTCTCGAGATCGGCGAAGGCCACACGGTCTTCGGCTAGGACTCGCGCCTTGGCGTCAAGATCGGCCTCCCTCGCCCCATCTTCTGCTCCAACTCTTCCAACTGGTTGCGCTCGGCAGCCTGCTTCTTCCCCAGCTCCACCAGCTCAGCATCACGGTTCTTGACGGCTTCCTCCCGGGCCTTCATCTCGTTCTCCTCTTCTTGGCAGCGGCGTACCTCTTTGGCGTGCTTGTCGCGCAGGCTCTGCAACTCGCCCTCCAGCACTTGGCAGCGGTCACGGGCGGCCTTGGCGTCTTTCAGCGCCACCTCACGATCGGCTGCAGCACCGACGGCTCCTTGCTTCTCCCTCTCGGAAGCCGCAACAGCCTGGCCCAGCGCCGCGTGTACCGCCAGGTCAGAATGAAGCCAGCCAGAGGCCAATTCCAAATGCCTGGCCACCAGGTGCGGGTCAATGCTCAGGAGATCGGCCTGCAGTCGGGTCATCTCTGGAAGGGCACGCTCCAAGATGGCAACAGGAGTAGAAGGACCAGGAAGTGGAGATGCAGCAGTAGGAGGAAGCGACATCATCACCAGGGCTTGGGAGACCGCGGGCCCCGGAGGAGCTGGGACCTCATCAGCCGCACCAAACACCAGCACTTCCGGAGCCAGCGAGGCTATGGGGGCTGATTCCACGCGGCGATGTTCCTCCTGGCCCCGCAAGGGCGTCCGAGCTAGGGAGACACGGGCGATGTTTCCTCCTTGCTCTGCAGAGGGAGGCATAGTCGCAGTACCCTCCTTCCTCCTCTTCGCCGAAGATGTCGGCCTGATCAACCAAAGGCGAGCGTTAGGAAATAACAAGTACCAACAGGGGTAAAGCGAAGCTCGAGACACCTATAGGTCCACCACGAGGTACTCCACCCTCCATTTGTGAAGCTTAAGGCCTGACAGCATTGGGACCTGAGGGGCAGGCGTTCGGGCTCCGGCGGCGTCATGCGGTGCAGAGGAAGAACCGGATCCAGCCCCGGGAGGTGTTGGGGTGGAGGCGGCACCACGGGCCACCAGTGATGACCTACCCTTCATCGGGACGAGGGGTTGCTCCTTCCCCCCTTGGTAGGCATCTGTAACGCCCCGAGACCATTGCGCCAGGTGTCCTCCAGTTATTCGTTGTCGTTGCCATGTCATTCGCTTGCGTGTTTCATCTTGTCATGTCATCATGTGCATTGCATCATCATGTTTTTCAAAACTTGCATCCGTCCGGGTTCCCCAGTTCCGTCCATTGTCGGTTCTGAGCCCAGCCACAATCGCACGCGTCAGCGGCACGTCCGAAATATTATTTTCTAAGTGGCCAGAAAAATGTTCTCAGAATGGGATGAAAGTTGGCGTGTGGTCTTATTTTAGTGTAGGTAGGCCCCCTGCCAAGTTTCATTGCATTCGGAGTCCGTTTGACGCCCCAACGGATAACTATAGCGGCAATATAGCCGGTCAAAACGTCGGACATTTTCGATCTCTGAAAACTGTTGCCGGGCCGTTTTCTCTTCTCTCCTCTTAGTCCAAGCCCTTCTACACAGTCACAACCAACCCCTCCTGAGCCCCCCTTGCATCAGTGTATCGGCCCCTCACGCGTCGCCACCGTTGTCTTCGTGCCACAGCCCAAGCGCCGCCGCGAGCCGCCCCCTTCCCTTGGATCCTCGCCGCCCCTTTGCCCTCCTCGCCTGCTCTGCTTCGTTCAAGCAGGAAGGATGACGCTCCTCTGTCTCGCGCCGTTGACCGAGGCCTTGATCCCAGTGAGTAGCGTGTGGGCCAACCTCACCCTGTCGAAGGCCCAGCCTCCCATCCAGCGGCGCGCGAAGCCCAGCTCCCTAGCCGGCCTGCTGCTGGCAAGGCGGCCTGCTGCCTCCCCATCGAGCCGGGCCAAGGCCCAAAGTGAGCAGCCCCCGCCCCTGTTGCTAGTTTGGCCGGCCTCTATTTTGGGCCATTCATGTTTCTTTCCAAATCTACGAGTTTCCTAATTATTCCAGTAAAACAGTTTTGCAAAAAAAACCCAAGCATCATGCATTTAATAACCGTTGAACAGTGCATCAGATTAAAACAAACTTAATATGAAGGTTGCTTAGAATTTTGTGTAGTTTCATACTATGCCTTTTTCATCCATGTTTAAAATGCTTAAGATGCCATTTGGTTAAATTTGCTCATATAGCATGCTAAAATGATTTAATTCATAACTAAATAACTGTAGCTCCAAACCTAACAAACTTTATATGTAAATGGGGTAGAATTTTGCCTAGTTTAACATGGTGTACTTGCTTTGCATGTTTAACAACTCTAAAATTGTGTTTAGGGCAGAACAGTACCAAACCTAAAATATGCACATGAGGAGTTTCCGGACTTGTTGTTTTGTTGTTCCGGCCTCATTTAAACTAGCCTAGATAGATAGTTTCATTATGCTTCACCTCTTGCCATGCTAACAACATTTAATATTGTTGAGTACATAAATGAGATCGAACTAAATAAGTCATGTGGTGTTTTGTCAATATGCAACGGAGTTGCATATTGAGCTCCACTTAATTTGTAGGATTGGTTGTGCACTTTGCGATGCCATGCTTCATTAAACCGGACATGTATCATACTTGATTGTGCATCATGCCATGTTCATGTGTTGGTTGTTTACTATGTTGTTTGCTTCTTTCCGGTGTTGTTTCTTCGGGCCAGTTCCGTTAACGTCGCGTTTGTGAGGATCCGTTCGGCTACATCCGTTTGTCTTCTTCATGGACTTGTTCTTCTTCCTTGCGGGATCTCAGGCAAGATGACCATACCCTCAAAATCACTTCTATGTTTGCTTGCTAGTTGCTCGCTCTTTTGCTATGCCGCGATACTGATACGTCTTCGTCATATCTATAATTTTTTATTGTTCCATGCCAATATTATTCAACTTTCATATACTTTTTGGCAACTTTTTCTATTATTTTTGGGACTAACATATTGATCCAGTGCCCAGTGCCAGTTCCTGTTTATTGCATGTTTTTTGTTTCGTAGAAAACCCATACCAAACGGAGTCCAAACGGAATAAAAACTAACAGAGATTTATTTTGGAATATTTATGAATTTTGGGAAGTGGAATCATCGCGAGACGGTGCCCGAGGGGGCACGAGGTAGGGGGCGCGCCCCTGACCATCGTGACCACCCCGTAAGGCGGTAGGAGCCCTTCTTTCGCTGCAAGAAAGCTAATTTCCGGATAGAGATTGTGTTATAATGTCAGCCCAATCGGAGTTACGGATCTCCGGGAATATAAGAAACGGTGAAAGGGAAGAATCTGAGAACACAGAACCAGAGAGAGACAGAGAGATAGATCCAACCTTGGAGGGGCTCTCGCCCCTCCCACGCCATGGAGGCCATGGACCAGAGGGGAAACCCTTCTCCCATGTAGGGAGGAGGTCAAGGAAGAAGAAGAAGAAGGGGGGCCCTCTCCCCTTGCTTCCGGTGGCGCCGGAGCGCTGCCGGGGCCATCATCATCACCACCATCTTCACCAACAACTTCACCGCCATCATCACCAACTCTTCCCCCCTCTATGCAGCGGTGTAACCTCTCTCTTACCCGCTGTAATCTCTACATAAACATGGTTCTCAACGCTATATATTATTTCCCAATGATGTATGGCTATCCTATGATGTTTGAGTAGATCTATTTTGTCCTAATGGTTATTTGATGATCATGATTGGTTTGAGTTGTATGTTTTTTCATTGGTGCTGTCCTATGGTGCTCTTCGTGTCGCGCAAGCGTGAGGGATTCCAGCTGTAGGGTTTGCAATATGTTTATGATTTGCTTATGGTGGGTGGCGTGAGTGACAGAAGCACAGACTCGAGTAAGTAGGTTGTTTGCGTATGGGATAAAGGGGACTTGATACTTCAATGCTATGGTTGGGTTTTACCTTAATGAATCTTTAGTAGTTACGGATGCTTGCTAGAGTTCCAATCATAAGTGCATATGATCCAAGTACAGAAAGTATGTTAGCTTATGCCTCTCCCTCAAATAAAATTGCAATAATGATTACTGGTCTAGTTATCGATTGCCTAGGGACAAATAACCTTCTTGTTGACAAAAGCTCTTTACTAAAACTAATTTAGTTGTGTCTTCATCTAAACAGCCCCTACTTTTTATTTACTTGCTCTTCATTATTTTGCAAACCTATCCAACAACACCTACAAAGTACTTCTAGTTTCATACTTGTTTCTGGTAAAGCGAATGTCAAGCGTGCGTAGAGTTGTATCGGTGGTCCATAGAACTTGAGGGAATATTTGTTCTACCTTTAGCTCCTCGTTGGGTTCGACACTCTTACTTATCGAAAGAGGCTACAATTGATCCCCTATACTTGTGGGTTATCAAGACCTTTTCCTGGCGCCGTTGCCGGGGAGCAATCGCGTGGGGTGAATATTCTCGTGTATGCTTGTTTGCTTTATCACTAAGTAATTTTTATTTGTTGTTCTTAGTTGTTCTTTATCTTTAGTTATGGATATGGAACACGAAATACCAAAAAAATTAGGTGTACTTTCTGCTCATGGAGATGGGGAACCTCCTAAAACCCTCGATGCTGGTTATGTGAAAGATATTATGTACTACTTTAATAATCCTAAGAAAACCCCATTTAATTATGTAATGGGAGTAACGTTGGATCAACGTGAATACTTTAGGGATTACCGCTTGACACAAAAAGGGAAACTATTATGGGATCAAATTCAGATATTGAATTGGTATGCTAGGCAACTATGCTTGAGATATGATTATACTTGTTGCTCTAAGGTGAAGGCTCCACACCTTCCCTTTTTATGCAAATTTAATGATAATGAAACCTTGGCTTCTTATGCTAATGGTATATATGATTACTATGATGTGGAACAAATAGAAGAATTTGTTGCTTTTAAGGGTGCTTATGAAATTGAATCTATGTTTAAAGAGTTTGAAAATTTTGATGATGCTGTTTATAGACCTGAAAATTTTGCTATCCTGAAATATTGTTACGAGAACTATGAATACAATTACGAAATTAATGCGCTTATTAAGAAAGTCTCCGCTGTCCAAGAAGAGACTAATATTTTGCAGGAATCTATGGAAGAAGAAGTTGATGAAACTGTGAGCTCATTGGATGAAAAAGATGAGGAGGAGAGTGAAGAACAAAAGGAGGAAGAGCGGATTAGCTACCCGTGCCCACATTCTAATGAGAGTAACTCTTCAACTCATACATTGTTTAATTTCCCTTCGTGCTTACCGGAGGATGATTGCTATGATGATTGTTATGATCCCATTGATTCTCTTGAAATATCCCTTTTTGATGATGCTTGCTATGCTTGTGGCCAAGATGCCAATATGAATTATGCTTATGGAGAAGAACTTGCTATAGTTCCTTATGTTAAACATGAAATTGTTGCTATTGCACCCACGCATGATAGTCCTATTATCTTTTTGAATTCTCCAAACTACACTATATCGGAGAAGTTTGCACTTATTAAGGATTACATTGATGGGTCGCCTTTTACCGTTGCACATGATGATTTTGATGAATATAATATGCATGTGCTTGCTGCTCCTACTTTCAATTATTATGAGAGAGGAACTATATCTCCACCTCTCTATGTTTCCAATATGATAAAATTGCAAGAAACTGTTTATACTATGCATTGGCCTTTACTATGTGTGCATGAATTTTATGACATGCCGATGCATAGGAAGAGAGTTAGACTTCGTTGTTACATGATATATGTTACTTTTTGCTCACTACTAAAGGCTAAATCATTGTTAATTAAAATTGGATTTGATATACCTTGGGATCCGGGTGGATTCACTACTTGAGCACTATATGCCTAGCTTAATGGCTTTAAAGAAAGCGCTGCCAGGGAGACAACCCGGAAGTTTTAGAGAGTCATTTATTTATGTTGAGTGCTTTCATATAGTTTAAAAACAACAAAAATAAAGAGGGGAACCCAAAACTTTTCAAAAAGGAAAGTGAAAGTGAGAAAGACAAGCACTGTTGAAGTGGGAGAGCTCCTTGAACTTTGTTCATGCTCACGACAACTTTCTGAATCTTGATTACAGAAACTTTTCAATAAAAATAATTATCCCCTTTTACAATTCCATTGTATTACAAAAATAATGTGCCAAGGTTTGCCTTTAGGATGTTTACATTTGCTTGATGGTTTGTATGGTGCAGGACAGAAACTTTGGCTGTAGTGCGCGATAGTACATTTTTAGCTGGAACGTCAAATGGTTCTGATTCTTTTTGCACTGTCTTCCTATAAATATTGTTTATTTTTAATAATTTTGGTAGAATTTTTCAAGTATCAGAAGTATGGTGAATATTCAGATTGCTACAGACTGTTCGGTTTTAGACAGATTCTGTTTTTGATGCATAGTTTGCTTGTTTTGATGAAACTATCAATTTATATCAGTGGATTAAGCCATGAAAAAGTTATATTACAGTAGACACAATGCAAAAACAAAATATGAATTGGTTTGCGACAGTACTTAGAGTAGTGATTTGCTTTATTATACTAACAGATCTTACCGAGTTTTCTGTTGAAGTTTTGTGTGGATGAAGTGTTTGATGATTGAGAAGGTTTCGATGTGAGAAGAAGGAAGAGAGGCAAGAGCTCAAGCTTGGGGATGCCCGAGGCACCCCAAGTAAATATTCAAGGAGATTCAAGTATCTAAGCTTGGGGATGCTGGGGAGGCATCCCCTCTTTCTTCAACAAATATCGGTATGTTTTCGGATTCGTTTTGTTCATGCGATATGTGCAAGTCTTGGAGCGTCTTTTGCATTTAGGTTTTTATTTTTTATGCACCATGCTGGTATGAGATGGTACTTGTTTGATTTATAGAATGCTCTTTACACTTCACTTATATCTTTTGAGTATGGCTTTATAGAATGCTTCATGTGCTTCACTTATATCATTTGAAGTTTGGATTGCCTGTTTCTCTTCACTTAGACAACCGCCATTTGTAGAATGCTCTTTTTCTTCACTTATACTTGTTAGAGCAGGGGCATATCTTTTGTAGAAAGAATTAAACTCTCTTGCTTCACTTATATCTATTTAGAGAGATGGCGGGAACTGGTCATTCACATGGTTACTCATAAAATCCTACATAAACTTGTAGATCGCTGAATATGATATGTTTGATTCCTTGCAATAGTTTTGTGATATAAAGATGGTGATATTAGAGTCATGCTAGTTGAATAATTGTGAAATTGATAAATACTTGTGTTGAGGTTTGCAAGTCCCGTAGCATGCACGTATGGTGAACCGTTATGTAACGAAGTCGGAGCATGAGGTGTTTATTGGTTGTCTTCCTTATGAGTGGCAGTCGGGGACGAGCGATGGTCTTTTCCTACCAATCTATCCCCCTAGGAGCATGTGCGTTGTACTTTGTTTCGATGACTAATAGATTTTTGCAATAAGTATGTGAGTTCTTTATGACTAATGTTGAGTCCATGGATTATACGCACTCTCACCCTTCCATCATTGCTAGCCTCTCTAGTACCGCGCAACTTTCGCTGGTACCATAAACCCACCATATACCTTCCTCAAAACAGCCACCATACCTACCTATCATGGCATTTCCATAGCCATTCCGAGATATATTGCCATGCAACTTCCATCATCATCATATACATGACTTGAGCATTTATTGTCATATTGCTTTGCATGATCGTAAGATAGCTAGCATGATGTTTTCATGGCTTGTCCATTTTTTGATGTCATTGCTACACTAGATCATTGCACATCCCGGTACACCGCCGGAGGCATTCATATAGAGTCATCTTTGTTCTAGTATCGAGTTGTATCATCGAGATGCAAATAAATAGAAATGTGATGATCATCATTCAATAGAGCATTGTCCCCCCAAAAAAAGAGAGAAGGCCAAAAAAGGAAAAAAAAAGAAAGGCCAAAAAAAGGGACAATGCTACTATCCTTTTACCACACTTGTGCTTCAAAGTAGCACCATGACCTTCATGATAGAGAGTCTCCTATGTTGTCACTTTCGTATACTAGTGGGAATCTTTCATTATAGAACTTGGCTTGTATATTCCAATGATGGGCCTCCTCAAGTGCCCTAGGTCTTCGTGAGCAAGCAAGTTGGATGCACACCCACTAGTTTCTTTTGTTGAGCTTTCATACATTTATAGCTCTAGTGCATCCATTGCATGGCAAACCCTACTCACTCACATTGATATCAATTGATGGACATCTCCATAGCCCATTGATACGCCTAGTTGATGTGAGACTATATTCTATTTTTTGTCTTCTCCACCATCATATTCTATTCCACCTATAGTGCTATGTCCATGGTTCATGCTCATGTATTGTGTGAAAGTTGAAAAGGTTTGAGAACGTCAAAAGTATGAAACAATTGCTTGGCTTGTCATCGGGGTTGTGCATGATGTGAATATTTTGTGTGGTGAAGATGGAGCATAGCTGGACTATATGATTTTGTAGGGATGAGCTTTCTTTGGCTATGTTATTTCAATAAGACATAATTGCTTGGTTGGTATGCTTGAAGTATTATTGTTTTTATGTCAAAGGATAGACTATTGTCTTGAATCACTCGTGTCTTAATATTCATGCCATGATTAGACATATGATCAAGATTATGCTAGGTAGCATTCCACATCAAAAATTATCTTTTTATCATTTACCTACTCGAGGATGAGCAGGAATCAAGCTTGGGGATGCTGATACGTCTCCGTCATATCTATAATTTTTTATTGTTCCATGCCAATATTATTCAACTTTCATATACTTTTTGGCAACTTTTTATATTATATTTGGGACTAACATCTTGATCCAGTGCCCAGTGCCAGTTCCTGATTGTTGCATGTTTTTTGTTTCGGAGAAAACCCATACCAAACGTACAAACGGAATAAAACCGACGGAGATTTATTTTGGAATATTTATGAATTTTGGGAAGTGGAATCATCGCGAGACGGTGCCTGAGGGGGGCACGAGGTAGGGGGCGTGCCCCTGACCCTCGTGGCCACCCCTTAAGGCGGTTGGATCCCTTCTTTCGCCGCACAAAAGCTAATTTCCGGATAGAGATCGTGTTAAAATTTCAGCCTAATCGGAGTTACGGATCTCCGGGAATATAAGAAACGGTGAAAGGGAAGACTCTGAGAACGCAGAACCAGAGAGTGACAGAGAGATAGATCCAATCTCGGAGGGGCTCTCGCCCCTCCCACACCATGGAGGCCATGGACCAGAAGGTAAACCCTTCTCCCATCTAGGGAGGAGGTCAAGGAAGAAGAAGAAGAAGGGGTGCCCTCTCCCCGTTGCTTCCGGTGGCGCCGGAGCGCTGCCGGGGCCATCATCATCACCGCCATCTTCACCAACAACTTCACCGCCATCATCACCAACTCTTCCCCCTCTATGCAGTGGTGTAACCTCTCTCTTACCCGCTGTAATATCTACTTAAACATGGTGCTCAACGCTATATATTATGTCCCAATGATGTATGGCTATCCTATGATGTTTGAGTAGATCTGTTTTGTCCTAATGGCTATTTGATGATCGTGATTGGTTTGAGTTGTATGTTTTATTATTGGTGCTATCCTATGGTGCTCTCCGTGTCGTGCAAGCATGAGGGATTCACAGTGTAGGGTTTGCAATATGTTTATGATTTTCTTATGGTGGGTGGCGTGAGTGACAGAAGCACAGACCCGAGTAAGTAGGTTGTTTGCGTATGGGATAAAGGGGACTTGATACTTTAATGCTATGGTTGGGTTTCACCTTAATGAATCTTTAGTAGTTGCGGATGCTTGCTAGAGTTCCAATCATAAGTGCATATGATCCAAGTAGAGAAAGTATGTTAGCTTATGCCTCTCCCTCAAATAAAATTGCAATAATGATTACCGGTCCAGTTATTGATTGCCTAGGAACAAATAACCTTCTTGTTGACAAAAGCTCTTTACTAAAACTAATTTAGTTGTGTCTTCATCTAAACAGCCCTTACTTTTTATTTACCTGCTCTTTATTATCTTGCAAACCTATCCAACAACACCTACAAAGTACTTCTAGTTTCATACTTGTTTCCTGTAAAGCGAACGTCAAGCGTGCATAGAGTTGTATCGGTGGTCGATAGAACTTGAGGGAATATTTGTTCTACCTTTAGCTCCTCGTTGGGTTTGACACTCTTACTTATCGAAAGAGGCTACAATTGATCCCCTATACTTGTGGGTTATCAGATACCTACCACTTGCTATATCATGCCTCCCATTTTGCCATGTCAAGCCTCTAACCCACATTGTCCTAGCAAACCGTTGTTTGGCTATGTTACCGCTTTGCTCAGCCCCTGTTATAGTGTTGATAGTTGCAGATGAAGATTGGAGTTTGTTCCATGTTGGAACATGTTTGGGATATCACAATATCTCTTATTTTAATTAATGCATCTATATACTTGGTAAAGGGTGGAAGGCTCGGCCTTATGCCTGGTGTTTTGTTCCACTCTTGCCGCCCTAGTTTCCGTCATACCGGTGTTATGTTCCTTGATTTTGCGTTCCTTACGCGGTTGGGTTATAATGGGAACCCCTTGACAGTTCGCCTTGAATAAAACTCCTCCAGCAAGGCCCGGCCTTTGTTTTACTATTTGCCACCTAAGCCTTTTTCCCATGGGTTCTGTAGGCTCAAGGGTCATCTTTATTTTAAACCCCCGGGCCGGTGCTCCTCTGAGTGTTGGTCAAAACTAGAGCACCATGCAGGGCCATCCCTTGGCAACTTGGGTTACGTCGACTCCTGTATGCTTAGCTTATCCGGTGTGCCCTGAGAACAAGATATGTGCAGCTCCTATTGGGATTTGTCGGCACAGCGGGTGGTCTTGCTGGTCTTGTTTTACCATTGTCGAAATGTCTTGTAACCGGGATTCCGAGCCTGATCGGGTCTTCCTGGGAGAAGGAATATCCTTCGTTGACCGTGAGAGCTTGTGATGGGCTAAGTTGGGACACCCCTGCAGGGTTTTGAACTTTCGGAAGCCGTGCCCGCGGTTATGGGAAGATGGGAATTTGTTAATGTCCGGTTGTAGAAAACGTGAAACTTAGCTTAAATAAAGTGGATCAACCACGTGTGTAGCCGTGATGGTCTCTTCTCGGCGGGGTCCGGGAAGTGAACACGGTGTTGGAGTTATGCTTGAACGTAAGTAGTTTCAGGATCACTTCTTGATCACTTCTAGTTCACGACCGTGCTTTGCCTTCTCTCCTCGCTCTCATTTGCATAAGTTAGCCACCATATATGCTAGTGCTTGCTGCAGCTCCACCTCATACCTTTTACCTACCCATTAGCTTAAATAGTCTTGATTGCGAGGGTGTGAGATTGTTGAGTCCCCGTGACTCACAGATTACTTCGAAAACCAGTTTGCAGGTGCCGATGATACCGTCCAGGTGACGCAACCGAGCTCAAGGAGGAGCTCGATGAAGATTGTGTTTGTTATGTTGTTCCGTTTCTAGTTGATTAGTAGTGGAGCCAAGTCGGGGCGATCGGGGATCTGTTGCATTAGGGGTGGCCTTCTTTTATTTTGGTTCCGTAGTCGGACCTTGTTTGTATCTGGATGATGTAATGCTATTTTCATGTATTGTGTTAAGTGGCGATTGTAAGCCAACTCTTTATCCCTCTCTTATTCAGTACATGGGATGTGTAAAGATTACCCCTCTTGCGACATGCCTACAATGCGGTTACGCCTCTAAGTCGTGCTCCGACACGTGGGAGATATAGCCGCATCGTGGGTGTTACAAGTTGGTAATCAGAGCCTTCCCCGACTTAGGAGCCCCCTACTTGATCGAATTGCTGGCGTCGTTGAGTCTAGAAAAATGTTTTGAGTCTTATAGGATAATATATATCGACGAGTAGATTCTTTTTACTCCTCAGTCCCTTCGTCGCTCTGGTGAGTCATCGTGACGTAGAGTTTTGACTCTTCTCTTCTCAAATTTCACTAAAAATAATTTTAGGATCACGCTGGTATCTTGGAATCGTTCCGATGGTTTTGTGACGAGAACATTGTTCTTGGTGCCTCCTGACATTTAGGGGTTGTGGCAGTGTCCCGGGGAGTTGAGCTCCGAGGTGTTGTCAACACAATTTTATCGTTGTAGTTCTGGAATACCTGAGTTCGCCGACATCGAAAATCTCTTTTATGCAGTTGTTGGTGAGATAACCTCGACGCCACCCAGTACTGGGGCGGGAGTTCGGGAGTATTGCCATAACTCGTATAACGGATGCTTTTGGAAGGTTGAGGTAAACGATTTCCGAAGGTTTCTTGGTTATGTGTTGAAGGATGGATACAGTTGGATGTAGGATTTGCTAGTCTGGGTGAGATATTATGCTTCCCCTGTATCCCCAACACCTGATTGCATAACCGGAAAGTTTCAGGAGTTTATAAGTGGGAATTCAAGTATATCGTAGGATATCTTTCCAACAGATGTATGATATGAAATTGGGGTTCAACGTCTAGTGGTCCGCCTATCCACTGTTGGTTTTACAGTGGTCTCGTTGTGTCTTAAACAGTCCTTGGCTATGCTGACTCGGGGACGCTTTCTATGTCATGTGCACTGCCTTGTACATGATGGGGCTGTACGATCGAGCCCGTGTGGGCCCCACCACGAAAACTTCGGATGAAATCTCTATCATATGTTTGTTCTGGCTTATTCTGCAAGCCAATCCTTTGTTTTGTTTTCAGTTGTGGTATTCCAGTTGCTTCAAAGTCAAATGTTGATTCCATACTTTTCCTAAGCGGCGTTCTCATACTCCTATGTGAATACCAATCCTTCATGATCATCGAGTTTGTCATGTCAATTCTTTTTCAACCGGTGTGTTTCTCTTCAAGTGGTTCCGATCATTTTCAACATTCGCAAGATCAACTCTAAGTCTTCTCAACGTTATTTGTTTCATCCGCCCAAGCTGCCTTTGTTTTTCCCGCCCTCCCACCCTTTTTCTTCAAGGACTCGGTTTTCTTAATCAAGTATCCTTTTATTGATGGGAAGTCTCTCCATTCTTTTCCGTCAATGTTGTTACCCGGTGTTTCTCATGAAGATTCTAACGGAGCTTCAAGTTCATCATTCTTCGTTTATTTTATTTTCTCCAGTGGATTCAATTCAAGCATTGTTGATCATATTCATTTCCTTGTTTCAAATGCCTTCTCATGCCGGTGCACCTCTTAATCATTCACTACTCGCTATTCATTGTTCCGGAGTGCTGAAGATATCTCAGAAGATTCGTGTTTCCACTCTGCATTCGTTCAAGATCTTTCGAGGATGTCCTCTCATTCAAGCTTTTTAATTCAACCGGCGCAATCTCTCTTAAATTGTTCAACGGTGTTTCTCTTGAGTGGGCCCTAACCCACAGGTCTTTTCCCAGGATCTTACCTGACTCTTCTTATTTTCCCGGAGCTATCCTCAATTTCTTTTCGAAGTGTGACATAAGAATGAATTATCATGAGTCATATGTGTTTCTCCAAGATCTTTCAAATTCTTTTCATCGTTGGCTCAACCTCTTTGCTTTTGATTCTTCCAGAGTGTCTAAATAATTCATTGTGGTGTTTCTCATCATCATTCTCTGCATTTGAAGACCTAAGAAGAGTGTCTCTCAAATCTTGGTTCGTTATCTCAAAGATTCGTGATTATAGTTTGATGCCATACTCTCATAATTGTTTTGAATGTGAGAATTTTTTTTCATCCTTCCGGAGGAATCCAGGAGTCTTTTCAGTTTGATTCTCCAAAGCCCATCACTCAGAATTATTCATTCCAGCCTTGATCTCTTGTTCTCCAAATCTTACCGGTGCATCATTCAAATTTCTCTAACCATCTCGGGATCTCTTCATTCTCTTGTATCTAAACTCTATCATGTATCTTCGTTCTTTTTCTAATTCTTCCCGGTGTTTCTTTATCTTTCCTTTGTTCATTTTCAATTCTTACGGTGGTTCGTTCAAGATTTCTCTTACTTCTTTATCTTATCTATTCATTCGTTGTTTCAATCCTACCGGTGGTTCATTGAAGACCTTCCCAAGTTGGTGCTATATCTATCTTAATCCTTTCTACGAGAATAAGTAGTATGTCAAATCCGTTGCTTGTCATCAAGTTAAATTGATGAAGGATAAGCATAATGTAATTCTTATTCTTGTTTCATCGAGTGATTAATTCCTTATTCTGGAGGTTCATCAAAATTCTTGATCTCATTTATCCATCTATCCTTCCGGACTGCCAAGCTTTCTCGGCTATATCATTTCAAAGCTTCTTCTTATCATTGGAAGCCTTCTCTTGGAGTCCTTTTCAACTTTCCCTTTCGTTTGATCATTCTTTTACCGGAGTTCTTCATGGAGGCTCTACATGATGGTTCATCAAGGATTCAATTCCTTCTCCAAGCGTTCATCAATATTCTTTTGAGAGGAGCTCAATTTTTCTTCATCTTGCAATCCGGAGTGCAATTCCTTCTACCGTATCATTGGAGGTGGTATTATGTCATTCTTGATAATCTGAGTTCATGTTTCATAATTCACACAATTGTTAAGAATGAGGTATTTTAAATCCACCACTCCCTTCATTGGAATTATCTTGGGTTATATTTCACCTAAAGCTTCCCTTAAGGATTGTTGCTTTTATGGTGCTTATAAATGACCCTAGGCCTTCATTTATCCTTCCGGTGGGATAAGCTTCTCATCTCCATGTTGATATCAATCTAATCTATTGTTTTCCGTTAGTGGCAGAATTTCACCTCTTGATTTTGAGATGTTTTCCATAAGCCCACAACAAGCTTACTCTTTTCGTTGTTGATATCCAACAACTCCATTATCCTCAAGATCGTGTTTCCCTCCGTTCATTCATTCCATTCTTTCATTACTACCAGAGGCATTGTAATGTTGCTCTTTTCAAATCATCATCCTGAATGGTGAGCATCGTGTTCTTTTCGTGCTTGTCCTTTTAACCGGAGTGTTGTGCCCTCTACTCTAGTTCTTTTTCATCGTATCAAGTCTTGCATCTCTTTTCAATCGGAGTGCTACCCGAAATTGATTCTTTCTTATTCCTTTTTCTTAACGGAGTGCTTTCAACTTTGTTCACCTTCATTGTTTTCCTTCTTTCAAGTTGTTCAACTTTTCAAGGTTCTTTGGTTTCACTCGTTTTTCAAAGAAGCAACTTAGTTTTACCTCTTATCTTCCTCTTCCTTTTCCCTCCAGTGCCATTCTAGTTCTCGGGACGAGATCCTCTCGTAGTGGTGGAGTGTTGTAACGCCCCAAGACCATTGCGCCAGGTGTCCTCCAGTTATTCGCTGTCGTTGCCATGCCATTCGCTTGCGTGTTGCATCTTGTCATGTAATTATGTGCATTGCATCATCATGTTTTTCAAAACTTGCATCCGTCCGGGTTCCCCCAGTTCCGTCTGTTGTCCATTCTGAGCCTAGCCACACTCGCACGCGCCCGCGGCACGTCCGAAATATTATTTTGTAAGTGGCCGGAAAAATGTTCTCGGAATGGGATGAAAGTTGGCGTGTGGTCTTATTTTAGTGTAGGTAGGCCGCCTGCCAAGTTTCATCGCATTCGGAGTCTATTTGACGCTCCAACGGATAACTATAGCGACAATATAGCCGGTCAAAACGTCGGACGTTTTCGGTCTCTGAAAATTGTTGTCGGGCCGTTTTCTCTTCTCTCCTCTCAGTCCAAGCCCTTCTACACAGTCACAACCAACCCCTCCTGAACCCCCCTTGCATCAGTGTATCGGCCCCTTACGCACGTCCGAAAGTTGTCCCGAACCCGACCTGGGTAGTCGTCACCGTTGGATCCGGATCATCCCCAAACATCTACAAAACATCACCGTTTTCTTATTTCGACTCCCTAGCAATTTTATTCGCGATTGTCCGATTGCGATCGGAGGGTCCTATTAGCCCCTGACCAAAAATCCTTGCTATATATACTGCCTAACCCTAAAAATCCTCCCCCTTGTCCCATCGTGCCTCCGCCACCCACTCACCATTCCCCTCGGGATCTTCCTAGATCCACCTCGTTTTTCCCATGTACCCAACTGGCAGCCTCCACCTCTCCTCCCGATTCACCTCCAGCGATCCATTCAGTGAGGCCGCCGGCAGCAGCAGCTGCACCCTCACGCTACCCTCTATCCTCCACCTTCCCTCCATCGTGCCCCGCCTCCTCTGCTTCTTCTCAAGGCCATCCATGGAGTCAGCCGTCCCCGCCGGCGATGATCAGATAAGCTCCGCCCCTCTCCTTCCCTCGGTTCCTCCTCCCCGTCTTTCTTTCTTCCGCTCTCTCTGTCACATCTCTCTCTCTCCCTCGCAGGAACTCTTCCCGAGCAAGAGCGCCCGCCCCTGCCGTCAACGGCGAGCCGCAGATCGCTGAAGCAGCACCAGGCAGCTACCCCGCGTGCTATGGACCCCTGCTCGACCTCGGTTTTCCCGTGCTTGCGCCGTCGTGCCTTGTCGTGGTCGCCTCTCCGGTCATGCCGCCGCGCCCAGGCTCCACCGTTCGGAGCCTTGTCGCTGCGCCCGTCCGCCTCGGAGTCGGCCTAAACCGCCTCCTCCGCATCTGCATTGCCTCACCGGAGCTCCGTACGCGTCGCCGCCGTCGTCTTCGTGCCGCAGCCGAAGCGCCGCCCCCTTCCCTTGGATCCTCGCCGCCCCTTTGCCCTGCTCACCTTCTCTGCTTCGTTCAAGCAGGGAGGACGATGCTCCTCTGTCTCGTGCTATTGACCGAGGCCTTGATCCCAGTCAGTAGCGCGTGGGCCAACCTCACCCTGTCGAAGGCCCAGCCTCCCATCTAGCGGTGCGCGAAGCCCAGCTCCCCAGCCGGCCTGCTGCTGGCAAGGCGGCCTGCTGCCTCCCCACCGGGCCGGGCCAAGGCCCGAAGTGAGCAGCCCCCGCCCCTGTTACTAGTTGGGCCGGCCTCTGTTTTGGCCCATTCATATTTTGTTTCCAGATCTACAAATTTCCTAATTATTCTAGTAAACAGTTTTGCAGAAAACCCCCCAAGCATCATGTATTTAATAACTGTTGAACCGTGCATCGGATTAAAACAAACTTAATATGAAGGTTGCTTAGAATTTTGTGTAGTTTCATAATATGCCTTTTTCATCCATGTTTAAAATGTTTAAGATGCCGTTTGGTTAAATTTGCTCATATAGCATGCTAAAATGATTTAATTCATAACTAAATAACCGTAGCTCCAAACCTAACAAACTTTATATGTAAATGGGGTAGAATTTTGCCTAGTTTAACATGGTGTACTTGCTTTGCATGTTTAACAACTCTAAAATTTTGCTTAGGGCAGACCAGTACCAAACCTAAAATATGCACATGAGGAGTTTCCGGACTTGTTGTTTTGTTGTTCCGGCCTCATTTAAACTTGCCTAGATAGATAGTTTCATTATGCTTCACCTCTTGCCATGCTAACAACATTTAATATTGTTGAGTACATAAACGAGATCGAACTAAATAAGTCATGTGGTGTTTTGTCAATATGAAACGGAGTTGTTTATTGAGCTCCACTTAATTTGTAGGATTGGTTGTGCACTTTGCCATGCCATGCTTCATTAAACCGGACATGCATCATACTTGATTGCGCATCATGCCATGTTCATGTGTTGGTTGTTTAGTATGTTGTTTGCTTCTTTCCGGTGTTGTTTCTTTGGGCCAGTTCCGTTAACGTTGCGTTTGTGAGGATCCGTTTGGCTACGTCCGTTTGTCTTCTTCATGGACTCATTCTTCTTCCTTGCGGGATCTCAGGCAAGATGACCATTCCCTCGAAATCACTTCTATCTTTGCTTGCTAGTTGCTCGCTCTTTTGCTATGCCGCGATACCTACCACTTGCTATATCATGCCTCCCATTTTGCCATGTCAAGCCTCTAACCCACCTTGTCAAGCCTCTAACCGCTTTGCTCAGCCCCTCTTATAGCGTTGATAGTTGCAGGTGAAGATTGGAGTTTGTTCCATGTTGGAACATGTTTGGGATATCACAATATCTCTTATTTTAATTAATGCATCTATATACTTGGTAAAGGGTGGAAGGCTCAGCCTTATGCCTGGTGTTTTGTTCCACTCTTGTCGCCCTAGTTTCCGTCATACCAGTGTTATGTTCCTTGATTTTGCGTTCCTTACGCGGTTGGGTTATAATGGGAACCCCTTGATAGTTCGCCTTGAATAAAACTCCTCCAGCAAGGCCCGACCTTGGTTTTACCATTTGCTACCTAAGCCTTTTTCCCTGGGGTTCTGCAGGCTCAAGGGTCATCTTTATTTTAAACCCCCGGGCCAGTGCTCCTCTGAGTGTTCGTCCAAACTAGAGCACCGTGCAGGCCATCCCTTGGCAACTTGGGTTACGTCGGCTCCTGTACGCTTAGCTTATCCGGTGTGCCCTGAGAACGAGATATGTGCAGCTCCTATCGGGATTTGTCAGCACAGCGGGTGTCTTGCTGGTCTTGTTTTACCATTGTCGAAATGTCTTGTAACCGGGATTCTAAGCCTGATCGGGTCTTCCTGGGAGAAGGAATATCCTTCATTGACCGTGAGAGCTTATGATGGGCTAAGTTGGGACACCCCTGCAGGGTTTTGAACTTTCGAAAGGCGTGCCCACGGTTATAGGCAGATGGGAATTTGTTAATGTCCGGTTGTAGAAAACCTGAAACTTAACTTAATTAAAATGGATCAACCGCGTGTGTAGCCGTGATGGTCTCTTCTCAGCGGGGTCCGGGAAGTGAACACGGTGTTGGAGTTATGCTTGAACATAAGTAGTTTTAGGATCACTTCTTGATCACTTCTAGTACACGACCGTGCTTTGCCTTCTCTCCTCGCTCTCATTTGCATAAGTTTGCCACCATATATGCTAGTGCTTGCTGCAGCTCCACCTCATACCTTTTACCTACCCATAAGCTTAAATAGTCTTGATCGCGAGGGTGTGAGATTGCTAAGTCCCCGTGACTCATTGATTACTTCCAAAACCAGTTTGCAGGTGTCGATGATACCGTGCAGGTGACGCAACCGATCTCAAGGAGGAGTTCGATGAAGATCGTGTTCGTTATGTTGTTCTGTTTCCAGTTGATTAGTAGTGGAGCCCAGTCGGGGCGATCGGGGATCTTTTGCATTAGGGGTGGCCTTCTTTTATTTTGGTTCCGTAGTCGGACCTTGTTTGTATCTGGATGATGTAATGCTATTTTCATGTATTGTGTGAAGTGGCAATTGTAAGCCAACTCTTTATCCCTCTCTTATTCAGTACATGGGATGTGTAAAGATTACCCCTCTTGCTACATGCCTACAATGCGGTTATGCCTCTAAGTTGTGCTCCGAAATGTGGGAGATATAGCCGCATTGTGGGTGTTACAAGTTGGTAATCAGAGCCTTCCCCAACTTAGGAGCCCCCTGCTTGATCGAATCACTAGCGTTGTTGAGTCTAGAAAAATGTTTTGAGTCTTATAGGATTATATATATCAGAGAGTAGGATTCTTTTTAATCCTCAGTCCCTTCGTCGCTCTGGTGAGGCATCCTGACGTAGAGTTTTGACTCTTCTCTTCTCCACTAAATTTTTTTAGGATCACGCGGGTATCTTGTAATCGTTTCAATGGTTTTGTGACGAGAACATTGTTCTTGGTGCCTCCTGACATTTAGGGGTTGTGGCAGTGTCCTGGGGCGTTGAGCTCCGAGGTGTTGTCGTCACAATTTTATCGTTGCAGTTCATCGGGATTTTACCGGAGTACCGGGATGTTACCGAAACCCCCCGGTAAATGTATGGGCCTTATTGGGCCATAGTGGAGAGAGAGAGAGGAGACCAGGGCAGGCCGCGCGCCCCCTCTCCCTCTGGTCCGAATTGGACTAGGAGGGGGGTGCCCCCGTTTCCTTCCTCCCTCTCTCCCCCTGCCTTCTCTCCTAGTCCAACTAGGAAAGGGGGGATCCTACTCCCGATGGGAGTAGGACTCCTCCTGGCACGCCCTGCTAGGGCCGGCTGGGCTCCCCCCTTGCTCCTTTATATACGGGGGCAGGGGGCACCCCAAGACACACAAGTTGATCAGTTGATCTTTTAGCCGTGTGCGGTGCCCCCTCCACCATAATCCACCTCGGTCATATCGTAGTGGTGCTCAGGCGAAGCCCTGCATCGGTAGCATCATCATCACCGTCCTCACACCGTTGTGCTGACGGAACTCTCTCTCGAAGCTCTGCTAGATTGGAGTTCGTGGGACGTCACCGAGCTGAATGTGTGCTGAACTCGGAGGTGCCGTACATTCGGTACTTGGATCGGTCGGATCGTAAAGATGTACGACTACATCAACCGCGTTCTCATAACGCTTCCGCTTATGGTCTACGAGGGTACGTGGATGACACTCTCCCCTCTCGTTGCTATGCATCACCATTATCTTGTGTGTGCGTAGGAATTTTTTTGAAATAACTATGTTCCCCAACAAGGAGGCCGCCAGAAGGGACCCGCTGTCCATCACCTTCGAATCCAGCGAATTTCCCGAAGATGAGGATCGCTCGAGGTCAGAACGAGCCAGACTGCAAGTGCATGATTTAACATGTTAAAATTATGAAGTAAAGAGGCTGGGTATATGAACATGTCAGTGCCTTTGAGTACTCATGATTCGGCTAGGGGCTTATCTCTGGCGTGCCACTCCGAGCTGTTGTCGATGTCCCATGCGGAGTTGTCCGTGAGGGAAACCTTCCCCTTCTTGGATGCCTCTGCCTCCAGATGCGTGGAGGCCGCCCTTTTCTTCCTTCCCCCCTCCAAAGGAGAATTTTTTTTCCTCGTCCTCCTCGTTGTCCTTGATGTGGGAGGAGTGGGTCTTGGCATCTTCGGACGTCACGTCTGAAGTGCCCTTATGGCGGAGATCACTCCTGGTCTCCTTGGCCTTCTTCTTGGCCTTATTCTCCGGCGCTTGGTAGGGCGCCAGAACCAGCATTTTCGTTAGAAGAGGGATTGCTAGGTTTTTGGGCAGCGGAGCCGGACACTAGATCCGCTCCGCCTTCTTTGTCCAGCCCTGAAAAAATGAATGGGGAAGCTTAGACGTCTTCCTTGAATATGCAAGTAAAGGATACACCTTGAAATACGAAAAACCTACCGCACTAGCGGGATGGGCCAGGTCGTGCCCGCGGGCCTCGGTTGTCGCCGGCCACATCTCGTTGGCCTTGAAGAGCACCTTCCAGATGTCTTCGTGTGTAATGCCGAAGAATAGTTGCAAGGTCTGGTGCTTGGCCGAATCGAACTCCCACAGATGGCAAGTCCGGCTTTGGCATGGAAGGATTCGGCGAGCAATCATCACCTGGATCACATTAACAAGCTTGATGTTCTTGTCCACCATGCTCCTGATGCGCATCTGAAGCGTTGTCAGCTTGTTCGACGAAGACCAGTCTAGGCCCTTCTCTAGCCAGGAGGTGAGCCTCATCGGGGCGCCGGACTGGAATTCAGGAGCTGTGGCCTAGTTGGCGTCGCTAGGCTCTGTGACATAGAACCACTGCTGTTGCCACCCTTTGACGGTCTCCACGAAGGTACCTTTGGGCCATGTGACATTGGGCAGCTTGCTCACCATGGCGCCTCCGCACTCTATGTGTCGACCACCCACCACCTTCGGCTTCACATTGAAGATTTTCAACCACAATCCGAAGTGGGGTGGGATGCGAAGGAATGCTTCGCACACGACAATGAATGCCGAGATGTTGAGGAAGGAATAGGGGGGAAGATTGTGGAAATCTAGCCAATGGTATAACATGAGTCCGCGGACGAATGGGTGGAGAGGGAATTCCAAACCATGGACGAAGTGGGGGATGAATACCACCCTCTCATGGGGCTCTGGGGTGGGGATGAGCTGCCCCATTGCTGGAAGCCGATGGGCGATTTCTTTGGCTAAGTAGTAGGGCTCCCGAAGCTTGGTGATGTCCTTCTCCTTGATGGAGGAAACCATCCACTTGCCTTGCACTCCAGATCCGGACATGGCTGGAGTGCTTTTTTGAGGTGGAAAGGATGGAAGCTTGGGCGCTGGACCTCGAGAATGGATGGGCATAGAGAAGGAAGGCGTGGGTGGAAGAGGTGAATCTTATCCCTTTATAAAGGAAGTGAATATCAAGCGCCTCCCCACTCGCCTTAAAACTCGCATATTCCCCAAGGTTGTGCGGGAGGCGCGGTTGGATTACCCATGCCCGTATTGATGAGAATCCCGCAATAAGGGGACACGATCTCTGCTTTGGCAAGACGTGCCAATAAAACCACATCTTGAAACATGGAGCGGGGGGCTAAAAAATGGTTCAAAATAATGACCGGGCTGTGACATGATGTCATGCTACAAAAGTTGTCAGTGGATTGGACTCATAAAATATTATACTCTCTGCGTGTGTGTGGTACTCGTTTTGGAGTATTCGGAGGAGGAACCCGCCTTGCAGTGCCGAAGACAATCTGCGCGCCAGACACATCATCATTGAAGCCTGGTTCAGGGGCTACTGAGGGAGTCCTGGATTAAGGGGTCCTCGGGCGTCCGGCCTATGTGACAAGGGCCGGACTAATGGGCTATGAAGATACAAGACAAAAGACTCTCTCCCGTGTCCGGATGGGACTCTCCTTGGCGTGGATGGCAAGCCTGGCGTTCTGATATGAAGATTCCTATCTGTGTAACACTACAAAAAAAGACACATCCGTGACATTTTGGGCCGAACGAATTTTTTTCTGTCATACTTATGACACTTCTATGACGATAATTGTGACAAAACCCGGTATCATCATAGATGTGGTGGCCTCCTACTTCTATGACAAAAAATCATGAAGAAAATGGGCTTTTCGTCCTGGGCGGGCCGGAGACGCAGCTACATGACATTCTTTGGGCCGTCCATGACGGAAAAAACTATGGTAGAAGCGAGGGCGAGGAAAATATTGGGGTGTTCCCAGTTACAATGGGTGGTCGGGGCCGAGCGATGCATGGAGGTTTGCGCATTTCTCTCGTACACGTACGCGCGTGGGTGCGAGGCATTGGGCTCTAGCTGAATCCGAGCGAGGCATTCGCCTATTGAACCCGAGCAATTGCACTGCAGGCTACGCGTTACTGAACCCGAGCGATCGATCGATGGCTGTTAACTGAACCTGATCGAGCGATTCCTTCGCTACTGCTGCTAACTAAAGCCAATCGATGCTGCCTCTGGATGAACAGTGAGCGTTGTTGGGGGAGGGGGGGGTTGGATGAACAGTTCCCGGTGGGGGTGGATGAATAGGACCCCGTGGTGTTGCCTCTGGATGAACAAGACCCCGATCAATCGAGCCGGTTGGGACTGGATGAATAGGACCTCGTGGAGGGCTGGATGAACAGGACCACCCCGTGGGAACTGGATGAACAGTAGACGGTGGAGGGCTGGATGAACAGTAGCCCGTGGAGGGGTGGTTGAATAGGAGCCCGTGGAGAGGGCTGGTTGAACAGTAGCCGGTGGAGTAGCGCGCGGTGGAGGCTGGATGAACAGGAGCTTGTGGATGAACAGTCGCAGGTGGAGGCTGGAGGAGGTGGACGGTGGATGAACAATAGCCCGTGGTGGCTGGAGAGGGTCGACGGTGGAGATGAACAGTATCTCGTGGTACGCCACACCCCTCCCGATGAATAGGACCCCCCGTTTCGATCGTAGCGCTCCAACACAAGTCCGTTTTCTCCGTTTTCCGGTAGGCCACACCCCTCCCGATCAACAAGACCCCGTTTTGACCGTAGGAGGTCCGTTTCCTCCGTTTTGTGGTATGCCAGACCCCTCCCAATGATCAGGATCCCGTTTCGAACGTGGCCCGTTGAACACAAGGTCGTTTCCTCCGTTCTGCGGTACGCCATGCCTCATTTCCATCGACTATTCCGTCCAAGCCCTCTCGATGAACACGACTACGCATTCCGTTCTGACCCAGCCGGTTGGCTCCCCATGAACATGACGACGACGCAGTTTCTCCGTTCCGACCCAGCCATGTACACGAGCCCTGGCCGTACGTATGCGCGAGCAGGCATTGGAGACCCCGCCCATATGTACTTACGTGGTCATATTTTCTTTCTTGCACATTGACCGATGTACGTACGTGTACATGCTACATGCGTGCCTCTACTACGACACGTGCACACTCTACATCGACCAATATGTACGTACACGTTCGGGACCAGAATGATGATGCTACGTATGCTTCGACCAGGTGGGTCCCGACTGTCAGGCACTTCCTTGCATGCGAAGATATAGCTGGTGGGTCCCAGCAGTCAGGGGGCGAATCATTTTTTTTGCCCAGACGCACTTCCTTGCGTGCGAAGATGTAGCTAGTGGGTCCCAGCAGTCAGGGGCGAAACGTTTTTTTCGCGAAATATGGTGGCCCGTCCAGTGGGTTCCCACTGTCAGGTGCAGGAATAATTATTTTGCACGTAATAAGGAGGCACTTCCTTGCGGCTGCCGTGGACCCAGCTGTCAGCCTCTCCACGTACAGTACTCTTTCGATGGAAGTCAGTCATTGACCACATTGACCACGCCGCGCCAAGAGCACCAAGGCGGTGGACGATGGCGAGGCCTCGGAAGGGGATGACTGTCACAGCCTTAGAAATCTTTTGTAATTAGTGGCATTGGATCCATGCATCATTTTCATTTTCAATTAATCTTGAAATGGGGATGCTTAAACCCTAGCACCAAATGAATCCAACTAGGGTCAAAATAAAATCTTTTCCATTGCACACAAAATGCCCTCTAAAAATGTTCAACATTTTTGGATTGAGGTGGAAGCATCTACCAAAAAAATGGTTTACATTTTTGCAGGACATCTTTGGGCTTTGAATTAATTCAAACATATTTGATTGGAGCTATTTAAATGCTATATATATATTTTAAGTGCTCCAAAAATGCTGGAAGTTTTTATGGGTCATTAGAATAACTTAGACAACACCCCTAATTATTTCCAGGATTTTATTAAATGGTTTAGTATTTTACTAAACCAAAACAGAATAAGAAAATAGAAAACAGAAACTAAATAAAAGAGAGAGAGAGAAGGACTAACCTGGCACTTACCTCGGCCCAGCCCAGCCACCCCCCCTGCCAGTTGTCTTCCGCGTCTCGCCAGAAGGCAGAGGAGAAGACAGCCACGGCGCCGCGGCGTGCCACGCCGGTAGCTGCCTGCCTGGCTGCCCCCTCATCACCCTGGACTCCCTCTGCGACACCACGCTACCCCCTGGACCCCCTTGATGCTTTCTCACTCTCCCTCGCCCTCGTTCCCTTCTCTGTCTCTCTCTCACGCGCGCGACCGAACGCATCCGTCGCCGCCGACAAGCACCACTACGGCCACTGCCTCCCCCTCGCTCCCTGGACATGCCCAGGAGCTCTGCCACTTTTTCCTCTACCTCCTCGATGAGCCACGAGGCCCCGAACGCGCTGCAACACCGCCACCGCCGCCGCCCTCTTTGTTCGGCCACCGAGATCGCCGGCGACCTCTCGTCATCACCAGCCCCTCCCCGAGCTCGCCGAGGCCACCTCTGAACTCGCGGTGAGCTCCTCTATCGATCCCCCTACTCCCATGCCCACTAGCTCATCGTAGCCCTCATTTCCGTCGAGACCGAGACCTCACCGGCACCGGACTTGTCGCCGTCGTCGTTTTGGTACGCCTCCGTCCAAACCGAGCGCGTCACTGCACTCAGTGCACCCCCAGGAGCACGTTTCACCCACCGGCTCCTCCTCCCATGCACCACAACGCCAAACTCGCAGGTGCCCGAACTCCGGCCGCCGCTCGACTTGATGCCGTCGTCGACTCCGGCCACCCCAGGCCCAGCTACTACCACCAGGCGACGCGCTGCAACGCCAGCTACCCGTAGAGACCAACCACGTCTCAAACCGCGGCCTGTACACGAAACCCGAGCAACTCCGGCGAGTTGCCGCCACAGGTTTGGTCGCCGCCGGCTGAACTCCGGTGACTCCGACGTGGCACACTTAGTTAACGCTAATGACGCTGCTAATTTAACCCCACAGCCGCTGACATATGGGCCCACGCCCTAATTAACCCCGGGCTTCATTTTCTGTTTAGTTTAGATTAACCCAGCGGGACCCACGTGTCAGAGTTGACCCCGCTGACGTGGCCGTTGACCAGGCCCACATGTCAGCCACACTAGCCAGCTCTGAGAGACTGACTAGTGGGTCCCAGCCGTCAGGTTTGACTCTGGGCGACCCTGTTGACCTGCTGATGTCATAATGACGTAGTGCTGACGTAGTAAAGGAATTTCTGGTTTTAAAATAATACAGGAAATTCCAGAAAATGCCCAAAACTTCTAAAAATCATAGAAAATCAACCGTAACTCCAAATGAAATAAATTATATATGAAAACTTATTAGAAAAATTCAAGGAATCTGTTTATGGCATTTTCATGCATGTTTGAACAATGTTTGTCCTCTATTTTGGACAAAACAAATAAATGTCATTTAACTAATCATATATGGAGTTTGAATTTGAATCTTGTATTCAAACCAACTTCATTTAATTGTGTTGCTAGTTGCATTAGCTCAATCAACAACATATTGCCATGTCATTATCATGCATCATGTTGTGCATTGCATTGATTGTGTTCCTTCTCTATTGCCGGTGATTGTCCCCTCTCGGTAGACGCTGCTCCGACGCTGTGATTGTTAACACTGATGAAGACTCAATGTTATCTTCAGAAGTGCCAGGCCAGCAAAACCCCCTTGTTCATTCCGATACAAACCCACTCTCTCGCTCCTGCTCTCTTTTTCTGCATTAGGACAACAACGATTCAACTGTTACTTGCTGCGGTAGCTGAACCCCTTTATCCTTTGCATGACCTGTCATTGCCATAGTAAATAGATGAAACCCACTAGCATGAGTAGGAGTTGTTTGAGCCCGATGTGCCTACTCATTCATGCTTGTTTGTCATGCCTGCTACTGCTTAGAGTTGAGTTAGGTCTGATTCATCAAGGATGAATTGGAGGTGTGTAAACATGTCCTACTATGTGTGAGCTAAGTGTGTGAACACGATTTGGTAAAGGTAGCGGTGAGAGGCCATGTAGGAGTACATGGTGGATTGTCTCATTGAAGCCGTCCTCAGGAACTAAGTTCTGTGTTTGTGATCCATGAAACAGTTACTACCATGCATTGGGCCCGAAACCAATGGACCCTCTCGACTTATTAACTGCCCTTGTCCTCTGTCCAGGAGTTGCAAGTAGTTTCTGGTGTTTGTAGTATGCTGGGGGTCGTGCGCAGCGCTGACCGAGGGGTGGGCTGTGTTGCGGTAGGCACGTGGCACGGTGTACCGGGCGCCCGTTTTGTGTCTCGGGAACCCTGCACACATCGTTTGGGGCTGTGAGCGAAACTCCGGCCGGATCTCCTCGCGGATGGAACCCGAATAGGCGATAAACCTGGACTAGAGACTTGTGTGGTTAGTTAGGTCGTGGCCGACTCCCTCGCCAGGCTTCTGCTTGAAGGTTGCCGAGATACACGATGTGTACATGGTGGTAAGTGGCGAGAGCGTGTGTGAAGAAGTACACCCCTGCAGGATTAATATGATCTATTCGAATAGCCGTGTCTGCAGTAATGGACTTCTGGGTTGCCTATAACAGTTCATAGACAAGTGAAAGTGGATACTCTAAAACTCGCAAGATAAGTGTGAGTGCTATGGATGGCCTTCTCGTAGGGAGACGGGAGCGGATCCATAGTGGTGTATTGAATGGTGAACATGTGGACTCATGCGCGCCACCTCAAAAGAGTTGCTTGCAATCGTAGTTCAGGTTAACTACTGAGTCAAAGCTGGCTTGCTGTAGTTAAACTCCACCACCCCCCCCCCTTGTTGATACCGATGCATATGTAGTTTAGTTCTGATGTAAGTCTTGCTAAGTACCTTTGTACTCACATTTGTTTAATTTATGTTTTGCAGAGAGACTTCAGTCTCGCTAGTAGTTCCGCGTGGACTTCGACATTTAGCTTGATACCTCAGCTATGATCTTGTGCCCTCGGCAGGATCTGGTAGATAGTCAGGCTTCTCAGCCTTTTCCATTTGTAGATGTCTGTACTCAGACATGTTAAGCTTCCGCATGTGCTTTGATTTGTATGCTATGATTGTTGGGTCATGAGACCCATGTTTGTAATACCTCGCTCCTCGGAGCCTAATGAATAAATACTTTGAGTCATAGAGTTATGTTGTGATGCCATGTTGTATTTACACATATCGAGCATATTGTGTGTATGATTGAAATGCTTGGTATGTGTGGGATCCGACAATCTAGTTGTTTATCCTTGGCAGTCTCTCTTATGGGGAAATGTAGTCTAGTGCTTCCATGAGCCATAGTGGTCCGCTACAGCCCGGTTCACCGGAGTCCTGTTAGCCCAGCACTACTTCTCAGGACACTTGACTGGCCGGCATGTGTTTCACTTCGTTCCTGTGTCTGTCCCTTCGGGGAAATGTCACGCGGTGACATACGAAGTCCTGCCTAGCCTGCTACAGCCCGGGTTCCCGGAGTCCTGTTAGCCCAGCGCTATAGCCCGGATTCACACGCTGCTGACCGACACGCTCGATGTGATTCATGTATGCATGTTCCCATAGGTTAGTGCCGCTTTAGGTTCACGACTAGCCATGTCGGCCCGGGTTCTCTGTCATATGGATGCTAGCGACACTATCATATACGTGAGCCAAAAGGCACAAACGGTCCCGGACCATGGTAAGGCGACACCCGTGGGAATACCGTGCGTGAGGCCGCAAAGTGATATGAGGTGTTACCGGCTAGATCGATGTGACATGGAATCGGGGTCCTGACAACGACGTAGAGCCAGGGAAGGCGCGGCAGTGGATGCCCATGCGGAGAGGAGTACGAGGGTTCACTGGTTTGGCTGCGGTGTGAGGCTGCCGTCGCCGCAGAATAACAGGGGGTGTGGGTGTGTAGAGGGATGGCCTGGCTAGCATTGGGAGTAGTAGGGTGCAGTGAGGCCTCTGCGGCATCACAACCGGCCACGGGAGGCAGGAGCACACGGCATGACCGGCGCTGGTTTGGGCGGCTGGAGCAAGAAGACCAGAGGTTGAAGAAGCACTACGGTCGTTGGATGGACATCGTACGGTCACTAGAGCTAGAATCGTTCATATATTGACTAAGTTGACAAAGCCCTCTATCCCCGTTAACTTAGTAGGCCCACAAGTCAGCCTCCCACTATGGTTGGTCCAAACTGGCAGGGGGTATTCATTTTTTTGTGCGCAATAAGGAGGCACTTGCTTGCATGCGAAGATATAGTTGGTGGGTCCGACCTGTCAACGGAGGGAACGTTCTTTTGCGAAATACAGAGGCCCTTCAGGTGGGTCCCAGATGTTAGGTGGAGGAATCATTATTTTGTGCATAATAAGGAGGCATTTCCTTCTGTGCGGCCGTGGACCCAGCTGTCAGCCTCTCCACGTACAATCCACTTCTAATGGATGTCGTTCATTGACCACGTTGACCATGCCACGCTGAAAGCACCAGGGAGGTGGACGACGGCGAGGCCTACGAAGGGACCAACACGGAGCCGGGGAAGACATGACAATGGCTGCCCACACGGTGGAGAGTACGAGGGTTGACTGGTTTGGCTGCCGTTGCCGGAAAATAATAGGAGGTGTGGGTGAGTAGAGGGATAGATAGGCTAGGGATGCGAGTATATGATGGGGCCGTGAGGCCTGCCCGGCAGCACAGTCGGCCATGGAAGGTGGGAGCAGCGGTTCCAACGGTGCTGGTTTGGGCGGCTGGGGCAGGAAGATCAGAGACTAAAGAAGCATGATTGCCGTTAGATTGACATCTAACGGTCTGACGCTGGTAGAGTCAATTGTTGACTAAGTTTATTTTTTGAGAAACCTTGTGTACGCATTGAGGGAGTCCTGGACTAAGGGGTCCTCAGGCGTCCGACCTGTCAGCCATGGCCGACTGATGGGCTGTGAATATACGAAGACCAAAGACTGCACCCGTGTCCGGATGGGACTCTCCTTGGCGTGGAAGGCAAGCTGGGCGAACAGATATGTAGATTCCTTTCTTTGTAACCGACCTTGTGTAACCCTAGCTCCTCCCAGTGTCAATATAAACCGAAGGAATTAGTCCGTCTAGGGGACATTCATTATCATAGCCATACAAGCTAGACCTCTAGGGTTTAGCGATTACGATCTCAAGGTAGATCAACTCTTGCAATACTCATATTCATCAATATCAATCAAGCAGGACGTATGGTATTACCTCCATTGAGAGGGCCTGAACCTGGGTAAACATCGTGTCCCCTGTCTCCTGTTACCATCGACCTTAGACGCACAACTCGCGACCCCTACCCGAGATCCATCAGTTTTGACACCGACATTGGTGCTTTCATTGAGAGTTCCTCTGTGTTGTCGCTAAAAGGTTTGATGGACCCTTCAATCGTCAATAATGACACCGTCCAAGGAGAAACTTTTCTCCCCGGATAGATCTTCGTGTTCGGCGGCTTCACACTGCGGGCCAACTCGTTTGGCCATGTGGAGCAGATCGAAAGCTACACCCCTGGCCATCAAGTCAGATTTGGGAGCTTGAACTAGGTTGCGAACATCCGTGGAGACTTGATCTTCGCCGGATTCGAGACCGCGGCTGTAGCCCCCGGTCACCTCGATGATCATGACGTAAGTCGGTCATCTGGCCGCATCTAGGAGATCGCTCATGTAACCGCTCTGGCCCTAGATCCGGAGCAAGCTGCACCATCCAAGGACGTGAGGATCAACCCCACTACGGAGGCCACAGATTCCATGGCATTGGAGCCGCACATAGACTTAACCTCTCACGACGTTTTTGTCAGCGGAACTCCAGACTCGTCTCCGGTTGTAAGTTCCGAACTATGTGAGCCCGTGGACACTGAGCTCGATTGTTTGTTGATCTTTGAATTCAGCGCCGCAACATCTTCCAGCACTCACCTTTGGGAGATGTGCTAAACTCATTAAAAAAACCTATCCTTAGCAAAGGAATCACAGCCGAACTATATCCGGCTCGAACTAGGGGCTAGCGGTGGAGAATTTTGCTTCCCACCCGCCACACACTTCATAGCCACGGTCGAGGATTTGACCGACAAAATTGATTACGACTCCAAAGACATCGACGGTATGGATGAAGATGCCGGAGAAGAAGAGGCCCAGAACCCGCCGTTCACCGGACGCTAGACGGCCACTTCCTCGTATGATGTATACATGGTGGATGCACCAAAGGAGAACAGCGGCGAAGACAAGGAAGATCCAGCTGAGGACAAACCTTTGGAAATACAGTCCAAGCGTCGGTGTCAGTGGTGCTGCTCTAAGTCACGCCGCAGTAAAGATAGGAACACCAACACAGGAGAAGATAACACTCCAGAAGGTGCCGAAGACAATGAAGACCCCGTCGATACAGTTAATGAACAAGATGAACAAGAAGGCGGGCAGGTTAGCCCCAGTAAACAGGCCACACACGAAGATTCAGAGGACGATAATTACCTTCCGCTCTCCAAGGACGGGGTGAGCCTCGACACCGAGGATTTCATCGTGCCTAAGGAACCTCTTGAGCAGGAGCGTTTCAAGCGCCAGCTAATTACCACTACAAGGAGCCTGAAAAAGAAGCAACAACAGCTTCAAGCTGATCAAGATCTTCTCAATGATAAATGGACCGACGTCCTAGCAGCCGAAGAATACGACCTCAAGCGCCCAACCAAAAGCTACCCAAAGCGCAAATTGCTACCTCAGTTTGACGAGGAGGCGCTGGAATACATACCTCCATCGTACAATGCGGCTGACCGACCACCACGTGGTCGAGACAAAACGACAATTCACGCCGAACACCAGCCAGCCCCGCCTCAGCGCACAGGTAGAGGTAAATTATCCCATGGTCACACATATGACCTCCGACAAAACCTGAACAATAAAGCAGGACATACTAGATCAATCTACGCATCGCGAGGACGTGCCTCGACACAGGACGACGGCACCTATTCGGACGTGACAAATTTAGTCATGCGCGGTCTGAAAACCGCAGACAGACTCCATAATAGCTACGTCGCGATACGGCCCTATATAGAGGCGCCACACACCCTCATTGCTTCACCGATGAGGTCCTGGATCATGAATTCCCAGAAGGGTTCAAACCCATGAATTTAGAATCATACGATGGAACCACGGACCCCGCGGTGTGGATCGAAGACTTCATTCTCCACATTCATATGGCACGCGGCGACGACCTCCATGCCATCAAAAACCTCCCTTTAAGACTCATAGGGCCAGCTCGGCACTGGCTCAACAGTCTGCCTGCAAATTCTATTGGCAGCTGGGAGGACTTGGAAGAGGCCTTCCTCGATAACTTCCAAGATACATATGTTTGACCTTCGTACGCTGATGACTTAAGCCATATAGTTCAACAACCCGGAGAGTCCGCCAGGAAATTCTGGACTAGGTTCTTAACTAAAAAGAACCAAATCATCGATTGTCCGGATGCCGAAGCCCTAGCAGCCTTCAAACACAACATCCGCGATGAATGGCTCGCTCGCCACCTCGGCCAAGAAAAGCGAAAATCCATGGCAGCCCTCACGGCACTCATGACCCGCTTTTGTGCGGGCGAGGACAGTTGGTTGGCCTGTAGCAAAAACAATGCAAGCGACATCGGCACGCCTGAAGCTAAAACTAGCAAAGACAAGTCTCAACGCACCAGATACAAGCGTCGAAACAATAGTGATAACACTGAGGACACGACAGGCAATGCCGGATTCTGGGGCTCTAAGTCAGGTCAGAAGAAGAAGCGTTCCAAAAAAAATCCAAAAAAACAATTCAGGCCCATCCAGCTTGGACCGCATGCTTAATCGTCCATGCCAGATTCATGGCACCCCAGACAAGCCACCCAATCATACAAATAGAGATTGCTGGGTTTTTAAATAGGCTAGCAAATTGAACGCCGAGAACAGGGAAAAGGGATGGCAAAGTGAGGACGATGACGAAGAGCCCCAGCAACCGAACATAGCGGGACAAAAGAAGTTTCCCCCTCAGGTTAAAATGGTGAACATGATATACGCTACCCACATCCCCAAGAGGGAGCGCAAGCGTGCGGTCAGGGACGTCTACGCGATAGAGCCAGTCGCCCCAAAATTTAACCCATGGTCATCATTCCCGATCACCTTTGATCGCTGGGATCATCCGACCAGTATCCGCCACGATGGCTAAGCCGCACTGGTCTTAGACCCGATAATTGATGGGTTCCACCTGACTCGCGTCCTTATGGATGGAGGTAGCAGCCTTAATCCGCTCTATCAGGATACAATGCAAAAAATGCGCATTAACCCATCACGGATCACGCCCCGGGACTACCTTCAAAGGAGTCATACCAGGTGTAGAGGCCCGCTGTGCGGGCTCGATCACATTAGAGGTTGTCTTCGGATCTCCGCACAACTTCTGAAGCAAGGAGTTAATCTTTGATATCGCCCATTTCGCAGCGGCTATCATGCACTGCTCGGATGAACCACGTTTGCTCGATTCAACGCAGTACCACACTATGCTTATCTCAAGCTCAAGATGCCCGGTCCGCGCGGGGTCATAGCGGTTAATGGAAATACGGAACACTCCCTCCATACAGAAGAGCATACAGCTTCCTTAGCAGCAGAAGTACAGAGCGGCCTTCTCAAGCAGAACCTTAATTCAGCTGCCGAGCCCACGGTCACCGTTAAGAGGGTCCGAACTACTCTGCAGGAGGAGAGCTCGGCTCGTCAGGAGCTCGACTAGCAATCTAGCCTCCGTCGCAGTTCCAATCAAGTGGTGGCATTCATGCGGCGCGTACATAACTATGCACGCAAAATCCCATGGGCATCGACGAAGGCATAACTAGCTTGTGGTCCATAGTACGACTCACCCGACGTCGGATACACATATACTTTCACTTTTATTGTTTCCTTTTCATGTATCAATCCCACAGGCACCGTCTGATAGCCTGGTCATCGGTCCTCTTGAAGGATAAACACACCAAGACGGCAGGAAACGCAAACATATGGGGGACTTTTTAGGTGATTCCGTTAATGATAACTTTACCTATTTTTCAGGACCCACATGTAGCTCTCCCTTGGTTTCGGCATGTCAAATTGCCTGTTGCTTATCGCACAACCTATATCAATGTGCCTTGATGTACTAATTAAATTACAATGAGAACAGTTTGCGGCTGGAGCTGTAGGACTCCAGCTTTTTTGTACCTTTTCTATTTTTTTCCAGGTCCCTTGTGGATAATTCTATCAGGTAGCACCCATACACTTTGGTACGCTCGATGCTTGCCAGGGGCTTCATAGCACCCCACATTACGGCAACAAAAGTCTGAACACTTTTTATAAGTATAGTTCGGCACCCCGAATTTAGCATTATATGCATTGGCTCTGAATCATGACTTTGGTCAATAGTTGGGTTGCCCGGCTCCTATGCTTGCTACCTTATGTTCCGCTACATCTGCTAAGGTAGTAAAGGGAGAACTACTGTGATTGTGCCTTGGTTTATCCAAAGGAGCACCTCAGTAGAGAAAGCCGAAAACTGTCTGTCATGATGCGGCGAGAGCCGGTCAGCTGTTCGGAGGTTGCAAATCATTGGAGATTTCTTCCGCATTACGCGAAGGATTGGGACTTCCCGATCAGACGCTGATAGCACTCTAGTTCGGATACTAGGGGATGCACCCATGTTTTTATTGTCGCACTCCTATGGCTAAGTGAGGGCGTTACAACCGCATAGTCTGGTTGCCTGGTGCATTGTGCTAAACAACTCCTTCAAGGACCAAGGTGTTTAGATTCCATCCCAAACACCCCCGTACTACTTTGTGAGGGCAGAAGCCAACGACTAGTTAACCCTCAGATTTCATACAACACGGCCGCACATGTAGTAAAAATTTAAAAACATAACAAGCATTATATGGCATAAACACTTTGTTTTACAAGGTAGAGGGAGCTTGAGTACATTCGCTCAAAGATAATATCTTTTGCACAATGATCCGCAACAATGCGGGATCCCTCCAAGACACCATCAAAATATAACTCGGGTCAGCGGTGCTCCTTGCCCTCAGGTGGCCCCTCGGTCATTAGCTTCTTGGCATCCATCTTTGCCCAATGCATCTTGACGCGGGCAAAGGCCATCCGTGCACCTTCGATACAAACCGACCGCTTTATAACCTCAAGCCAGGGGCAGGCATCAACAAGCCACTTCACAAGTCCGACGTAGCTGCTAGGTATCGGCGCGGCAGGCCATAGTCGGACTATCAGCTCCTTCATGGCTAGCTCGGCTGCCTTGTGCATCTCGACCAGCTGTTTCAGCTAGTCGCTGAAGGACACCGGATGTTCGGGCACAAGATATTGAGACCAGAACAGCTTCTCCGTAGAACTCCCCTCTTCGGCTCGATAGAACTCGCCAGTGTCTGATACGCTGCGCAGCAAATCCGTAAACGCCCCTGGAGAGCTCCAAACTCGGATAAGTAAAAGGAACGCTTCCTTCACAGACTTGCTTCGCATAATGAAAGCCTTACCCGTCGCGCTCTTTTGGGCCGCCTGGATTTCCTGAAGGGCGCTCTGGGCTTCGGCTCGAGCTTCCTGTGTGCTCTGGAGGTCCTTCGCAAGTTCGGACGCTTGCGTCTTAGAATCACGCTCCAAGGACTCACACTTCTTGACGGTGTCCTGGAGCTCTTGCTGAACCTCGCCGATCCAGGCCTTGTGCTTCTCACACGCGGTGCGTTCCTTGGCCGCTTTGTCCTCGGCCTTCTCTAGTGCCTTCTTGAGGGCCGCCACCTGTTGGAAATATGCCCTAGAGGCAATAATAAAATGATTATTATATTTCCTTGTTTATGATAATTGTCTATTATTCATGCTATAATTGTATTATCCGGAAATGGTAATACATGTGTGAATACATAGACCACAATGTGTCCCTAGTGAGCCTCTAGTTGACTAGCTCGTTGATCAACAGATAGTCATGGTTTCCTGGCTATGGACATGGGGATGACATTGATAACGGGATCACATCATTAGGAGAATGATGTGATGGACAAGACCCAATCCTAAGCTTAGCTCAAAGATCGTGTAGTTCGTTTGCTGTAGCTTTTCTGAATGTCAAGTATCATTTCCTTAGACGATGAGATTGTGCAACTCCCGGATACCGTAGGAGTGCCTTGGGTGTGCCAAATGTCACAACATAACTGGGTGACTATAAAGGTACATTACAGGTATCTCCAAAAGTGTCTGTTGGGTTGACACGAATCGAGACTGGGATTTGTCACTCCGTATGACGGAGAGGTATCTCTGGGCCCACTCGGTAATGCATCATCATAATGAGCTCAATGTGACCAAGGGATTGGTCACGGGATCATGCATTACGGTACGAGTAAAGTGACTTGCTGGTAACGAGATTGAACAAGGTATTGGGATACCGACGATCGAGTCTCGGGCAAGTAACGTACCGATTGGCAAAGGGAATTGAATACGGGATTGATTAAGTCCTCAACATCGTGGTTCATCCGATGAGATCATCGAGGAGCATGTGGGATCCAACACGGGTATCCAGATCCCGCTATTGCTTATTGACCGGAGAGGTGTCTCGGTCATGTCTGCGTGTGTCCCGAACCCGTAGGGTCTACACACTTAAGGTTCGGTGACGCTAGGGTTGTAGAGATATTAGTATGCAGTAACCCGAAAGTTGTTCGGAGTCCCGGATGAGATCCCGTACGTCACGAGGAGTTCCGGAATGGTCCGGAGGTAAAGATTTATATATAGGAAGTCCAGTTTCGGCCAGCGGGAAGGTTTCGGGGGTTACCGGTATTGTACCGGGACCACCGGAAGGGTCCCGGGGGTCCACCGGATGGGGCCACCTATCCCAAAGGGCCCCATGGGCTGAAGTGGCGTGGGAACCAGCCCCTGATGGGCTGGTGCGCCCCACCCAAGGGCCCAAGGCGCCTAGGGTTGGAAACCCTAGGGGGCCGTTGCCCCTCGACGGGGCATGCGCCCCCCTGGTTGGAAACCCTAAGGGGGCCGTTGCCCCAGGGGCCGCCACCCCCCCTTTTAGATGGGATATCCAAGAAGGAATGCACCCCCTAGCCCCTATATATAGTGGAAGGGAGGGAGGGCAGCCGCACCTTGCTCTTGGCGCCCCCTCTCCCTCCGTAACACCTCTCCTCCCCGCTTGTGCTTGGCGAAGCCCTGCCGGGATCCTGCTGCATCCGCCACCACGCCGTCTTGCTGCTGGATCTTCATCAACCTCTCCTTCCCCCTTGCTGGATCAAGAAGGAGGAGACGTCTTCCCAACCGTACGTGTGTTGAACGCGGAGGTGTTGTCCGTTCGGTACTTGGTCATCGGTGATTTGGATCACGGCGAGTACGACTCCATCATCCCCGTTCACTTGAACGCTTCCGCTCGCGATCTACAAGGGTATGTAGATGCACTCCTATTCCCCTCATTGCTAGAATACTCCATAGATTGATCTTGGTGATGCGTAGAAAATTTTTAATTTCTGCTACGATCCCCAATAGTGGTATTAGAGCTAGGTCTATGCGTAGTTTCTATGCACGAGTAGAACACAAAGCAGTTGTGGGCGTTGATATTGTCAATTATCTTGCCGTTACTAGTCTTATCTTGTTTCGGTGGTATTGTGGGATGAAGCGGCCCAGACCAACCTTACACGTACGCTTGCATGAGACCGGTTCCACCGACTGACATGCACTAGTTGCATAAGGTGGCTAGCGGGTGTCTGTCTCTCCCACTTTAGTTGGATTGGTTTCGATGAACATGGTCCTTATGAAGGGTAAATAGAAATTGGCAATTCACGTTGTGGTTTTGGTGTAGGTAAGAAACGTTCTTGCTAGAAACCTATAGCAGCCACGTAAAAACTTGCAACAACAATTAGAGGACGTCTAACTTGTTTTTGCAGCAAGTGCTTTGTGATGTGATAGGGCCAAAAGTTGTGATGAATGATATATGTGATGTATGAGATGTTCATGTTCTTGTAATAGGAATCACGACTTGCATGTCGATGAGTATGTCAACCGGCAGGAGCCATAGGAGTTGTCTTAATTCATTTATGACCTGCGTGTCAACATTAAACGTCATGTAATTACTTTACTTTATTGCTAAAGCGTTAGCCATAGTAGTAGAAGTAATAGTTGACGTGACAACTTCATGAATACACGATGATGGAGATCATGATGATGGAGATCATGGTGTCATGCCGGTGACGACGATGATCATGGCGCCCCGAAGATGGAGATCAAAGGAGCGAAATGATAATGGCCATATCGTGTCACTATTTCATTGCATGTGATGTTTATCATGTTTTACATCTTATTTGCTTAGAACGACGGTAGCTTAAATAAAATGATCCCTCGAATTAATTTCAAGAAAGTGTTCCCCCTAACTGTGCACCGTTGCGAAGGTTCGTTGTTTCGAAGCACCACGTGATGATCGGGTGTGATAGATTCTAACCTTCGAATACAATGGGTGTAAGCCAGATTTACACACGCAATACACTTAGGTTGACTTGACGAGCCTAGCATGTACAGACATGGCCTCGGAACACGGAGGACTGAAAGGTCGAGCATGAGTCGTATAGAAGATACGATCAACATGGAGATGTTCACCGATGTTGACTAGTCCGTCTCACGTGATGATCGGACACGGCCTAGTTGCCTCGGATCATGTTTCACTTAGATGACTAGAGGGATGTCTGTCTGCGTGGGAGTTCATTGAATAATTTGATTAGGTGAACTTAATTATCATGAACTTAGTCTAAAATCTTTATAATGTGTCTTGTAGATCAAATGGCCCAAACTAATGTTGCCCTCAACTTCAACGCGGTCCTAGAGAAACCAAGCTAAAAGATGATGGCAGCAACTATACGGACTGGGTCCGGAACCCGAGGATCATCCTCATAGCTGCCAAGAAAGATTATGTCCTAGAAGCACCGCTAGGTGAAGCACCATTCCCAGCAAACCAACACGTTATGAACGCCTATCAGTCACGTGTTGATGATTACTCCCTCGTTCAGTGCGGCATGCTTTACAGCTTAGAACCGGGGCTCCAGAAGCGTTTTGAGCAACACGGAGCATATGAGATGTTCGAGGAGCTGAAAATGGTTTTCCAAGCTCATGCCCGGGTCGAGAGATATGAAGTCTCCGACAAGTTCTTTAGTTGTAAGATGGAGGAAAATAGCTCTGTCAGTGAACACATACTCAAGATGTCTGGGTTGCACAACCGCTTGACTCAGCTGGGAGTTAATCTACCGGATGATGTGGTCATTGACAGAATCCTTCAGTCGCTTCCACCAAGCTACAAGAGCTTTGTGATGAACTTCAATATGCAGGGGATGCAAAAGACCATTCCCGAGGTGTATTCAATGCTAAAATCAGCGGAGGTGGAGATCAAAAAGGAACATCAAGTGTTGATGGTGAAAACCACTAAGTTCAAGAAAGGCAAGGGTAAGAAGAACTTCAAGAAGGACGACAAGGAAGTTGCCGCGCCTGGTAAATCAGTTGCCAGGAAGAAGTCAAAGAATGGACCCAAGCCTGAAACTGAGTGCTTTTATTGCAAGGGAAGTGGTCACTTGAAGCGGAACTGCCCCAAATACTTAGCGGACAAGAAGGCCGGCAACACCAAAGGTATATGTGATATACATGTTATTGATGTGTACCTTACCAGCACTCGTAGTAGCTCCTGGGTATTTGATACTGGTGCGGTTGCTCATACTTGTAACTCAAAGCAGGAGCTGCGGAATAAGTGGACACTAGCGAAGGACGAGGTGACGATGCGCGTCGGGAATGGTTCCAAGGTCGATGTGATTGTCGTCGGCATGCTACCTCTACATTTACCTACGGGATTAGTTTTAAACCTCAATAATTGTTATTTAGTTCCAGCTTTGAGCATGAACATTGTATCAGGATCTCGTTTAATTCGAGATGGCTACTCATTTAAATCCGAGAATAATGGTTGTTCTATTTATATGAGAGATATGTTTTATGGTCATGCCCCGCTGGTGAATGGTTTATTCTTAATGAATCTCGAGCGTAATGTTACACATGTTCATAGTGTGAATACCAAAAGATGTAAAGTTGATAATGATAGTCCCACATACTTGTGGCGCTGCCGCCTTGGTCACATAGGTGTCAAACGCATGAAGAAGCTCCATGCAGATGGACTTTTAGAGTCTCTTGATTACGAATCATTTGACACGTGCGAACCATGCCTCATGAGTAAAATGACCAAGACTCCATTCTCTGGAACAATGGAGCCAGCAACCAACTTATTGGAAATTATACATACTGATGTGTGCGGTCCAATGAGTGTTGAGGCTCGCGGTGGCTATCGTTATGTTCTCACTCTCACTGATGACTTGAGTAGATATGGGTATGTCTACTTAATGAAACACAAGTCTGAGACCTTCGAAAAGTTCAAGGAATTTCAGAGTGAGGTTGAGAATCAACGTGAGAGAAAAATAAAGTTCTTACGATCAGATCGTGGGGGAGAATATTTAAGTCACGAATTTGGCACACACTTAAGGAAATGTGGAATTGTTTCACAACTCACACCGCCTGGAACACCTCAGCGTAACGGTGTGTCCGAACGTCGTAATCGCACTCTATTGGATATGGTGCGATCTATGATGTCTCTTACCGATCTACCGCTCTCATTTTGGGGCTATGCTTTAGAGACTGCCGCATTCACTTTAAATAGGGCTCCGTCGAAATCCATTGAGACGACACTGTATGAATTATGGTTTGGGAAGAAACCTAAGCTGTCGTTTCTAAAAGTTTGGGGATGCGATGCTTATGTCAAGAAACTTCAAACTAAAAAGCTCGAACCAAGTCGGAAAAATGCGTCTTCATAGGATACCCTAAGGAAACCATTGGGTATACCTTCTACCTCAGATCCGAAGGTAAGATCTTCGTTGCCAAGAATGGATCCTTTCTAGAGAAGGAGTTTCTCTCGAAAGAAGTAAGTGGGAGGAAAGTAGAGCTTGATGAAGTACTGCCTCTTGAAGCAGAGAGTAGCGCAGCTCAGGAAAATGTTCCTGTGGTGCCTGCACCGATTAGAGAGGAAGTTAATGATGATGATCAAGATACTTCGGATCAAGCTCCTACTGAACTTGGTAGGTCCACAAGGACACGTTCCGCACCAGAGTGGTACGGCAACCCTGTCTTGGAAATCATGTTGTTAGACAACGGTGAACCTTCGAACTATGAAGAAGCGATGTCGGGCCTAGATTCCGACAAATGGCTAGAAGCCATGAAATCCGAGATAGAATCCATGTATGAAAACAAAGTATGGACTTTGACTGACTTTCCCGAAGATCGGCGAGCCATAGAAAATAAATGCATCTTTGAGAAGAAGACGGACGCGGATGGTAATGTGACCATCTATAAGGCTCGACTTGTCGCTAAGGGTTATCGACAAGTTCAAGGGGTTGACTACGATGAGACTTTCTCACCCGTAGTGAAGCTGAAGTCCGTCCGAATCATGTTAGCAATTGCCGCATTCTATGATTATGAGATATGGCAAATGGACGTCAAAACGGCATTCCTTAACGGCTTTCTTAAGGAAGAATTGTATATGATGCAGCCGGAAGGTTTTGTCGATCCTAAGAATGCTAACAATGTGTGTAAGCTCCAATGCTCAATCTATGGGCTGGTGCAAGCATCTCGGAGTTGGAACATTCGCTTTGATGAGATGATCAAAGCGTTCGGGTTTATGCAGACTTATGGAGAAGCCTGCGTTTACAAGAAAGTGAGTGGGAGCTCTGTAGCATTTCTCATATTATATGTGGATGACATACTGTTGATGGGAAATGATATAGAATTCTTGGAAAGCATAAAGGCCTATTTTAAAAAGTGTTTTTCAATGAAGGACCTTGGAGAAGCTGCTTATATATTAGGCATCAAGATCTATAGAGATAGATCGAGACACCTCATCGGTCTTTCACAAAGTACGTACCTTGACAAGATATTGAAGAAGTTCAATATGGATCAGTTCAAGAAGGGGTTCTTGCCTGTATTGCAAGGTGTGCGATTGAGCACGGCTCAATGCCCGACCACAGCAGAAGATATAGAAGAGACGAGTGTCATCCACTATGCCTCAGCCATAGGGTCTATTATGTATGCCATGCTGTGTACCAGACCTGATGTAAACCTTGCCGTAAGTTTGGTAGGTAGGTACCAAAGTAATCCCGGCAAGGAACACTAGACAACGGTCAAAAACATCCTAAAGTACCTGAAAAGGACCAAGGATATGTTTCTCGTTTATGGAGGTGGCGAAGAGCTCGTCGTAAAGGGTTACGTCGACGCTAGCTTTGACACAGATCTGGATGACTCTAAGTCATAAACCGGATACGTGTATATTTTGAATGGTGGGGCAGTAAGCTGGTGCAGTTGCAAGCAAAGCGTCATGGCGGGATCTACATGTGAAGCAGAATACATGGCAGCCTCGGAGGCAGCACAAGAAGCAATCTGGGTGAAGGAGTTCATCACCGACCTAGGAGTCATACCCAATGCGTCGGGGCCGATGACTCTCTTCTGTGACAACACTGGAGCTATTGCCCTTGCCAAGGAGCCCAGGTTTCACAGGAAGACCAGGCATATCAAGCGTCGCTTCAACTCCATTCGTGAAAGTGTTCAAAATGGAGACATAGAAATTTGTAAAGTACATACGGACCTAAATGTAGCAGATCCGTTGACTAAACCTCTCCCTAGAGCAAAACATGATCAACAATAGAATTCCATGGGTGTTCGATTCATCACAATGTAACTAGATGATTGACTCTAGTGCAAGTGGGAGACTGTTGGAAATATGCCCTAGAGGCAATAATAAAATGATTATTATATTTCCTTGTTCATGATAATTGTCTATTATTCATGCTATAATTGTATTATCCGGAAATGGTAATACATGTGTGAATACATAGACCACAATGTGTCCCTAGTGAGCCTCTAGTTGACTAGCTCGTTGATCAACAGATAGTCATAGTTTCCTGGCTATGGACATGGGGATGTCATTGATAACGGGATCACATCATTAGGAGAATGATGTGATGGACAAGACCCAATCCTAAGCTTAGCTCAAAGATCGTTTAGTTCGTTTGCTGTAGTTTTTCTGAATGTCAAGTATCATTTCCTTAGACCATGAGATTGTGCAACTCCCGGATACCGTAGGAGTGCCTTGGGTGTGCCAAACGTCACAACATAACTGGGTGACTATAAAGGTACATTACAGGTATCTCCGAAAGTGTCTGTTGGGTTGGCATGAATCGAGACTGGGATTTGTCACTCCGTACGACGGAGAGGTATCTCTGGGCCCACTCGGTAATGCATCATCATAATGAGCTCAATGTGACCAAGGGGTTGGTCACGGGATCATGCATTACGGTACGAGTAAAGTGACTTGCCGGTAACAAGATTGAACAAGGTATTGGGATACCGACGATCGAGTCTCGGGCAAGTAATGTACCGATTGACAAAGGGAATTGAATATGGGATTGATTAAGTCCTCGACATCGTGGTTCATCCAATGAGATCATCGAGGAGCATGTGGGAGCCAACATGGGTATCCAGATCCCGCTGTTGGTTATTGACCGGAGAGGCGTCTCGGTCATGTCTGCGTGTCTCCCGAACCCGTAGGGTCTACACACTTAAGGTTCAGTGACGCTAGGGTTGTAGAGATATTAGTATGCAGTAACCCAAAAGTTGTTCGGAGTCCCGGATGATATCCCGGACGTCACGAGGAGTTCCGGAATGGTCCGGAGGTAAAGATTTATATATAGGAAGTCCAGTTTCGGCCAGCGGGAAGGTTTCGGGGGTTACCGATATTGTACCGGGACCACCGGAAGGGTCCCGGGGGTCCATCGGATGGGGCCACCTATCCCGGAGGGCCCCATGGGCTGAAGTGGCATGGGAACCAGCCCCTGATGGGCTGGTGCGCCCCTCCCAAGGGCCCAAGGTGCCTAGGGTTGGAAACCCTAAGGGGCCGTTGCCCCAGGGGCCGCCCCCCCCCTTTAGATGGGATCTCCAAGGGGGCATGCGCCCCCCTAGCCCCTATATATAGTGGAATGGAGGGAGGGCAGCCGCACCTTGCTCTTGGCGCCTCCCTCTCCCTCCGTAAGACCTCTCCTCCTCGCTTGTGCTTGGCAAAGCCCTGCCGGGATCCTGCTGCATCCACCACCACTTCGTCGTGCTACTGGATCTTCATCAACCTCTCCTTCCCCCTTGCTAGATTAAGAAGGAGGAGACGTCTTCCCAACCATACGTGTGTTGAACGCGGAGGTGCTGTCTATTCGGCACTTGGTCATCGGTGATTTGGATCACGGCGAGTACGACTCCATCATCCGCGTTCACTTGAACTCTTCCGCTCGCGATCTACAAGGGTATGTAGATGCACTCCTATTCCCCTCGTTGCTAGAATACTCCATAGATTGATCTTGGTGATGCGTAGAAATTTTTTAATTTCTGCTACGATCCCCAACACCACCTCGGTCGTGGCCCCTAATAAAGGTCAGCACGAACCATTCATCCTTCCTAAACATACACGCAGGTTACTGCATACCTTTGCTGTCCTCCAGCTGCTTCTTCATGAGGCCGAGCTCTTTCTCGGCCCGCTCCAGGTCCTGCTTCACTCTGGGGACCTCGCAGTGTGAGCGGCAGCAGCCAGCAGCGACGCCTGCTTATTCACATAGACATATTATGTTAGAATCCTGCGAAAGTTATTTTGATCCCCTGTTTGGCTTTTCCTTTCCGGACACCGAATAGAGCATCAGGGCTACTGTCCACATTGTGATATTTTTCAACAATTGTTACCTCAAATCCTGTTAAAACGCTAGTGCAGGCCTCGGTCAGTCCGCTTTTGGCGGACTAAACCTTTTCGATCACCATACCCATGAGGGCACGTTGCTCATCCACAATGGAGGCACCTCGCAGCGCCTCCAGCAGATTATCCGGTGCCTCTGGTTGGACAGAGGTCAGCGGTGGAATAGGCACACCTCCTCCTTTCGGGGAAGGTCGTTTGCTGGACTTTGGAGCCATGTAGGTCTCCGGAGTGGTATCCAGATGAGGGCCAAAGAGAACTTGGCCCCCACTACCAGTCCCCGTGGGGGCTTTTCCCCCCATGTGTCCGGCAGCCGAGGAGTCATCCTGCGGCGCCGCCTTAATGATTTCTGGAATCCCCCCCGGTCTGGGAAGATCCTTTGAGACGCCACCTCGTCATCACCCGTGGGTGAGGCAGAATGAGCGGGCGGTAGAGACATGCTAGCCATCTCCTTTGAGTCTAGCGAATCTTTGTCGAGGATCGCGGGGAGCCGTCGCAGGCCGGACTGTAACGGCATAGTTTAAACATATTAATATTATTAACTGGAAAGGCCAGGTATTGGGAGGTGCATAGGGTTTTGGTACTTATGAGGTAGCCTGAGCCTTTGTCCGGGGCATTCGCTCCGGACTGCTTTCGACATCCCATGGGGAGTTATCCGCAAGGGAGCCCTTCAGCCTCTTGGGCGTTTTCGCCTCCAGATTCGTGGAGGCCTCTATTTTCTTCTTTCCCCCTCCGGGGGGAAGCCTCTTTCTTCTTCCTCCTCACCATCATCTTTGGCGACCGAAGAGCTAGTCTCGTCTTCGGACGACATGTCCGAAGCACTCTTTCGGCGAAGGCCACTCCTGCTCCCTTTGGCTGTCTTCTTGGCCTTCTTCTCTGGCACATCATAAGGCGCCGGAAATAGCATTTTCGTTAGGAGTGGGGTTTCCTCATCTTCGGGAAGTGGAGCAGGAAAATTAATCCACTCCTCTATGTCGATCCAGGCCTGAAAATTGATAGGAAGGCTTAGACTCCTTCCCAAAATATGCCAGTAAAGGCTATACCTTGAATACATGAAATAACTTACCGAATTGGCCCAGCGCTTTAAGCTGAGCCCACGATCTTCGGTCGTGGGCGGTGGTGTCTCGCCGTCCTTGAAGAGCACTTTCCATATATCTTCGTGCGTTGTGCCGAAGAGCTCTCATAGTGTCTGATGCTTGGCCAGGATTGAACTCCCACAAAGAGAAAGTTTGGTCTTGGCACAGAAGGATCCGGCGAATGAGCATAACCTGGATCATGTTGACGAGTTTGATCCTCTTGGTTAGCATGTTCTGAACGCATGTTTGGAGCCCAGTCAGCTCGCTCGAAGATCATGTTAACGAGTTTGATCCTCTTGGTTAGCATGTTTTGAACGCATGTATGATCTTGCCAGGAGGTAAGCCGCAGCGGGGTTCTGGATCAAAATTCGGGGGCCGCTGCCCAGTTGGTGTCGTGCGGCTCGGTGATGTAGAACCACCCCGACTGCCACCACTTCACCATCTCCACGAAGGAACCTTCGGGCCATATCACGTTGGGCATCTTGCCCACCATGGCGCCTCCGCACTCTGCTTATTGGCCTTTCACCACCTTCGGCTTTACATTGAAAGTCTCCAGCCATAGGCCGAAGTGAGGCGGGATACGGAGGAGGGCCTCACAAATGATTATAACTGCCGAGATGTTTAGGATAAAGTTGGGGGCGAGATCATGGAAGTCCAGCCCGTAATAAAACATCAGTTCACGGACAAATGGGTGGAGAGGGAATCCCAGCCCACGGACGAAATGAGCGAGAAATACAACCCTCTCATGGGGCTCTGGGTAGGGACGATCTATCCTTCGGCAGGGATACGGTGAACGATCTCCTTGGCCAGGTATCTGGCCTCTCGAAGCTCCTTGATGTCTTTCTTCTTAATAGAAGAAGCCATCCACTTGCCAACTGCTCTGGATCCGGACATGGTGGAGTACTTTCTCGAGTGGGAAACATATGAGAACTTAGGCGCTGGAGCTCAAGAGTGGAAAGACGGAATAAGAGAGAAGGCATGGGAGAAGAAAGGGGAATCTTATCTCTTTATAAGGGCAGTGAATATTGAACGCCACCCCACTCGCATCAAAATTCGCTTGCTCCCGAGGGCTGTGTAAAAAGCACGATTGGGTTACCCACGCCCGTATTGATGAGAATCCCGTAATAAGGGGACACGATCTCTGCTTTGACAAGACATGCCAATGGCAACCGCGTCTCGAAACATGGAGCGGCTGGCAAAAAACAGTTCGAAATTATGACCTGATGGATGTGATGTCATGTTGTAAAAGCTGTCAGCGGACTGGACTCGTGTATTATTATATTCTCTCTACCGTTGTGTGTGGTGTGTGTTACAGGTCCGGACATGATCAATTCATGCGAAGACTATTTTGGAGTTCGGAAGCAGGAACCCGCCTTGCAATGCCGAAGACAACACTTTGCGTCGGATACCTTGTCATTGAAGCCAGGTTCAGGGGCTACTGAGGGAGTCCTGGACTAAGGGGTCCTCGGGCGTCCAACCTGTTAGCCATGGGATGGACTGATGGGCTGTGAAGATACAAAGACCGAAGACTTCACCCATGTCTCGATGGGACTCTCCTTGGCGTGGAAGGCAAGCTTGGCGACCGGATATGTAGATTCCTTTCTTTGTAACCGACCTTGTGTAACCCTAGATCCTCCCGGTGTCTATATAAACCAGAGGACTTAGTCTGGATTGGGGACATTCATTATCATAGCCATACAAGCTAAACCTGTAGGGTTTAGCCATTACGATCTCGAGGTAGATCAACTCTTGTAATACTCATATTCATCAATATCAATCAAGCAGGACGTTGGGTATTACCTCCATAGAGAGGGCCCAAACCTGGGTAAACAACATGTCCCATGTCTCATGTTACCATCGACCTTAGACACACAGTTCGGGACCCCCTACCCGAGATCCGCCGGCTTTAACACGGACACGCATGAACTTAGTAGGCCCACAAGTCAACCTCCAAATCTGTGGCAGACAACATAGAGCCCATTTGCTATTTTTTTTTAATAATTTACAACCCATTTTCTAATTCTTAAGTAATTTATTACAACCCATTTTCTGCCCAGGACCACGGTCAAAAAGTTCAACCTTATTTTGCATATTTCGGTGGAGTCTGAACTTTTGTAATCCCGAAATGATAAACATTTTTTAAGAACTTATTGATTTGCCAAAAAATCATTTTGTTTTTGTACGCAAATACGACGTGGGACAATTGAGTTTGTTTAAGGGAAAACCAGTGGTAAAAAAATCAGCGTTTGGAGGGAAAACAACAATAAAAATAAGGATGCAAATATGAAAAGGGAATTTTATGTATTTTCAATGTAATGATACGTGTATATGAACTAGTAAAACTATAGGTAGATATTAGAAAACGGATGTAGGACATGTGTTTTAAGAGGAAAATAGAACTGGGTTGTGTGTTTGATTCAGTAAAAAAACTGTCTGCGGATGTTGTAAGACAAAATATAACTAGCGCTGACGGGCCAGAGGCCAGTAGATACCTGCTGGATCTTTGTGCCCCATTGTCGTCATGGGCTGGGCCTGTTAAAAACAAAACCAAGCCTGGGAAGTCTACAGCCTAGTTGAAACTTGCTCAATCTGAAAAAACAATATACATGCTCAATAAACGAGAGAATTCTCCAAGTACAGACTAATAACTGGGATGCAACAGGGATATTGTTTTTTATCGTGATAATAAGTGCATGCACTTGTTTCGAAAAATTTGGAGAACTGGGAATTCGAATGGCAGGTGCTTATGCTACCCATCAAATAAAAATCAGACGCCTGAAAATTTGCTTCGAAACAAATGATTCGGCTTCATATCCACATCGACCATCGGCATGATGGTTGGAAGCAAATGCCAAGTTCATACCAAAAGATCGTCAACAACAATACCAACTTGTGGACGACAAGGTAGTACAAGTAACAATACCAAACTAACTTATAATCTTTTTACTCCCGGCCCTAGCTATGACAGAGCCTACTCATATTCTACCATAGCACTTACTACTACTGTAACACCCCGGATATGATTTACCTAATATGTACTCCAACTTTTGCCGTTTACGGTGTTAAGTTATTTTATTTTCTCGGGTTCGGGTTTTTGTCTTCGTGTGTTGTTGTCGTTGTCATGCATCTCATATCATGTCATCATGTGCATTGCATTTTCATACGTGTTCATCTCATGCATTTGAGCATTTTCCCCGTTGTCTGTTTTGCATTCTGGCGCTCCGTTCTCCTCCGGTGGTCATTTCTACCTTTCTTTCGTGTGTGGAGATTAAACATTTCCGGACTGGACCGAGACTTGCCAAGCGGCCTTGGTTTACTGCCGGTAGACCGCATATCAAGTTTCGTACCATTTGGACTTGGTTTGGTGCTCCAACGGTTAACCGAGGGACCAAAAAGGCCTCGTGTGTGTTGCAGCCCTACAAGTGTTAATTTCACTAAGTCTGAAATCTGTTTACCAAGTGCATTTTTGCCATGCTTGTTTGAACCTATTAATGGATGAATTGGCCGTAGCTCAGTGTTCATATTTTGTTAAGCATCATGTATTGATCCCTGCCATGTATTTTGTTGCCATGTTTGAGTGTTGTAGCATGTTCATCTTGTTGCATTTAGATGGCTACGTGCTGTATATCGCAGACCGGTGCCATATTTGAATTGCTTGCCATTTCCAAACCGTAACTCCGATACCGGCGTTCTTTATATCGTTTTCAAGAGATTTCACCTCACCTTTCTAGTGGCACACTTGGGTTTCCAAGTTGAGGCCAGGTTCATTCATTCCTTGTCAAATCTTGCATATGCATCACATATCGCATCCCGCATTGCATACCATCTTTGCATCATATTGTTTGAGCTTTGCACGTGGTTGATTGTGTCCTTGTTGCTTGTTTGTCTTGTTTGGGTAGAGCCGGGAGACAAGTCCGCTAACGAGGAGCCCGTTGAGTTTGCTTTCGAGGATCCAGTCTACTCTGATAACTTTGCAGGCAAGATGACCATACCCTCGAAATCACTTCTATCTTTGCTTGCTAGATGCTCGCTCTTTTGCTATGCCTATGTTGCGATATCTACCACTTGTTTATCATGCCTCCCATACTGTTGAACCAAGCCTCTAACCCACCTTGTCCTAGCAAACCGTTGTTTGGCTATGTCACCACTTTTCTCAGCCCCTCTTATTGCGTTGCTAGTTGCAGGTGAAGATTGGAGACCGTTCCTTGTTGGAACATTATTTACTTGTTGGGATATCATTATATTATCTTGTTATCTTAATGCATCTATATACTTGGGAAAGGGTGGAAGGCTCGGCCTCTCGCCTAGTGTTTTGTTCCACTCTTGCCGCCCTAGTTTCCGTCATATCGGTGTTATGTTCCCGGATTTTGCGTTCCTTACGCGGTTGGGTGATAATGGGAACCCCTTGATAGTTCGCCTGGATTAAAGCCTTTCCAGCAATGCCCAACCTTGGTTTTAGCATTTTCCACCTAGCCTCTTTTTCCCTTGGGTTTCCGGAGCCCGAGGGTCATCTTTATTTAAACCCCCCCGGGCCAGTGCTCCTCTGAGTGTTGGTCCGAACTAGAGTCCTGTGCAGCGCCCCCTCGGGGAAACTCGAGGTTTGGTTTTAGTTGTATGGAGAGCTCATCTGAGTGTGCCCTGAGAACGAGATATGTGCAGCTCATATCGGGATTTGTCGGCACATTCAAGCGGTGTTGCTGGATTTGTTTTAATTTGTCTAAGTATCTTGTAGAACCGGTATACCAAGTCTGATCGGAATGTCTCGGGAGAAGGTCTATTCCTTCGTTGACCGTGAGAGCTTGTCATGGGCTAAGTTGGGACTCCCCTGCAGGGATTTGAACTTTCGAAAGCCGTGCCCACGGTTATGGGCAGATGGGAATTTGTTAATGTCCGGTTGTAGATAACTTGAACCTTAACTTAATTAAAATGAATCAACCGTGTGAGTTACCGTGATGGTCTCTTCTCGGCGGAGTCTGGGAAGTGAACACGGTGTTGGAGTAATGCTTGACGCAGGTTGTTCTCTAGTTACTCGTTCGCACTTTGCCTTTCTCTTCTTGCTCTCTTTTGCGAACAGGTTAGCCACCATATATGCTAGTCGCTTGCTGCAGCTCCACATATTTACCTTGCCTTACCTATAAGCTTAAATAGTCTTGATCATGAGGGTGCGAGATTGCTGAGTCCCTGTGGCTCACGGATTACTTTCAAACCAGATGTAGGGCCTGATGACTCCGTTCCAGATGACGCGCTTGAGCTCAAGTGGGAGTTCGACGAGGACTCACGTCGTTACTATGTGTCTTTCCCTGACGATCAGTAGTGGTGCCCAGTTGGGACGATCGGGACCGTGTCGCATGTTGGGGTTATCTTTTATTTTGGCGCCGTAGTCGAGCCATGAGTGTTTGATTGATGTAATGCTATTTATGTACTTTGATTGACGTGGCGAGTGTAAGCCAACTATGTATCTCCCCTTTTATTATCTATATTACATGGGATGTTGTGAAGATTGCCTAACTTGCAACATTGCTTTCAATGCGGTTATGCCTCTAAGTCGTGCCTCGACAGGTGGGAGGTATAGCCGCATCGAGGGCGTTACAAGTTGGTATCAGAGCCTTCCCCGACCTTAGGAGCCCCATTGCTTGATCGTTTTTAGCAGTCGTTGTTGAGTCTAGAAAAATGTTTTGAGTCATTTAGGAATTATATATCGGAGAGTTTAGGAATTCTTTTACTCCCCAGTCTCCTCATCGCTCTGGTAAGGCGTCCTGACGTAGAGTTTTGACTATTCTCTTCTCAAATTTCACTAAAAAAATTTAGGATCACGCGGGTATCTTGGAATCGTTCCGATGGTTTTGTGAATTGAACATTGTTCTTGGTGCCTCCTGTCTTTAGGGGTTGTGGCAGTGTCCAGGGGAGTTGAGCTCCGAGGTGTTGTCGTCACGATTTTATGGTTGCAGTTCTGGAATACCTGAGTTTAGTACGCCGACATAGAAAATCTCTTTTATACTGTTCGTTGGTGAGATAACCTCGACGCCACCCAGTACTGGGGCGGGAGTTCGGGAGTATTGCCATAACTAGTATAACGGATGCTTTTCGAAGGTTGAGGTAGATGGTTTCCGAAGTTGTTCTCGGTTATGTGTTGAAGGATGGATACAGCTGGATGTAGGAATTGCTAGATTTGGGTGAGATATTATGCTTCCCCTATATCCCCATCACCTGATTGCATAACCGGAAAGGTTCGGGAGTTTCATAGGTGGGAATTCTTGTAGCTCTAGTTCTTCTTCCACGGATATTTGGTTTGAGATTGGGATTTCATACTGAGTATTCGTTCTTGATCCGTACGTTGTTGATTTATTCCTCTACCTAAATTCTAAGTGGTTTCTCAATTTATGGATATGTGACCATTTCAAGTGGAATGCATTCGTACTTATGTTCGGATGTGAAGACTATATGTTGCAATTTCAACCCGTTTGATTCAGCTTCATTTTACCTGTCAATATGCTAACGGTTGTCACCCTCTTCAGGATGGCTCCCGCTAAGAGTAGCAATCAAAATCAGAATCAGGATCAGGATCCGCCACCACCTCCACCTCCTCCGAAGGCATGGCAAGCTGTGATGGCCGCAACCAATGCAAACACATAGTTGATCATGCAAATTCTTCAAGAGCGCAATCAAGCGAACCAAGGCAACCAAGGCAACAATAAGAATCACTTTGCTACACCCAACCAGTTCCTTGCTAATGGGCCAAAGACTTTAAGCAATTGTGTTGAGGCAACTGATGCTGACGATTGGCTCGTGGATCTGTGCAAGCATTTCGAGTGCAGCAACGTCAGGCTTGAGGACTTTGTCAAGTTCGCTTCCTTCCAACTCAAAGACCAAGCTGCAGAATGGTTCTAGCAGTACAAGGATTCCAGAGGAGGCCGTGTGATTACCTGGGATGAATTCCGTCAAGACTTCAAAGCTCATCATATCCCTCAGAGCGTGGTTGAAAGCAAGCGTGAGGAATTCCGCAACCTGAAGCAAGGCTCTTTGTCTGTCTATGACTACAACAAGTTGTTTCAGAAGCTCGCCCACTTTGCTAAGCAGGACGTCCCTGATGAGAAGAGCATGATATACCAGTTCAGGGGTGGTCTCAGAGAAGAAATTCAGCTAGCTCTTGTTCTCTTTGAGCCCTTGAGGTACGATGAGTTCGACAACCTGGCATTGAAGCAAGAGGCCGCTCAACTGAGGTGTGATGCTTCCAAGAAGCGAGTCAGAGATGCTAGTCCTTCTTCCTCTACTCAAGTGGCCAAGCAGCAGAAGTATTGGCTTCCTCCTCCTCCGTTCCGTCAAACGTATCAGCAGAAGAGCAAAGATGGCAGTGGATCTTCCCACCCACCCAACCCTGGCTTTCAGAACAAGACTTCGTCTCAAGCTCCAAGATCGAGTGCTCCGTATCACCGTCCGCTTTCAGAGGTCACATGCAACAAGTGCCACCAGAAGGGTCACTATGCCAACAAATGCTTCAATCAGAGGCGTCTTCCTCCTCCTCCTCCTGTGAGATCGGCAAGTACAGCTGTGGTCAAGCATAACCCCAAGCACGCCAAGGTCAACTTGATGAATGCAGCTCAGGCAGAGGACTCATCAGATGTCATCATGGGTAACCTTCCTGTTAATGATGTTCCTGCAAAAGTTCTTTTTGACACTGGTGCATCGCATTGTTTTATTTCCAAACCTTTTGCATCGAAGTATGAGTGCGATTATCAGTATCTGCAAAATTCCTTGCAAATCGTGTCATCGGGCAAATAGATGACAACTAATTTCTGCGTCCCGGATATTACTATCACGTTGGGCGACTACAAATTTCTAGCTTCTCCTATTGTTCTGGGCGACTCGGATATTGATCTTATTCTCGGAATGGATTGGCTTTCTAAGCACAAGGCGCATCTTGATTCTGCCGCCAGGCAGATTCAATTGACTCATTCGTCTGAGGATGTAATTGTCTTTGCCGCTCGTGATGATACCATCCGTATATTTTCTCTCAATGAGAAGGGTGAACTGGATGCTATCTCGCAAATTCCAGTCGTTTGCGAATATCAAGACGTCTTTCCAGAAGAGCTTCCAGGAATGCCTCTGCAACGGCCAATTGAATTCGTCATCGATCTTGAGCCTGGCACGGAACCTGTGTGCAAGCGTCCTTACAAGCTCGGACCTGAAGAGTTGAAGGAGCTGAAGAAGCAACTCGATATTCAAGAGAGAATGGGTCTCATCCGACCTAGTTCTTCTCCGTGGGGTTGTGGTGTTCTTTTTGTGAAGAAGAAGGATGGAACGGATCGGCTTTGTGTTGATTACCATCCATTGAACAAGAAGACCATCAAGAACAAATACCCACTTCCCAACATCAATGAGTTGTTCGAACAACTCAAAGGTGCCCAAGTATTCTCCAAGCTTGATCTCCGTATGGGTTATCATCAGATTCAAATCCGTGAGCAAGATATTCCCAAGACAGCTTTCAGGACAAGCTTTGGTTCATATGAATACACTGTCATGTCTTTTGGCCTCGTCAATTCTCCTCCGACTTTCTCTCGCATGATGAACTTCATCTTCAACGCCAACACCAATGACTTCGTTTTGGTCTATCTCGACGACATTCTGGTCTTTTCGAAGGACAAGGAAGATCATGCCATGCACTTGCGTTTGGTACTCGATAAGCTCAGGGAACACAAGTTCTACGCCAAGTTCTCCAAGTGCGAATTTTGGCTCGATGAGGTTCTTTATCTTGGTCATATCATCTCTACCAAGGGCATTGCGGTGAATCCTGAGAAGGTGTCTGCAATTGTGAATTGGGAACCAACTCAGAACGTGAAGCAACTCCGTAGCTTCCTCGGTCTCGCAAGCTACTGTCGAAGATTCGTTGAAAACTTTTCTAAGATCGTGAAGCCTCTCTCAAATCTTCTCCAGAAGCACGTCAAGTACATTTGGTCTCCGGAGTGTGACATTGCTTTCAACACTTTGAAAGAGAAATTGGTCACTGCTCCAGTTCTGACTCCTCCTGATGAATCCAAACCGTACGAGGTCTTTTGCGATGCCTCTCTCCAAGGTCTCGGCGCAGTGTTGATGCAAGAAAAGAAAGTTGCGGCTTATACCTCTCGCCAGTTGAAGCCCAACGAGAAGAACTACCCCACTCATGACCTTGAGTTGGCGGTAGTTGTGCATGCTCTTTTGACTTGGAGACATCTCTTATTGGGAAGAAAAGTGGACATTTTCACTGATCACAAGAGTCTCAAGTACATCTTCACTCAGCCTAATCTCAACCTCAGGAAAACTCGATGGGTCGAAATGATTCAAGAGTATAATCCGAGTATCGAGTATACTCCAGGCAAGGCCAATGTGATTGCTGACGCATTGAGCAGGAAGGCTTATTGCAACAGTCTGATTCTCAAGCCTTATCAACCCGAGCTTTGTGAAGCTTTCCGCAAACTTAATCTGCAAGTTGTTCCTCAAGGTTTCCTCGCCAACCTTCAAGTCTCTCCTACCTTGGAAGACCAGATTCGCCAAGCCTAGCTCCTTGATGCTATGGTGAAAAAGGTGAAGATTGGGATTGCCAAGAGTCAACCCAAGTACAAGTGCTACCGCCTTGATGACAAGGATACTCTCTTCTTCGAGGATCGTATTGTTGTGCCCAAAGGTGACCTTCGTAAAGTAATCATGAACGAGGCTCACAATTCTCTCCTCTCCATCCACCCTGGGAGCACGAAGATGTATCAGGACCTTAAGCAGGCTTATTGGTGGACTCGAATGAAGCGCGAGATTGCTCAGTTCATGAATGAATGCAATGTCTGCAGAAGAGTGAAGGCAAAACACCAAAGGCCAGCTGGTCTACTCCAACCTCTTGCCATTCCAGAATGGAAGTTTGACCACATTGAGATGGACTTCGTGACTGGGTTTCCAAAGTCCAAACATGGCAATGATGCTATATTCATTGTCATCAACAAACTCACTAAAGTGGCTCACTTTCTGCCTATCAAAGAGTCTATCACTGCAGATCAATTGGCGGACCTCTATACCTCTTGAATTGTCTCGCTGCACGGTATTCCACAAGTGATCTCTTCAGACCATGGCAGCATCTTTACCTCCAAGTTTTGGGATTCTTTTTAGAAGGCCATGGGCACCAACATCCGCTTCAGCACAGCTTTCCATCCGCAAACTAGCGGTCAAGTCGAGCGTGTCAACCAAATTCTTAAAGATATGCTCAGGGCTTGTGTGATCTCCTTCGGCATGAAGTGGGAGGATTGTCTTCCATATGCTGAATTCTCCTACAACAACAGTTTTCAAGCAAGTTCAGGCAAGGCCCCATTTGAAATTCTGTCTGGCAGGAAGTGCCGTACCCCTCTCAACTGGTCTGAAACCGGTGAACGTCAACTTCTGGGAAATGACTTAATCACAGAGGCAGAGGAAATGTGCAAAGTCATTCGAGATAACCTCAAAGCAGCCCAATCCCGCCAGAAGAGCTACTATGATAGTAAGCACCGCGATTTGGCTTTCGAGATCGGAGATCATGTTTACCTCCGCGTCTCTCCAATGAAAGGTACTCGTCGCTTCGGTATCAAAGGGAAGCTTGCCCCTAGATATGTGGGACCTTTCAAGATCGTCAGCAAGAGAGGCGGTCTCGCCTATCAACTCGAGCTTCCTTCAAACTTTGCAAATGTGCATGACATGTTCCATGTCTCTCAGCTCCGAAAGTGCTTCAAGACTCCTGACCACACCGTCAACTTCGAGGACATTGAGCTCCAAGAAGATCTCTCTTATCGTGAGCACCCCGTTGCTATTCTTGAAGAGACTGAACGCAAGACTCGCAACAAGTCAATCAAATTCCTAAAAGTCAAGTGGTCACACCATTTCGACCCTGAAGCTACCTGGGAACGCGAGGATCACCTCCATTCTGAGTACCCGGCGTTCTTTCAGTCCTATATCTCGGGACGAGATCCTTTCGTAGTGGTGGAGTGTTGTAACACCCCGGATATCATTTACCTAATATGTACTCCAACTCTTGCCGTTTTCGGCGTTAAGTTATTTTATTTTCTCGGGTTCGGGTTTTTGTCTCCATGTGTTGTTGTCGTTGTCATGCATCTCATATCATGTCATCATGTGCATTGCATTTGCATGCGTGTTCGTCTCATTCATTCGAGCATTTTCCCCGTTGTCCGTTTTGCATTCTGGCGCTCCGTTCTCCTCCAGTGGTCATTTCTACCTTTCTTTTGTGTGTGGGGATAAACATTTCCAGACTGGACCGAGACTTGCCAAGCGGCCTTGGTTTACTACCGGTAGACCGCCTGTCAAGTTTCGTACCATTTGGACTTCGTTTGGTGCTCCAACGGTTAACCGAGGGACCGAAAAGGCCTCGTGTGTGTTGCAGCCCAACACCCCTCCAATTTGGCCCAAAACCCACCAAAACCCTATCCATCATCTAGAGCATTCGATCATGATCGCGTGGCCGAAAACCGCACTCCATTTGGAGCTTCCTAGCTCCTCCTACCTATAAAACTAGCACCCCCCCCCCTCTGAAATTCTCCTTCTCCTTCCCCCGAAACCCTAGTCCCCTTCGTATCCACGCGCCGGCGGACATTTTTCCGTCCTGCCGGACATGTCCGCCGCCCTTACTGCGCCACGTGTCACTCCCTGACTGGGCGAGCCTCCGCGCCCACTTCGCCGCCCCACCGGCCCGCCGAAGCCCGCCGCAGGCCCTCTCGGCCCGCGCCCCGATCTGCTCCGCCCCGCACCTCGCGCCTCCAGCCGCCGCCGTCTTCGTCGGGTATGGCCGCCGCGCCGCCTCCCGGCCCGCTCCGCCGCCAAGCTGAGCTGCCGTCCCGCTTCGTCCCCGGCCGGGCCTCGCCGCCCGGCCTCTCCGCATCGCCGCCCGGCCTCTCCGCCTCGCCGCCCCTGCCTCTCCGCCGCGCCGCCCCGCCGACGTCCTCCTCCTTCGGCCGGCGAGCCCTCCAAGTCCGACGACCCCGGCAAACCTCGAACCTCGCACCGCTACAGTGCCCTCCAGATCCAGATCGGGATCGGTTGACCTTTTACCCCGAAACACTAACTTTTTGCGTTTTTCCTCATGCTATAACTCCGCATCCGTAGCTCCATTTTGGGCGTCTAGCATATCAAAATGTTCGCCTCAGAGAGTACATCATTTCATCTCATTGCATCATTTTCATTTGAGTTCATCTTGATGCCGGAAATGCTGTTGGAAGAGTGATATTTGAGATAATTGTCAGATCTGCTGCTCCAGTTAGATATTTGTCATTTTTGCCATGATTATTGTGTGCATGATATGCCATTGAGCTCTACATGTGTTTTGTTATATGTTTTGCCATCAATCCAGAGGTGCAACCTATGTATTTTTGTGATGTGTGTGGTGACTAGCACAAGCTTGCAAAGTGGTGCATTCGTTAATGCTGATTTCAGGGACTTAGCAATTCCACTAAGTCCTTGATCTACTTATCTCAATATGCCATATGTTTATGTTGTTTCCTAGTGATCCGTGCCTCTTTTGAGGATGATCAGTAAGGATGTTTTGTTAATCTTATAGTGCTCTATCCATCCATGTCTTTGTTTGCAATTATGGAGCACCCTAGCTTGAGTCAATCTAGCTCTACTTTTGCCATTTCGTGAATCTGGGCAGATTGTCTACTTGTTAGCGATTTTGCCAAGGATGTTGTAGTTGATCCGTGCAGGCTATGTTATTGTTCTTGCCATGTCTAGCTTTTATAATGTGTATTCTTGATGGGTGTATTCTTAGATTGTCATGACTTGCTCTGTAGTGAGTGCATCGAGCTCGTAAACATGCCTACTTGATATCTGTTTTTGCATGTTCCAGTTTTTCACTAAGTCTGTGATCTGATTATGTTTTGCCATGTTCACATGCTTGCAAATGTATTTTCTGATCCCTTTTTGCTCAAGGTCACTAAGGGACTTTTGTTAAGCTCTTTGAGTAGCTCCATTCCATGCTTTACTTTTCCATGTTTAGGTCCTGTAGCATATAGTTTTCATGCTCCGAAGTGTGCTACATGATCTGAAATTCTAGACAAGTGTTAATTTCACCAAGTCTGAAATCTGTTTACCAAGTGCATTTTTGCCATGCTTGTTTGAACCTGTTAATGGATGAATTGGCCGTATCTCAGTGTTCATATTGTGTTAAGCATCATGTATGGATCCCTGCCATGTATTTTGTTGCCATGTTTGAGTGATGTAGCATGTTCATCTTGTTGCATTTAGATGGCTACGTGCTGTATATCGCAGACCGGTGCCATATTTGAATTGCTTGCCATTTCCAAACCGTAACTCCGATTCTAGCGTTCTTTATATCGTTTTCAAGCGATTTCACCTTACCTTTCCAGTGGCACACTTGGGTTTCCAAGTTGAGGCTAGGTTCATTCATTCCTTGTCAAATCTTGCATATGCATCACATATCGCATCCCGCATAGCATACCATCTTTGCATCATATTGTTTGAGCTTTGCACATGGTTGATTGTGTCCTTGTTGCTTGTTTGTCTTGTTTGGGTAGATCCAGGAGACGAGTCCGCTAACAAGGAGCCCGTTGAGTTTGGTTTCGAGGATCCGGTCAACTCTGACAACTTTGCAGGCAAGATGACCATACCCTCGAAATCACTTCTATCTTTGCTTGCTAGATGCTCGCTCTTCTGCTATGCCTATGCTTCGATACCTACCACTTGCTTATCATTCCTCCCATACTGTTGAACCAAGCCTCTAACCCACCTTGTCATAGCAAACCATTGTTTGGCTATGTTACCGCTTTGCTCAGCCCCTCTTATAGCTTGCTAGTTGCAGGTGAAGATTGGCGACCGTTCCTTGTTGGAACATTATTTACTTGTTGGGGTATCATTACATTATCTTGTTATCTTAATGCATCTATATACTTGGTAAAGGGTGGAAGGCTCGGCCTCTCGCCTAGTGTTTTGTTCCACTCTTGCCGCCCTAGTTTCCGTCATATCGGTGTTATGTTCCTGGATTTTGCGTTCCTTACGCGGTTGGGTGATAATGCGAACCCCTTGATAGTTCGCCTTGATTAAAGCCTTTCCAGCAATGCCCAACCTTGGTTTACCATTTGCCACCTAGCCTCTTTTTCCCTTGGGTTTCCGGAGCCCGAGGGTCATCTTTATTTAAACCCCCCCGGGCCAGTGCTCCTCTGAGTGTTGGTCCAAACTAGAGTCCTGTGAAGCGCCCCCTCGGGGAAACTCGAGGTTTGGTTTTAGTTGTATGGAGAGCTCATCTGAGTGTGCCCTGAGAACGAGATATGTGCAGCTCCTATCGGGATTTTTCGGCACATTCGGGCGGTGTTTCTGGATTTGTTTTAACTTGTCGAAGTGTCTTGTAGAACCAGGATACCGAGTCTGATCGGAATGTCTCAGGAGAAGGTCTATTCCTTCGTTGACCGTGAGAGCTTGTCATGGGCTAAGTTGGGACTCCCCTGCAGGGATTTGAACTTTTGAAAGTCGTGCCCGCGGTTATGGGCAGATGGGAATTTGTTAATGTCCGGTTGTAGATAACTTGAACCTTAACTTAATTAAAATGAATCAACTGTGTGAGTTACCGTGATGGTCTCTTCTCGGCGGAGTCCAGGAAGTGAACACGGTGTTGGAGTAATGCTTGATGCAGGTTGTTCTCTAGTTACTCGTTCGCGCTTTGCCTTTCTCTTTTCGCTCTCTTTTGCGAACAGGTTAGCCACCATATATGCTAGTCACTTGCTGCAGCTCCACATATTTACCTTGCCTTACCTATAAGCTTAACTAGTCTTGATCACGTGGGTGCGAGATTGCTGAGTCCCTGTGGCTCACGGATTACTTCCAAACCAGATCCAGGGCCTGATGACTCCGTTCCAGATGACGCGCTTGAGCTCAAGTGGGAGTTCGACGAGGACTCACGCCATTACTATGTGTCTTTCCCTGACGATCAGTAGTGGTGCCCAGTTGGGACGATCGGGACCGTGTCGCATGTTGGGGTTATCTTTTATTTTGGCGCCGTAGTCAGGCCATGAGTGTTTGATTGATGTAATGCTATTTATGTACTTTGATTGACGTGGCGAGTGTAAGCCAACTATGTATCTCCCCTTTTATTATCTATGTTACATGGGATGTTGTGAAGATTGCCTAACTTGCGACATTGCTTTCAATGCGGTTATGCCTCTAAGTCGTGCCTCAACACGTGGGAGGTATAGCCGCATCAAGGGCGTTACAACTACTATGCTCATATCAACTCTAAGCAATAACATGCGTTGTTATAAAAATCTTGGAAATGAGAGTAACATATAACAATCATGATGTTATCCTCATAATATCTATTCTAACAATCATTAGATGCCAATTGTTCTCATATCAACTCTAACAATAACATGTGTGGTCATAAAAATCTAGGAAATGAGAGGAACATATAACAATGATGTGGTTATAGACATACTATCTATTCTAAATTTGTAAGAATGAACAGGCAGTCGTATTCATAAGGTAAAGATGAGATGAGATAGAACAATTACATGACGATAGATTCCACCAGTATAGGCAGCCAATCTGTGCGTTGACCACGTAAATGATGCCATTGTGCACTATAGCATCAGACAGAAATGTTGCCTCAATAGGATTGATGATGAGCCATAACCATGTATGGCGACCAGATTCTAGATAGAGTAATCCCATGTTGAACAAGGCAATGAGCTTGTAATCCATGTAGTCTTCTGATGGTGTGGGCACTTCGTAGATTACAACTTTCAGCAAACAGAGGTCGAGCCAAAAGCTTGAGGCGTCTCATGCGTAGTAGGCATGAGTGTCCAGCGGGCCGCGAGGCTCGATGGTGGCGGTATCCAACGATGGAAGGGTGATCTCTCGCTGGGTGTAGATATCCATGAGACGCCACAGACTACCGGATTGGTGGATGAGGATGATCCAGTTGGCCTTCATGCCCGCCCAGTAGTGGCCGCGCATGAAGGACAGGTGGACGGGTAGTGGTAGCATGTCGAGGGGCACCACGGCAACCTCCATAGGATCGTCAAGTCGGTGTCTGGGCCACCTGCGAGGATCGGGCATCAGCAAGCAGGGTGTCTTGAAAAGAGCTAGCTGGTTGCAGACGAGTAGACGGTACAAAGACACCAAGCATGCGGCCAGACGGACGGGGCTGAGTACGTCTATATGATTACAGATCTACTCCAAGAGAACATCGGTGAGGGAATTCCAATCGCGGCTCTGTGTGTCAGTTGGTTCTGCCATTGGGGTTTTCGGTGCCTGCGAGCCAGCGGGGAAGTGGATTTGGGCGGGCGAGCGAAAATGCTTCTCCTCATGTGGCCGAGCAGTGAGCGGGGGGATATGGTATGCGCAAGCTACCAAGGAAGATAGCGCGGGCGGGCGAGCAGTGAGCGTGGTAAATGGTGTGCGGCCGACGATGGGGAAGAGAGGAGGAAGAAGTAGAGAGGAGGAAGAAGAGTGGAAGACAGGGAAGAAAGTGCATTAAATCTCAATTCAAATACTACTACCAGGATATACCGTCCTTCGGAGTGTCAATAGTTACACCAATGACATGTGGGTCTACCACAAGAGGGCCCATATGTCAGTTAATGGAGGACAGAAGCGTTCTATACTGGCAAACATGATGGCAGTACTAGGTAAGGATGATTTAGTAACACCAACACGCTGGTTCAGCTTATTAATTAAGTGTCCTATCTGCTGCAGCTTGTATTGTCAATTCACTACGAAGACTAGTTGAATAGTTCTCTCTGACCGCGATGGGGAATAATGGATCGCGAAGACTTCCTTTCTACATTATCCCTATGCATCTACAGTCACTTCACTCATTTTGCTCCGTATGTAGTCACTTGTTGAAATCTCTAGAAAGACAAATACTCCGTATTTGGGAACAAAGGGAGGATTTTACTCCGTATTTGGGAACAAAGGGAGTATCACCATATGGAGGGAACAGAGGAAGCTTGAAATATGAACATGTCAATGGGAGGGAGTAAGCCCCATGCGTGCATGCATGCAACATGCAACAATCACATGTACACATGGACGCACGCAACACTCACGCACCCATGCGGCACACAGCACACGATGCAACACACACGCTCACGCTCAAGTGCTCAACCTACTCCCTACGTCTGTGAGAGACTGTACATTTAGAGATTTACACATTGACCAGTGCATAATTAACGCCTAAAAGTGGCAAACTTATGTGCAACGCCCTCGATGCGGTTTATCTCCCATGTGTCGTAGCACGACTTAGAGGCATAACCGCATTGAAAGCAATGTCGCAAGTGAGGTAATCTTCGCAAACACCCCATGTAATACATAAGGTAAAAAGATACATAGTTGGCTTACAATCGCCACTTCACACAAATACATGAATAAAACATTACATCATCCAAATACAATCAGGGCCCGACTACGGAGCCAAAATAAAAGAAGACTACCCCGATCGCTACACAGATCCCCGATCGACCCCAACTGGGCTCCACTACTGATCAACTAGAACAAAACAACACAAAGGGCAAGATCTTCATCGAGCTCCTCCTTGAGCTTGGTTGCATCATCTGCATGGTTCAACGGCATCTGCAAGCTGGTTTTGGAAGTATCTGTGAGTCACAGGGACTCAGCAATCTCACACCCTCGCAATCAAGACTATTTAAGCTTATGGGTAAGGTAAAAGGTATGAGGTGGAGCTGCAGAAAGCGACTAGCATATATGGTGGCTAACATAAGCAGATGAGAGCAAGAAGAGAAGGCAGAGCACGATCGAGAAACTATGATCAAGAAGTGATCCTAGAACAACCTACGTCAAGCATAACTCCAACACCGTGTTCACTTCCCGGACTCCGCCAGAAAGAGACCATCATGGTTACACACGCAGTTGGTGTATTTTAATTAAGGTCAACTTCAGGTTTTCTACAACCGGACATTAACAAATTCTCATCTGCTCATAACCGTGGGCACTGCTTTCGAAAGTTCAAATCCCTGCAAGGGTGTCCCAACTTAGCCCATGACAAGCTCTCACGGTCAACGAAGGAATCGACCTCCTCCCGAGACATTCCGATCAGACTCGGTATCCCGGTTCTACAAGACATCCTCGACAATGGTAAAACAATTCCAGCAAGACCGCCCGATGCGCCGACATCCTGATAGGAGCTGCACATATCTCGTTCTCAGGGCAACACCGGATGAACACTACGTACAGCAAAAACCACCCCTCAAGTTTCCCCGAGGTGGCGCCGCAAGTGGCTCTAGTTTGGACCAACACTTAGACAAGCACTGGCCCGGGGGGTTAAAATAAAGATGACCCTCAGGATGCGCGACTCCCAAGGGAAAAAGGCTAGGTGGCGAATGGTGAAACCAAGGTTGGGCCTTGCTGGAGGAGTTTTATTCAAAGCGAACTATCAAGGGGTTCCCATTATAACCCAACCGCGTAAGGAACGCAAAATCCGGGAACATAACACTAGTATTACGGAAACTAGGGCGGCAAGAGTGGAACAAAACACCAGGCATAAGGACGAGCCTTCCACCCTTTTACCAAGTGTATAGATGCATTAATTAAATAAGATATATTGTGATATCCCAACAAGTAAACAAGTTCCAACAAGGAACAACATCTCCATGTTCCAACAAGGAACAAACTTCAATCTTCACCTGCAACTAACAACGCTATAAGAGGGGCTGAGCAAAGCGGTAACATAGCCAATCAATGGTTTGCTCGGACCAGGTGGGTTAGAGGCTTGGTTCAACAATATGGGAGGCATGATAAGCAAGTGGTAGGCATCGCATCATAGGCATAGCAAAAGAGCGAGCAACTAAGCAAGCAAAGATAGAAGTGATTTCGAGGGTATGGTCATCTTGCATGAGATCCCGCAAGGAAGAAGAACGAGTCCATGAAGAAGACAAACGGACGTAGTCGAACGGATCCTCACAAACGTGACGTTACCGGAACCAACCCGAAGAAGCAACACCAGAAAAGAGCAAACAACCTAGTAAACAACCACCACATAGACATGGCATGATGCGCAAACAAGTATGATGCATGTCCGGTTTAAAGAGGACATGGCATGGCAAAGGGCACAAACAAAACTACAAGTTAAGTGGAGCTCAATATGCAACGAGTTGCATATTGACGGAACACCACATCAATTATTTAGTTCTCTCTCGTTTATGTACCCAACAATATTAAATGTTGTTAAACATGGCAAGAAGTGAAGCATAAAGAAACTATCTATCTAGGCAAGTTTAAATGAGGGCGGAAATAACAAACAACAATTCCGGAAAAACCTCATGTGCATATTTTACGGTTTGGTACTGTTCTACCCTAAACACAATTTTAGAGTTATTTAACATGCAAAGTAAAGCCACCATGTTAAACTAGGCAAAATTCTACCCCATTTACATATAAAGATTAATTAAAACCGAGCTACGGTTAATTAGTTATGAATTAAACCGTTTTAGCGTGGCATAAGAGTAAATCTACACAAACAGCAATTTAATCATTTTAAACATGGGTCAAAGTGACATATTATGAAACTAGACACAATTTTAAGCATTTTCATATTTGAAGTTTTTACATATGATGCATGGTTATTAAGTTATTAAATGAATGGACTTGAAGGGCTTTTCTGTAAAACTGTCAATCCCCTGGAAAATTAGGAAATTCATAGATCAGGGGAAAAAATGGAGCAGGCCGAAACTGGCTGGGCGCTGGGCTGTGGTGTTCTCACCATTGGGCCTAACAGGCCGGATCTGGAGAGGAAACGACCCACTGGGGCGCTAGAGGCAAACGTTGTGGTCCAACCGGGCGGCCACACACAGGTGATCGAGCGGGCGAGCGCGGTCCTCTGCTCGTGAGGAAAACAGAGCAGCGACGCCTGAGCAGGCGAAGCAGGGAAGCGGCCGCGCGATGCACGGGGGGACTTGGCGCTACTCCGGCGAGGGGCCGGCGGCGTGGATCTAGCGGGCGGCTCGACGGGGAGGTCGGATCTGTCGGAGACGGCTACGGACAAAGCAGCGCTGCAGCGGGAGCTGCAAGGCCATGGCAGGGGAGAATTTCAGACAAGAGGCTGAGAGGTTAGAGAAAGAGAGGACCGGAGGGAGAGCTGGAAGAGGGGAGGTGACCTGGCCGAGGCAGGTGCTCGAGGAGGTCATCTGACAAAGCAGGTCAACTGTGGTGGCGGCATGGGCAGGGGCAGCGGACTTGGACGGTGGAGCCTGGGTGCGGCAACGTGAATGGAGAGGCAGCAACGACGAGGCATGACGGTGCAAGCATGGGAAAACCGAGGTCGAGCAGGGGTCCATAGTGCACGGGGTTGCTGCCTGGTGCTGCTCCAGCGAGCTGCAGCTTGCAGTCGACGGCTGGGGCGGGGGCTCTTGCTCGGGAAGAGCTCCTGCGAGGGAGAGAGAGATGTGTGAGAGAGAGCGGAAGAAAGAAAGACAGGGATGAGGAACCGAGGGAGAGGGCATGGGGTCGGCTTGGCAGTGGTGGTTCCAATCGCCGGCGTAAGAAGTAGCTCCAGGAGGCGCAAGGTTTGTGGATCGAGGAACGGGAGGCGTGCACCGGCTGGATGGATCGATGGGACAAAGAAATTAGGGATGGATCCCGAGAGATTTCGAGTGGGTGGCGGCGGCGGACACGAGATGGATGGGACAGATCCCCTAGGTTTTAGGGTTAGGCTAGATTTGGTAGGTGGTGGTCTATTAATATAAGGAAAAAGGGAGTTTGGATCCTCCGATCGAAATCGGACGGTTCAGAAAGAATAGTCTAGGGAGTCTAAATAATAAAATGGTGATATTTTGTAGACGTTAGGGGATGATCCGGACACAACGGTAGCGACAGCCTGGGTCGGGTCCGGGACAACTTCGGACGCGCGCGAGGGGTTTGATGCACTGTGCAGAGAGGGTTTCGAACCGTGCGGTCGCATCTGACAACTCCGGAAGCGAAGAGGGGAAGGAGGATGGACTAGGTGGGTTGTGGCGAGACTGCGAGGGGAAGAAGAGAGAGAGAGGGCCCGGCATCTGTTTCCGGAGACCGAAAACGTCCGACGTTAGACCGGCTATAATGCCGCTATAGTTAATCGTTGGGGTGTCAAACGAACTCCGAATGCGATGAAACTTGGCAGGCGGCCTACCTACACTATAATAAGACCGCACGCCAAATTTCAACCCAATCCGAGAACAATTTCCGGCCACTTATAAAATACTATTTCGGACATGCCGCGGGCGCGTGCAAGTGTGTCTGGGCTCAGAACGAACAACAGAGGGAACTGGGGGAACCCGGACGGATGCAGGTTTTGAAAACATGATGATGCGATGCACATGATGACATGATGAAATGCAACACGCAAGCAAATGACCTAGCAACAGCAGCGAATAACTCGAAGACACCTGGCACATTGGTCTCGGGGCGTCACATTATGTGCGCATGCAACCATTGAGAGAAGAAGATTAAATGAAGGTCGTTGCATGCTGTAGTTAAGGATAGACATGTAGCCTATATTGAAGGAAATATGCCCTAGAGGCAATAATAAAGTTATTATTTATTTCCTCATATCATGATAAATGTTTATTATTAATGCTAGGATTGTATTAACCGGAAACATAATACATGTGTGAATACATAGACAAACATAGTGTCACTAGTATGCCTCTACTTGACTAGCTCGTTGATCAAAGAAGGTTATATTTCCTAACCATAGACATGAGTCGTCATTTGATAAATGGGATCACATCATTAGGAGAATGATGTGATTGACTTGACCCATTCCGTTAGCTTAGCACTTGATCGTTTTAGTTTACTGCTATTGCTTTCTTCTTGACTTATACATGTTCCTATGACTATGAGATTATGCAACTCCCGATTACTGGAGGAACACTTTGTATTCTACCAAACGTCACAACATAACTGGGTGATTACAAAGGTGCTCTACAGGTGTCTCCGATGGTACTTGTTGAGTTGGCATAGATCGAGATTAGGATTTGTCACTCCGATTGTCAGAGAGGTATCTCTAGGCCCTCTCGGTAATGCACATCACTACAAGCCTTGCAAGCAATGTGACTAATGAGTTAGTTACGGGATGATGCATTACGGAACGAGTAAAGAGACTTGTCGGTAACGAGATTGAACTAGGTATTGAGATACCGACGACCGAATCTTGGGCAAGTAACATATCGATGACACAGGGAACAACGCATATTGTTATGCGGTCCGATCGATATAGATATTCGTAGAATATGTAGGAGCCAATACGGGCATCCATATTCCGCTATTGGTCATTGACCAGAGAAGTGTCTCGGTCATGTCTACATAGTTCTCGAACCCATATGGTCCGCACGCTTAACATTCGTTGACGATATAGTATTTATGAGTTATGTATGTTGGTAACCGAATGTTGTTTGGAGTTCCAGATAAGATCACGGACATGACGAGGAACTCCGGAATGGTCCGGAGATAAAGTTTGATATAGGGGATAATAGTGTTTGGTCTCCGGAAGGGTTCCGGAATTCACCGGAAGGAGTTCCGGATGTTTCCCGAAATGTTTGGGTACGAGAACACTTTATTTGGGCCAAAGGGGAAAGCCCACAAGGTTTTTGGAAAGCGCAAAAGGAAGTTTTGCGGAGTCCAGGGGACAGATGCTAGGGTCCCTGGCGTCTGGGTCTAGATGTCGGGAACCCTGGCGTTTGGCCCTGGAGTCCGAGAAGGACTCTTGCCTTTTGGGTGGACCGACTTTGTGGAGGCATTTACTCCAAGATTCGACCCCAAGGCTCAACATATAAATAGAGGGGTAGGGCTAGCACCCAAGACACATCAAGAAACACCAAGCCGTGTGCCGGCAACCCCGTCCCCTCTAGTTTATCCTCTAATTGTTTTCGTAGTGCTTAGGCGAAGCCCTGTGGAGATTGCTCTTCACCAACACCGTCACCACGCAGTCCTGCTCTCGGAACTCATATACTACTTCGCCTCTCTTGCTGGATCAAGAAGGCGAGGACGTCATCGAGCTGAACGTGTGCTAAACGATGAGGTGCCATACGTTCGGTACTTGATCGGGATGGATCGTGAAGGTGTACGACTACAACAACTGCGTTGATAAACACTTCCGCTTTCGGTCTACGAGGGTACGTAGACATACTCTCCCCTCTCGTTGCTATGCATCACCATGATCTTGTGTGTGCGTAGGAATTTTTTTGAAATTAATATTTTCCCCAACAGTGGTATCAGAGCCAGGTTTATGTGTAGATTTTATATGCACGAGTAGAACACAAAGTGAGTTGTGGGCGATACAAGTCATACTGCTTACCAGCATGTCTTACTTTGGTTCAGCGGTATTGTTGAATGAAGCGGCCCGGACCGACATTACGCGTACGCTTACGCGAGGCTGGTTCTACCGACGTGCTTTGCACACAGGTGGCTGGTCGGTGTTAGTTTTTCCAACTTTAGTTGAACCAAGTGTGCCTATGCCCGGTCCTTGAGAAGGTTAAAACGACACTAACTTGACGAACTATCATTGTGCTTTTGATGTGTAGGTAAGAACGGTTCTTGCTCAGCCCGTAGCAGCCATGTAAAACTTGCAACAACAAAGTAGAGGACGTCTAACTTGTTTTTGCAGGGCATGTTGTGATGTGATATGGTCAAAACATGATGCTATATTTATTGTATGAGATGATCATGTTTTGTAACGGTGGTATCGGCAACTGGCAGGAGCCATATGGTTGTCGCTTTATTGTATGCAATGCAATCGCCCTGTAATTGCTTTACTTTATTACTAATCGGTAGCGATAGTCGTAGAAGCAATAGATGGCGAGACGACAAAAATGCTACGATGGAGATCAAGGTGTCGCGCCGGTGACGATGTTGATCATGATGGTGCTTTGGAGATGGAGATCAAAGGCACAAGATGATGATGGCCATATCATATCACTTATATTGATTGCATGTGATGTTTATCCTTTATGCATCTTATTTTGCTTTATTTGACGGTAGCATTATAAGATGATCTCTCACTAAATTTCAAGGTAAAAGCGTTCTCCATGATTATGCACCGTTGCCAAAGTTCATCGTGCCGAGACACCACATGATGATCGGGTGTGATAAGCTCACCGTTCATCTCCAACGGGTGTAAGACAGTTTTACACACGCAGAATACCCGGGTTAAACTTGACGAGCCTAGCATATGCGGATATGGCCTCGGAACAATGAGACCGAAAGGTCGAGCGTGAATCATATAGTAGATATGATCAACATAGAGATGTTCACCATTGAAAACTACTCCATCTCACGTGATGATCGGTCATGGTTTAGTTAATATGGATCACGTGATCACTTAGATGGTTAGAGGGATGTCTATCAAAGTGGGAGTTCTTAAGTAATATGATTAATTGAACTTAAATTTATCATGAACTTAGTACGTGATAGTATTTTTCTTGTCTGTGTTATTGTAGATAGATGGCCCGTGCCGTTGTTCTGTTGAATTTTAATGCGTTCCTTGAGAAAGCAAATTTGAAAGATGATGGTAGCAATTACACGGACCGGGTCCGTAACTTGAGGATTATCCTCATTGCTGCATAGAAGAATTATGTCCTGGAAGCACTGCTGGGTGCCAGGCTTGCTGCAGATGCTACTGACGACGTTAAGAACGTCTGGCAGAGCAAAGCAGATGACTACTTGATAGTTCAGTGTGCCATGCTTTACGGCTTAGAACCGGGACTTCAACGACGTTTTGAACGTCATGGAGTATATGAGATGTTCCAGGAGTTGAAGTAAATATTTCAAGCAAATGCCCGAACTGAGATATATGAAGTCTCCAATAAGTTCTACAGCTGCAAGATGGAGGAGAATAGTTCTGTCAGTGAACATATACTCAGAATGTTTGGGTACCATAACCACTTGACTCCACTGGGAGTTAATCTTCCTATTGATAGTGTCATTAACAGAGTTCTTCAATCACTGCCACCAAGCTACAAGAGCTTCGTGATGAACTATAATATGCAAGGGATGGATAAGACGATTCCCGAGCTCTTCGCTATGCTAAAAGCGGCAGAGGTAGAAATCAAGAAGGAGCGTCAAGTGTTGATGGTTAACAAGACCACCAGTTTCAAGAAAAAGGGTAAAGGGAAGAAGGGGAACTTCAAAAAGAACGGCAAGCAAGTTGCTGCTCGGGAGAAGAAAGCCAAGTCTGGACCTAAGCATGAGACTGAGTGCTTCTGCTACAAACATACTGGTCACTTGAAGCGGAACTGACCCAAGTATTTGGCGGATAAGAAGGATGGCAAGGTGAACAAAGGTATATGTGATATACATGTTATTGATGTGTACCTTACTAGAGCTCGCAGTAGCACCTGGGTATGTGATACTGGTTTTGCTACTAATATTTGCAACTCGAAACAGGGACTACAGATTAAGCGAAGACGATGCACGTGGGAAATGGTTCCAAAGTCGATGTGATCGCCGTCGGCACGCTACCTCTACATATACCTTCGGGATTAGTTTTAGACCTAAATAATTGTTATTTGGTGCCAGCGTTAAGCATGAACATTATATCTGGATCTTGTTTGATGCGAGACGATTATTCATTTAAATCTGAGAATAATGGTTGTTCTATTTATATGAGTAACATCTTTTATGGTCATGCACCCTTGAAGAGTGGTCTATTTGTGTTGAATCTCGATAGTTGTGATACACATATTCATAATGTTGAAGCCAAAAGATGCAGAGTTGATAATGATAGTGCAACTTATTTGTGGCACTGCCATTTGGGTCATATTGGTGTAAAACGCATGAAGAAACTCCATACTGATGGACTTCTACAATCACTTGATTTTGAATCACTTGGTACTTGCGAACCATGCCTCATAGGCAAGATGACTAAAACATCGTTCTCCGGAACAATGGAGCGAGCAACAGATTTATTGGAAATCATCCATACTAATGTATGTGTTCCGATGAATATTGAGGCTCGCGGTGGGTACCGTTATTTTCTCACCTTCACAGATGATTTGAGCAGATATGGGTATATCTACTTAATGAAACATAAGTCTGAAACATTTGAAAGTTCAAAGAATTTTAGAGTGAAGTGGAAAATCATCGTAACAAGAAAATAAAGTTTCTACGATCTGATCGTGGAGAAGAATATTTGAGTTACGAGTCGGGTCTACATTTGAAACAATGCGGAATAGTTTCACAACTCACGCCACCCGGAACACCACAATGTAATGGTGTATCCGAACATCATAATCGTACTTTACTGGGTATGGTGCGATCTATGATGTCTCTTACTGATTTACCGCTATCATTTTGGGGTTATGCTTTAGAGATGGCTGCATTCATGTTAAATAGGTAACCATCAAAATCCGTTGAGACGACACCTTATGAACTATGGTTTGGCAAGAAACCAAAGTTCTCATTTCTTAAAGTTTGGGGCTGCGATGCTTATGTGAAAAAGCTTCAACCTGATATGCTCGAACCCAATCGGAGAAATGTGTCTTCATAGGATACCCAAAGGAGACTGTTGGGTACATGTTCTATCACAGATCCGAAGGCAAGACATTCGTTGCTAAGAATGGATCCTTTCTGGAGAAGGAGTTTCACTCGAAAGAAGTGACTGGGAGGAAAGTAGAACTTGATGAGGTAACTGTACCTGCTCCCTCATTGGAAAGTAGTTCATCACAGAAACCGGTTCCTGTGACACCTACACCAATTAGTGAGGAAGCAAATGATAATGATCATGAAACTTCAGATCGAGTTACTACCGAACCTCGTAGGTCAACCAGAGTAAGATCCACACCAGAGTGGTACGATAACCCTGCTCTGGAAGTCATGTTACTTGACCATGATGAACCTACGAACTATGAAGAATCGATGGTGAGCTCAGATTCCGCAAAATCGCTTGAGGCCATGAAATCTAAGATGGGATCCATGTATGTGAACAAAGTATGGACTTTGGTTGACTTGCCCGATGATCGGCAAGCCATCTAGAATAAATGGATCTTCAAGAAGAAGACTGACGCTGACGGTAATGTTACTGTCTACAAAGCTCGACTTGTTGCGAAAGGTTTTTGACAAGTTCAAGGAGTTGACTACGATGAGAATTTCTCACCCGCAGCGATGCTTAAGTCTGTCCGAATCATGTTAGCAATTGCCGCATTTATGATTATGAAATTTGGCAAATGGATGTCAAAACTACATTCCTAATGGATTTCTGGAAGAAGAGTTGTATACGATGCAACTAGAAGGTTTTGTCGATCCAAAGGGAGCTAACAAAGTGTGCAACCTCCAGCGATCCATTTATGGACTGGTGCAAGCCTCTCGGAGTTGGAATAAACGCTTTTGATAGTGTGATCAAAGCATATGGTTTTATACAGACTTTTGGAGAAGCTTGTATTTACAAGAAAGTGAGTGGGAGCTCTGTAGAATTTCTAATATTATATGTGGATGACATATTGCTGATTGGAAATGACATAGAATTTCTGGATAGCATAAAAGGATACTTGAATAAGAGTTTTTCAATGAAAGACCTCGGAGAAGCTTCTTATATATTGGGCATCAAGATCTATAGAGATAGATCAAGACGCTTAATTGGACTTTCACAAAGCACATACCTTGATAAAGTTTTGAAGAAGTTCAAAATGGATCAAGCAAAGAAAGTGTTCTTGCCAGTGTTACAAGGTGTGAAGTTGAGTAAGACTCAATGCTCGACCACTGCAGAAGATAGGGAGAAAATAAAAAGTGTTCCCTATGCTTCAGCCATAGGCTCTATCATGTATGCAATGCTATGTACCAAACCTGATGTGTGCCTTGCTATTAGTTTAGCAGGGAGTTACCAAAGTGATCCAGGAGTGGATCACTGGACAGCGGTCAAGAATATCCTGAAATACCTGAAAAGGACTAAGGATATGTTTCTCGTTTATGGAGGTGAAAAAGAGCTCGTCGTAAATGGTTACGTCGATGCAAGCTTTGACACTGATCCAGATGATTCTAAATCGCAAACCGGATACATGTTTATATTGAATGGTGGAGCTGTTAGTTGGAGCAGTTCTAAACAAAGCGTCATGGCAGGATCTACATGTGAAGTGGAGTACATAGCTGCTTCGGAAGCAGCAAATAAAGGAGTATGGATGAAGGAGTTCATATCCGATCTAGGTGTCATACCTAGTGCATCAGGTCCAATGAAAATCTTTTGTGACAATACTGGTGCAATTTGCCTTGGCAAAGGAATCCAGATTTCACAAGAGAACCAAGCACATCAAGAGACGCTTCAATTCCTTCTGGGATCAAGTACAGGTGGGAGACATAGAGATTTGGAAGATACATACGGATCTGAATGTTGCAGACCCGTTGACTAAGCCTCTTCCATGAGCAAAACATGATCAACACCAAGACTCCATGGGTGTTAGAATCATTATTGTGTAATCTAGATTACTGACTCTAGTGCAAGTGGGAGACTGAAGGAAATATGCCCTAGAGGCAATAATAAAGTTATTATTTATTTCCTCATGATAATTTATTTCCTCATATCATGATAAGTGTTTATTATTCATTTTAGAATTGTATTAACCAGAAACATAATACATGTGTGAATACATAGACAAACATAGTGTCACTAGTATGCCTCTACTTGACTAGCTCGTTGATCAAAGATGGTTATGTTTCCTAACCATAGACATGAGTTGTCATTTGATAAACGGGATCACATCATTAGGATAATGATGTGATTTACTTGACCCATTCCGTTAGCTTAGCACTTGATCGTCTTAGTTTACTGCTATTGCTTTCTTCATGACTTATACATGTTCCTATGACTATGAGATTATGCAACTCCCGATTACCAGAGGAACACTTTGTGTGCTACCAAACATCACAACATAACCGGGTGATTATAAAGGTGCTCAACAGGTGTCTCCGATGGTACTTGTTGAGTTGGCATAGATCGAGATTAGGATTTGTCACTCCGATTGTCGGAGAGGTATCTTTGGGCCCTCTCGGTAATGCACATCACTACAAGCCTTGCAAGCAATGTGACTAATGATTTAGTTACAGGATGATGCATTACGGAACGAGTAAAGAGACTTGCCGATAACGAGATTGAACTAGGTATTGAGATACCGACAATCGAATCTCGGGCAAGTAACATACCGATGACGAAGGGAACAACGTATATTGTTATGCGGTTTGACCAATATAGATCTTCTTAGAATATGTAGGAGCCAATATGGGCATCCAGGTTTCACTATTGGTTATTGACCAGAGAAGTGTCTTGGTCATGTCTACATAGTTCTCGAACCCGTAGGGTCCGCATGCTTAATGTTCATTGATGATATAGTATTTATGAGTTATGTATGTTGGTAACCGAATGTTGTTCGGAGTTCCGTATAAGATCACGGACATGACGAGGAACTCCGGAATCGTCCGGAGATAAAGTTTGATATATGGGATAATAGTGTTTGGTCTCCGGAATTCACCGGAAGGAGTTTCGGATGTTTCTCGAAATGTTTGGGAACGAGAACACTTTATTTGGGCCAAAGGGGAAAGCCCACAAGGTTTTTGGAAAGCGCAAAAGGAAGTTTTGCGGAGTCCAGGGGCCAGAAGCCAGGGTCCCTGGCGTTTGGGTCTAGACGCCGCGAACCTTGGCGTCTGGCCCTAGAGTCCGACAAGGACTCTTGCCTTTTGGGTGAAACCGACTTTGTGGAGGCTTTTACTCCAAGTTTCGACCCCAAGGCTCAACATATAAATAGAGGGGTAGGGATAGCACCCAAGACACATCAAGAAACACCAAGTCGTGTGCCGGCAACCCCGTCCCCTCTAGTTTATCCTCCATGATAGTTTTTCGTAGTGCTTAGGCGAAGCCCTGCGGAGATTTCTCTTCACCAACACCGTCACCACACCGTCGTGCTGTCGGAACTCATATACTACTTCGCCCCTCTTGCTGGATCAAGAAGGCGAGGACGTCATTGAGCTGAACGTGTGCTGAACGCGGAGGTGCCGTACGTTCGGTACTTGATCTGGACGGATCGTGAAGGTGTACGACTACATGAACCGCGTTGATAAACGCTTACGCTTTCGGTCTACGAGGGTACGTAGACATACTCTCCCCTCTCCTTGCTATGCATCACCATGATCTTGCGTGTGCATTGGAATTTTTGTGAAATTACTACGTTACCCAAGATATACCTAGAGCACAAGTTGGTGCATTAGTCAATCAATATCGATTTTGATTAAAGGTTAAATGCATTGGAAGTGTAGATGTACTACACTTTTTGTTCTTAGCCGATGTACACTATTTGTTGGAAGACCGAGGGAGTACACGTGCATGCACTCACATACACAGCCAAGGTGGTTGGCGCGCAAGGGTTGGATTCCTGTCGCGCCTGCGTGAAGTTTTGTTTAACTGATTTCTTTGCTCTGCCAACTGACGAGTAGGACCGAGACACCAGGTGACAATTTAACCAGTCAACAAAGTGCCACGTCGACTATGTGGCTGGTCAGTAGGGTGCAATACGGTGCTCTACGATGAGCTAGTGATCGTATAATCACCGCAAAACTATATATAGTGATCGTAAAGAGCATATTGTTACATATGCTGACCGCCATTGTATTTTTCTCATTTCAAATTAAGCCATATTAACCGGAAAGGACGTATTATGGACTAGTACTAGTACTGCTTTGATGTGTCCCGTCAACTCGTCGAACGAGGAGAAGCTTGCTTACTACACCTCTCCCTCACCCACGTGCGCGGTGGTTCACAGGACGATGAGAGGGTTTTGACTACAGAGCCCTCTCACTCTCCCTCTCCCTCGCCCTCGCGGTGGACGTGCAGCAGTTCAATCGGTGTCAGATTGCCAGAAGCATATTATACTGTAGTATCATCATTGTTGGACCTTCCGAAGAGGCGAAGAGCCAAGTGCAAGGTTCTCACCAGTACAAACTGTTGAACCTCCTGAAGAGGCAAAGAGCCAAGCGCATGGTTTTATAGGAGTTGTCGTCCTAGTAGGAGTGTACTACAACTATAGCGAACGAAGCTACTGTATGATGCCGCCACGTCACATATATCCAAAGCTGTGCCACCTTTTTTTCTCAAAGAGAGTGTTGGAGCCCGTGCAACAACCACACAAGTTGCACGTACACATAACACATTTACTAGTAATAAATTCTAAAGGACAAATGCCAGTATGCCACACAAGTTCTTCTCCAATTCATGTGATAAATTTGTGCATGACTAGTCTACATATATTCACAACGCTACCGTTCACAATTTATCGTACTCCACTTACACGTTATAGATGGGCTACATGTCCTCCTCCAGGTTCCAGTCCCAGGTGTTCTTCATGGATGGCACGATCAATAGCGGTGGGCAACGGGAATCATTGTCGCAACTTTCTAGTCCGGTTCCACACAATGGAGACTCATCCAAGCTGAAGCGGCATAAATCAGGGATAGTGTGTCCCAGCATGTCGTTCATCCAGCGGTGCGCACTGAAGACAAAACATGCTTCATGAACGGCAGGCCTTCCATGTCGTGCACGGAAGGTGGCATCCGCTTCACAATGGGGTAGCTGTCCCCAATGAAAAGCGAGTACTCTCCAAGAGTGTTCCTCGGCACCCACGTAGCATCACGGGGGTCATACTCAGCGCCGTTCATCTGGTACACATGGCATCCCAGATCTGGACACATGGTGACGTACATAGTCAAGGTCCATGCATAATAATGTTGTGCTCAAATATGGCAGTCAATAATACTGTGCAACAAATAGTACTACTCCGGTATAGAGGAAGTAAAATAACCGGCTTATTATATATAGACACTCTTGGCTACATGGATGAGATAGTAAGACATGGAAAACAAAAATGGTGGCAGCTAGTGCGTTCAATTCTTCAAGGGCCTAGCTAGCTATACGCGTCCTCTAAGGTAAAAAGTACTCCTACTAGTACGTAACTAGTACAACAATGAAAGAGAAGGCGAGAGGGTTAAAACATGGAATACCTGAGTAGATGGTGACAGTCCGATCGTGGTAGATTGTGTGACCATGTTGCACATCAGTGGTACCATGGATAATGACTGCTAAGATAGTTGATCTCAATATGCCAAAGTCAGCTACAAGGTTCTAGGTTAGACCGAATCGTGGATGCAAATGCACATCCAGGATCGGCGATCTTATTTTGATCGCGAGATGACTGGTCCCTGCAAAATAATGGAGTACCGTTACGGATGCAAATGATGGTTTGTGCATTCCGTTTGTAATCTCCCATACCGTAGGATGGCAACCAGATGAAACAAGTCCCCTGGATTGTCACCGCGAAGATGCATCCTAGATGGCGCACGACGTCTTCGAACGTGTAGGGGTACAAATCTGCCGCCGCCAACATGCGCCAGCCTCTGCCGTTACTGCCTCTTGCATTGATGGCAATCCTTATGTTGAACACCGCGATGAGATAGTAATCGTTGTAGTCGCGTCACTTTGTCGCTGGGTCTGCAATTGCTATCTTCTTCAATCTCATGTAGGCATCATCATATGTATTCAAGCCCAGCCAGTTCGGAAGGCCGATCGCAATGGTGGAGAAGGGGTCTACCGGAACGGCCGCACTGCTGTGGATGTTGTGCAAAATGATGGTGGTATCCGGCCGGAGGTATGCAAGCCAATCTTTGTTGGTACCGACCCAGGCCTATATATAAGACGGCGGGCAGCGGAGAAATTACGGGATGGAAATGGAATAACTAAGTTCTACATGATCAAACTCCATTACCAACCTGCTCATCGGACAAAAACCGACTACCTCTCAACATCGGCAACTCTAGAGGAGTCAACGTGCAACCATGGCCAGGGAGCGGTGGACTGTTCGAAGGATTGTCCCATAGAAGAACCTCTCCTCGAGGACGCATGGAAGACCAACAAGCATGGCCTTTTCCCAAGCCTTTTTAAGCACCGTCTTGAAAAATTTGGTGCAGGAAGCACCGAGTCTTGCGGCGGTGAGGACGTCGGTGCGGCGTGCGATTTCTCCCAGAGGATCGTTGTCCAAGGTCTCCCAGCCCCGACGAGGAGGAGAACCGCCTGGCGAATCCATGAGATTAGCGACGAACTGCCTTCTCTTCGGGGGGAGGGGAACTGGCGAGGAGGAGATAAGAGCGTAGTAACCGCAGGGCCTCGTCTCTTCAACTGTAGATCGTTCCTTAGCGAAGGGGTGAGGCTATTATTTACTACTAGTACTAGCATTATGGGATGTTATGGGATTGCATTATACTGTAAATAATAACACTAGTAAGAAATTTTTGGCACTAGCTAGTAGTTTTTGGCGTGGATTAAGAAATTTTGGGTATATTTTTGCTATTTTTTGTACACGCTAACTAGTGTCAAAAACCGTCTTACATTATGTGACGGAGGAGTACGTACTCGTACTGTAGTAGTACTAGTACTACTTTCTCAACTAGTAGTGCGATGTACTGTACTTCTAGTATAGTGCACCAGTTTTGAACTCTTGAATCTCAGGGCCGAGGAGCTACAGTTGGAAGTGGAGGGTACTACTGTTCTCTAGAACCATCGTTGTACTATCAATGCAGGGAAAGTACACCTGCGTAGTGGCCTAGTGGGTACTCTCGGTGCTCTATTCAGCCCCTCCTCTCACGTGTCTGTCCTACTCAGCCGCTCCTCTCACGCACACACTAGCAGCCTGTTTATCAGCGACGGTTACTGTGGGGGAAGAACATTTGAGTTATTTGATACAGCGAGACTAGGCTTTTCGCTTCCATTTGTGGAGGTGTAATGGATCTCGTCGAACTTTGTTAGTAGTTCCTTCTTTATGAATGAGATGAAGGAAAGCTTTTGCTTCCGTTTCAAAAAAACACGTCAAGAGGAATTTCTTTTATAGTAGAGCCGATAATGGAGTGAAGACCATGCGTGCAACGCCACAAGCTATAGAGTAGTAGTAGAGCACTTTACGTACAGATCCATATTGCACAGTTCCCAATGCCCCGCCAGGCTTTTCCGGCTCCTCGGGCTTAATTGGGAGGCGCTAGTTTAAATATGATACTAGCTAAGGAGGAAGCTGCAAGCCAGGTGCGGCTAGGGAAAGCACGTGAGCCACGAGATGCTGGGAAGGAAAACCCGTTCACATAGCTAGGCTATCCAGTGCACCCAGATTGTGGTGCCGCATGTCTGTTGGACTTCAAAACTCAAACTACCCGTGTAAAATATTGGCTCGCAGCGAATTTACTATTTTAAAAAAAGGCTGCCGTGCGTTCGGCCGGGATCAAACCCACAAAACGAGGTATACACTCCCACGACCACCAGTAGTACTCGTTGGAGTACAACGCAACCTAGAATCGCCTTTTGTCGCTAGTAGTACATTGTTCCTTACATGAAACCCCTAATAATGCGAGAAACCGCTAATAATGCTAAGAAACTACTACCACTTGCATACGTGGCAGACTTAAGATGAGACTACCTTATCAACCATTGTACATGCTCTTACCAACCAGCCCTACCAAGAAACGACTACTATACAAAGTGCCGTTATAGGCACGTTTCAACCCATGGCCCTATTTGAATACATTTGTTGTCAATCTAACCCTGCCATCCAAACACCACTTTAGTTAGAGTTAGTTCAGGGTTAGAATCTAACTCTAACCTCTGACTTAGAGTATCCAAACAGGGCCCATGTTGCCCATTAAGTCAACACCTTCTATTCGACATGGTGTTATGACTTGTGGGACTTACATGTCAGTCTGCACAAAAATCACCGAGTGACCTCCTACCTCCGGCCCGTCCAGCTAGTCATCCTCGGCCATGGGACGCAGCTACCGACGCCGGCAGAAGGCAAGGTCAAAACCGCCGGCGGTGCGGAGCCCATCTTGCGGCAGCCCAGATGCCAGCTCCGTCCGACGCTCGCGGCCGCTAGCTAGCCAAGATAGCTCCGTCGAGCTGCTTGTCTGCAAGGTTTGCTAGCTAGATTGGCACGGCAGCGCGGATGCTTGCTCGCGCACGCTGCGCTAAGGCCAACCATCTGGCTCAAGCGAAGGCCAGCACGGCGGCTTGCTCGCTCGTGAGTCATGCTCGGGCCATCCCGCCAACCCGTGTGGAGACCAGCACGGCGTCCGGCCCGTCCGGCGGAGCAGCGGCCAACTCGCTCATCACCGGCGCCACCGATGAACACGCATTAGTACCATTTGAAGTAATGTTCAGGAAAAATAATGATTTGAGGGGGAATAACAGGATAGAAGGTCACATGTGGGTCCTTCGTGTCAACGGTCAAACAAAATGTGTTGGTTTAAGCTGCCTCGTCGGCACGGACATGTGGGCCAACCCTGTCATAAATGGGTTTAAACTAACCTAATCGATACTCCCTCTGTCCCATAATATAAGATGTTTTTGCAAGCTAAACTAGCTTGCAAAAATGTCTTACATTGTGGGATAGAGGGAGTACTAGGTAGTAGTTTTTGGCGTGGATTAAGAAATTTTGGGTATGTTTTTGCTATTTTTTGTACAATAGATTCTTCCTAGGGCTGGTTGAAAGTGGTAGTTTTTTGTTAAATACTCTACATATTGTAAGTAGGAGTGAAAGTTAAGCTTTGGAACCCAATAAGCAAGGCTAGTTACATAGTGTATATGTGTACATGATTGAAAGTAAATATCAACCATGAGTGACTAATATCTTGATGGAAAACTAGAAACTGTGGAATACTAGGGTTTTTTTGCATGGTTGGAAATACTAGCAATGTTTATGTGCGTTGCAACGAATCATAATTAGGATAATGCTTATTCACAAACTTGATACAAAACACTCTAATTTTGATATATTATGTTTCAATTAGAATATATTCCTTGGGCTGTTTTGGTGAGGTCAGGGAGGGATGTGGTTGGTTTTAAGATACTAATTATGGGTTTTTCTTGCAAATTGGTAGACAAGTGGGATGTTGGTGAGAAAAGGCAACAACTTACCTCACAGTCATTAGATGTAGATCTAATGGTCACAAACGACGGATGGCAGACACACCATCATCACCAACTTAGTCTTCTGTAGGAGTACTAGCAAGATCTGTGCATTGCACGGAACATCAAGATGAATTTTTTTATAAAACACTTGTTGTGATTGACCCATGCGGGAGTAATCCCATGTGTAAAAACTAATGATATCTCGAGAAATAGGAGATAATGTGAAGAAGAGTGGGGCGTGGTGGTGATTGGTGGTCGGACTGAGCGGAGGCGTGGGGATTGACAATGCCGACAGCAGCCACCAGGCCAGTTTGTTCCAGAGGCTTCCTTTCTTAATTGCTCAAAAATGAGGTTGTTGGGGATAAGGATGAACGAGGGAAGGCCTTGTCTGCAAATGTGGAGAGGGGTGCGGGTATCTTTTAGTTTAATTTCCATCCGTCAGATATAGATCGGACGATCTATATTGCAAGATGGCACACATACCATCATCACCAACTCGGTTTTTTATAAGAGTAGAAATATAAGTATGGACATACAAATGTATTATCGATGCTTGTTTCCATAAACTAGCATCTACATTCTATTCAACGCCTCAACATGTGAGGGCTTTGCACAATGACTTCTCGACTCTGTAAAACAAAGGTTTTCCCGTCGCCGATAAGGATGGGGTGACGGCGGAGCGCTTTTTGGCTTGCTCTAGTCCTAGTAGTCATACTAGGTGGTCTAAGCACGTGTAGATTTATTCTTTTTCACGTCTGATGTTCGTCGTACTGCCATGACTGTTGATGAATAGATGGTAAGTTATTCACGGGGAAACCCTTGTTGAGCCTGTTTGCGAGAGAGAGAGAGAGAGTGTGCATGTGTGATATGTCTAGAGACTGAGGCAATGATAACATATTCTTTGTGTCTATGTGTGTGGAGGATAGAGAGAGACATGTACATGGGGCTTTGTATTGTGTAACATGGAGACACATATACATAATTAGAGAGTGAGTGTGTGAGATACACATGCGGACATGGGGAGAGATGAGGATCCAGATTAATGGGTGTTTGTGCGTGTCTGTGTGTGTTTGTGCGCGTGTTTCTATGTGAGAGGGAGTGTGTGTATGTGGAGTAGAGAGACCACTAATGATGTAAACCTAGTATAAGGGAAGGGGGAATGGTGTGACATGTGTAGTAGCAGGATAGCATGGGTGCGGGCGGGGGGAGCAGACTATTTGGAAGAGACATCGAGTGTGTGTGGGAGAGGGGTGTGGGAGAGGGGGGAGTAGACTATTTGGAAGAAACGGTACACCATTACTGGGCCAGATTCCTCCTGGTCATTAATAGGATAAAGGACTGCCATGAGGAAGACGCAATTTCATTCGTCTGCAATAATTGCACGGACAAGGGACTCCTCAACGCCATAAGTCGCCACGAAATTACACGCTTTGTCGACTTGGCATCCATAGTACGAAAGTACTGTGCGATGGAAAGCGCCTGGAAAACCAAAATAAAATTTTGGGATAATCCGGCACTAAATACAAACCCAATCCGAAATAAAAGGGTGCATTATCGCCAGATACCCAACACCTAAAGGCAAAAACCCTCTACAGGGCATGGAACCGTACTGGAGGGATGGCTCAATGGACCCTGTAAAATTCACAGTGCAGAGGGCGCCACACCAACTCATAGCCTTAGAGCATGTTGGATACTCCGGTAGGTGGCCAAAAGTGGCGAAGATCTTCTAACCCTAGAAGCCACAGAGCACCAGCCCAGGGATACCAGTACGGTATTAACAGTCTTCGAGACTTTCGCGTCAAATAATATGCGAAAACGGACACTCCGCAGCCTTGCCGAAGTCTACCACGTGGCAACAATAAACCCATGGAGTGACACGGCTATTACTTCTAATGCCAGTGATGAACCTAAATTCCGAGCAGCCCGAGCACCAACCGCATTGGTCCTCAGTCCAATAGTGGACGACTTTCGACTCACCAAGGTACTCATGGATGGTGGCAGTGGATTGAACCTCATTTATGAGGAAACCCTTCGAAAAATGGAAACAGACTGGAACCGCATCGAGCGAAGAAGCACAACCTTTAGAGGAATAATCCCCAGTCGGGAAGCGCGCTGTACAGGAAAAATCACACTAGATGTGGTGTTCGGCATGCCGGATAATTACAGGTCCGAAGAGGTCACATTCCAAGTGGCCCCGTTCAGTAGCGGATACCATGCTTTATTAGGGCGGGAGGCGTTTACAATCTTCCAAGCCATACCCCATTACGGGTACATGAAGCTTAAAATGCCCGGGCCCAACGAAATCATCACTCTTTCTAGTGATCCGGACATAGCACTCCGCGCCGAAAATAAGACAGCCGCACTGGCCCTCGAGGCACTATCCGAAGCCCTAGCGGCCGAGGAATTGACTGCGCTGCGCTCCACGGTAAACAGGGACGACGTGATACTCGATAAAAGATCCAAGTCCACCTCCTTTAAACCGGCGGACGAAATAGTCAAAATCCAAGTCCATCCAACGGACCCTACAAAAACAGCTTCCATCGGGATACAATTAATCCCTGATGTCGACGCTGCACTACGAGAGTTCCTACGCGAGAACTGGGACATTTTTGCCTGGCACCCTTCAGACATGCCAGGAATCCCACGCAAGCTGGCCGAGCACAGCCTAAATATCCTAAAAGGATTCAAGCCAGTCAAGCAGGCTCTTCGGCATTTCTCCGAACCTAAGAGACAAGCCATGGGAGAAGAACTAGCCAAGCTATTGGAGGCTAGATTCATCAGAGACATAAAACATCCGGATTGGCTAGCAAACCTAGTGATGGTACCAAAGAAGGACAAATCATGGCGCTTGTGCGTCGATTTTAAGGACCTCAACAAGGCCTACCCAAAGGATCCCTTCCCCTTCCCCCGCATCGATCAAATCATCGATGCTACCGCAGGACACGATTCATTGTGTTTCCTCGATGCATACTCCGGCTACCATCAAATTAAGATGGCAAAGCCAGACCAAGCCGCAACGGCATTCATCACACCATACGGCCCATTCTGCTTCAACACAATGCCCTTCGGGCTCAAAAATGCCAGCGCAACATATCAGCGCATGATTCAGACATGTATGGCAAACCATATCGGCAAAACAGTGGAGGCATACGTAGATGACGTGGTCGTCAAAACCAAGCATGTCGAATCCCTAGTAGACGACTTGAGGCTCACATTCGATAAACTCCGAACATATAACATCAAGCTTAACCCGGAAAATGCGTTTTCGGCGTACTAGCCGGAAAGCTCTTGGGTTGCATTGTATCCGGTAGAGGAATTGAAGCAAATCCAGCCAAGATCCGAGCTCTGTCACAACTGGACATCCCAAAGGACCTCAAACAAATACAAAAATTGACCGGATGTGTGGCGGCTCTAAGCCGCTTTATCTCCCACTTGGGAGAAAAGGCATTACCCCTTTATCGCCTCCTCCGGCGCACCGAACACTTCGAGCGGACGGATGCCGCCACGGCCGGATTCGACAAAGTAAAAGCCATAGTGGCAACAAACCCAGTCTTGGCCGCGCCAAACATTGGCGAACCAATGCTATTATACATTGCGGCAACTCATCAAGTCGTAAGTGCAGTGCTTGTCGTCGAACGAGAAACGGATGGACACAAATTCCCCCTTCAAAAGCCGGTTTACTATGTGTCCATTGTCCTTACTCCATGCAAGTCACGGTACCCACATTATCAAAAGATAGCGTACGCGGTATTTATGGCGTCCCGGAAGCTGCAACACTACTTTCAAGAGTGTTCGATAACGGTAGCCTCGGAAGTACCACTTAACGATATTATAAACAACCCCGACGCAACGGGCCAGATTGCCAAATGGGCCATTGAGATCCTCCCATTCGACATAACCTACAAGCCACGGCGAGCTATTAAGTCGCAAGTTTCGGCCGACTTCATCGCCGAATGGACGGAAACCGAACTCCCTAAAGAGTACGACACATATTCCAACTGGATCATGCACTTTGACGGCTCCAAAATGTTGGCTGGTCTGGGTGCTGGCGTCGTTTTGACGTCCCCAACAGGAGATATAGTTCAATACGTACTCCACATAATGTATACGGACTCCAACAACATAGCCGAATATGAAGCCCTTCTACATGGTCTCCGGATGGCAGTATCCATGGGCATTCAACGCCTAGAGGTGCGCGGGGACTCGAACCTCGCATATCCCAAATAAATGGAGATTTTGATGCCAAGGATCCGAAAATGGCAGCTTATCGCAACGCCGTCCTAAAAATGTCAGCTCGGTTCGTGGGGCTCGGATTTCATCAAATAGCCCGGGGAAACAATCAGGCAGCAGACGTCCTGGCACGCATCGGCGCAAAATGCGATGCCGTCCCTCCCAACATCTTCTTAGAAAGGCTGTTCAAGCCATCCGTAGTATGGGAAGGGGAACCCGGAAATAACAAACCGGACCCAACCGCACTGCCTGTCACATCCCTGGTCCTGTTATGCATTAGGCTAGACCTCATGTGAGCTTCATGTTTTAAATCAAATGAAATTTGAACTGAGGAATTTGGAAGCCTCAAAAACTTAAATAAAAGAAGGGCAAAAACCCTAAAAATCTCATTCATTGCTCCAAAATGCCCTTCTTAAATGTTTGATAATTTTTGGTAAGGGTTCTGGTCCCAACCAAAATATTGAACATTTTTAAGGAATTATTTTTGGGACTTTGGATTTAATTCATTAGCTATTTGAATTTGAGTTATATTCATATAATTAGAATATAATTTCAAATACCCCTGAAATATTTTATAAGCTTTTGGAAAAGTCCATCTAGCAATATAAAATATTCAGAGGAGTTTTTGGCATTGTTTGAATTATTTTAAATTCAAAACAGTGGCAAAATAAATTAAATAAAAACAAAACAGAAGAAAAATATGTAACAGAACAGAACTTACCTGGCGCCGCTTACCTGTCCAGCCCAGCCGGCCCAGCTCCTCCCGCTGGCCCAGCCCACCGCCTCCTCCCTCCCCTGTCGCCTTCCTCCTCGCGCCAGTAGGCGCAGGCGCGTGGCCGGAGCGCGCGGGCACACGCCCAGGCCACCTCCTGCCTCCCTGCTTGCCTCCGCTACTCCCTGGAGATGCCACGCGGCTCCCTCGACCCTCCCTCACTCTCCCGCGTCTCTCCCTCCGTCCCTATCCCCCTCTGCTCCCTCTCCCTCCCGCGACCGAGCAGAGCTCGTCGCCGCCGACGCCGCTACCGCGGCCGCAGCCATTCCGAAGCCTCTCCGACACGCCCTCGAGCTCCACCCCGACCCCCTCTTCCTCCCCACCGAGCCAAGCCCTTCGGGAAGCTCTGCTTTGCCTCCACGCCATCGTCTTCGTCCTCGACCGCCGCCGATGGTCGCCGTCGTTTCGCCGCCTCCGACGCCTCCCCGAGCTCCCCGAGGCCACCGTCGCAACCCCCGTGAGCTCCTCTTCTCTTCCCCTCACTCCCCGCACCTGATTTCGTCCCCTAGCTCTGTCTCCACCATGGCCGAACCTTCGCCGCCGCTGCACTCGTCGCCGGTGATGCTCCGGTGACCATTTGGTCCTGGGCATGCGCCCAACGCGCTCCCCGCATCGCGTAGAGCCTCCGTGGCACTTCGCCGCGCTTGTTTGCGCCCCGCAGCCCCATCCCCACTTGCACCCGAGCTTCGGCCGCCGCCGAGCTCGTCGCCGGCACCACTCCGGCCACTTCCCGGCCGCGCCACCACCACAGTTGGATGCGGACGAGCGTCCGCATCCCGAAGCTGTGCTCCGCGCGCCAAATCGAGCCCTGTGGGCAAAACCCGAGGCTCGCCACCGCGGCTGGCCTCGCCGGCGTCAAGCCGCCGGTGGGTTTGACCCATGTTGACCACGGCGGGACCCTCCCCTGTGTCCATGACAGGTGGGGCCGGCCTGTTAATTAGGTTAGGATTAGTGTTAACTAAAAAATTAGTTAGACTAATTACACTGACATGCGGGCCCCGCCCGGCTAACCAAGTTAGTTAGGGTTAATTTTAATTAGTTTAGTTAGTCCAGACACTGACATGCAGGGCCCATAGGTCAGTTTGACCTGGACGGCGCCCGTTGACCTGCTGACGTCATGCCAACGTCATGCTGACGCAATAATTCCTTTCTGGAATTTAAATAAATCTTAAATGATTTAATATTTTCAGAAAATGCCCTAAACTTCTAAAATTCATAGAAATTCAACCGTAACTCCAAATTAAATAATTAATATATGAAAAATTATCAGAAAAATTCAAGGAATCCATCTGTACCATTTTCATGCATGTTAGAACAACTTATCACTACTGTTTAGGACAAATGAAGTGAATGGCATTTAAATAATCACATATGGAGTTTGAATTTGAACCTAGGATTCAAACCAACTCCATTTAACTTGTTGCTAGATGCATTAGCTCAAAACACATTCATTTTTGCCATGTCATGATCATGCATCATATTGCGCATTGCATTGATTGTGTTCCCTTCTGTGTTGCCGGTACTCGTCCCCTCTCGATAGACGTGATAACGATGATGTGATCGTTGACACTGATGAAGACTCAATGTTATCTTCAGAAGTGCCAGGCAAGCAAAACCCCCTTGTTCATTCCGATAAAATCCCACTCTCTCGCTCCTGCTCTCTTTTACTGCATTAGGACAACAACGACATATTTGTTACTTGCTGCGGTAGCTGAACCCCTTTATCCTCTGCATGACCTGTCATCCACAATAAATAGATGAAACCCACTAGCATGAGTAGGAGTTGTTTGAGCCCTGATGTGCCTACTCATTCATGCTTGTTTGTCATGCCTGCTACTGCTTAGAGTTGAGTCAGGTCTGATTCATCGGGGATGAATCAGAGGCGTGTGAACATGTCCTACTGTGTGTGAGCTAAGTGTGTGAACACGATTCGGTAAAGGTAGCGGTGACAGGCCATGTAGGAGTACATGGTGGGTTGTCTCATTGCAGCCGTCCTCAGGAACTGAGTTCTGTGTTTGTGATCCATGATTCAGCTACTACCACGCATTGGGCCCGAAACCAATGGACCCTCTCGGCTTCTTGATCACCCTTGTCCTCTGTCCAGGAGTTGCAAGTAGTTTCTGGTGTTTGTAGTATGCTGGAAGCCGTGCGCAGCGCTGACCGTAGGGGTGGGCTGTGATGCGGTAGGCACGTGGCCGGGTAAACCGGGCGCCCGTTTGGTGTCACGGAACCCTGTTCACATCGTTTGGGGCTGTGAGCGAAACTCCGACCGGATCTCCTCATGGATGGAACCCGAATAGGCGATAAACCTGGACTAGAGACTCGAGTGTTTAGGTAGGCCGTGGCCGACACCCACGTTGGGCTTCCTCTTGAAGGTTGCCGAGTACATGTCGTGTAAACGGCGGTAAGTGGTGAGAGCGTGTGTGAAGAAGTACACCCCTGCAGGGTTAACATCATCTATTCGAATAGCCGTGTCCGCAGAAAAGGACTTCTGGGTTGCTTATATCAGTTCATAGACAAGTGAAAGTGGATACTCTAAAATACGCAAGATAAGCGTGAGTGCTATGGATGGCGTTCTCGTAGGGAGACGGGAGCGGTTCCATAGTCGTGTATTGATATGGTGAATATGTGGACTCGTGTGCGCCACCTCAAAAGAGTTACATTGCAGTCGTAGTTTAGGATAGCCACCGAGTCAAAGCTGGCTTGCTGCAGTTAAACCCCACCATCCCCTTTGTTGATAATGATGCATATGTAGTTAGTTCTGATGTAAGTCTTGCTGGGTACATTTGTACTCACGTTTGCCTATTTTATGTTTTTGCAGAGAGACTTCAGTCTCACTAGTAGTTTCGCGTGGACTTCGACGTTTAGCTTGTTACCTCAGCTACGATCTTGTGCCCTCGGCAGGATCTGGTAGATAGTCAGTCTTCTCAGCCTTTTTCATTTATAGATGTCTGTACCCAGACATGATAGCTTCCGCTTGTGCTTTGACTTGTATGCTCTGAGTGTTGGGTCATGAGACCCATGTTTGTAATATCTCGCTCCTCGGAGCCTATTGAATAAATTACTTGTGTCGTAGAGTCATGTTGTGATGCCATGTTGTATTTGCACATATCGAGCATATTGTGTGTATGTTATTGAAATGCTTGGTATGTGTGGGATCTGGCTATCTAGTTGTTTATCCTTAGTAGCCTCTCTTACCGGGAAATGTCTCCTAGTGTTTCCACTGAGCCATGGTAGCTTGCTGCTGCTCCGGAACACTTAGGCTGGCCGGCATGTGTCCTTCTTCGTTCATGTGTCTGTCCCTACGGGGAAATGTCATGCGATGAATACCGGAGTCCTGTTAGCCCGCTACAGCCCGGTTCACCGGAGTCCTGCTAGCCCAGTGCTACAGCCTGGATTCACTCGCTGATGACCGACACGTTCGATGCTGGGTCATGGATGCCTGTCCCTGTAAGTTTGTGCCACTTTGGGTTTACGACTAGCCATGTCAGCCCGGGCTCCTTATCATATGGATGCTAGCGACACTGTCATATACGTGTGCCAAAAGACGCAAACGGTCCCGGGCAAAGGTAAGGCGACACCCGTGGGAATACCGTGCGTGAGGCCGCAAAGTGATATGAGGTGTTACATGCTAGATCGATGTGGCATTGAGTCGGGGTCCTGACACTGCCTGACACCGAACATTCTGACATAATTGGAGGCTCTGCCAACGAAATAACACCTTCAGCCCCACGTAATAATGGCAGTCATAGCCCCGTGGACAGAACCATTCCTAGCCTACCTAACTAAGCAGGAACTTCCCGCGGACCAAAACGAGGCACACTGTATAGTGCGGCGATCTAAAGCCTATAAAGTCCATGAGGGAGAGCTTTATAAGAAAAGCACCACCGGAGTCCTTCAAAGGTGTATCTCCGAAGAGGAAGGGTGGAATCTTCTCGCTGAAATAAATGCCGGACTCGGCGGTCACCACACGGCGGCCCAGGCCCTTGTAAGCAAGGCCTTCCGTACAAGCTTCTATTGGCCGACGGCCTGGGCAGACGCTCAGGACTTAGTCCAACGATGCGTTGGTTGCCATCTTTTTGCTAACCAAAGCCATATGCCACCCACCGCCCTCCAAACCATCCCCATCACCTGGCCCTTCGCGGTCTAGGGGCTTGACATGGTTGGACCCCTTAAAGGAGGAACCCACTAGCAAAAATACTTACTGGTCATGGTGGATAAGTTCACCAAATGGATAGAAGCCAAGCCTGTTAAGATGGCCGAATCCGGACCGGTGATAGACTTCATATCCGAGGTCGTACACCGTTACGGCGTCCCCCACAGCATCATCACTGATAACGACACGAACTTTACGGCCGACGAGGTAAAACTCTAGTGCAAAAACATGGGCATCAAGCTCGATTATGCTTTAGTCTATCACCCACAAACTAACGGTCAGGTCGAGCGAGCAAATGGTCTTATCATGAGCGGCATCAAACCAAGATTAGTGCGGTCCCTCAAGGAATCTAACACGCATTGGGTAGAGGAGCTCGACTCCGTACTCTGGGGGCTGTTACGCCGAATCGCACTACCGGATACACACCATTCTTTATGGTATACGGCGCAGAGGCGGTTCTGCCCTGCGACGTCATTCATGACTCACCTCGAGTGCGCATGTACGAAGAAAGAGAAGCCGAGCTCGATCGGCAGGACAGTTTGGACGCCTTGGAGGAGGAGCGTGACGTGGCAAAAGCCCGTTCCGCATTCTATCAATAGCAGGCTCGAAGATACCAAAGCAGAGAAGTACGGGCCAAAACTTACAATGTTGGCGAGTTAGTTCTATGCCTGCTGGATATGAAAAAGGACAAACTCAAGCCCAAATGCGAAGGTCCCTTCATCATTTACCAAGTCCTGACTGGTGGAGCGTACCGTCTGCCGGATGCATCGGATAATCGACTCGAGCCAAACCCATGGAACGCAGCCCGACTCCGAAGATTCTACGCCTAATGCCAGACTCTGTTTTCGTCTCCTTCCTCTATCCATTTTTTATACACTATCTGTCTTACATTTTTCTCCTTCTCCTTTTCTTTTCTCTCATAGCCTTTAGGGGCCCATTCGTGCCTTGTTTGCACGCAACTGGCGCGCTATCCGCGCTCATTATACCTGGGGGCTTCTTTAACACAAGCTTATTCATACGGGCTTTATGCCCAACACATGTGTTATCCTTCCGCATGTACCCTTTATTCACCATTATATGCATCCATATGACTTAAGTTTTGGCCAAGCTGGGTTGCCTGGCTCTTGTATTTATGCCCTACGTTCCCGCTAATTCTGCTAGGGCATAAGGGGAGCACCTCTGCGATTGTTACTTCCGGGTCAGCCGGATGTGTACCTCAGACTGGGTGAAGCCGAAAGCTAGCGTTCTTAAGGGAATATTCGGTCGGTGAACTAAAGATGATTTTTTATTTACTTATGCGCCCCCAGATATTTTTCTGCGTCTCTTCTCGCAGTCCGGACATGCACTTTAGGGCATGCCTCCCAGGGAAAGGAACACCTAACGGAACTATTCTCCCTGGAAGATGTTTCTTACTAACCATGTAATATAACATAACTAGTTGGGCACTTGTATGTTCAAGCACTAATGACCCCTACGCCTGGTCTCCACGCATGCCTCGGTTCTTACTTAACCGAGAGGGTATTTGCATACACACTGGACCGTCAGGTCCCAAGGTGGAAGCGAAAAGGTCCGCCACGACAAACGATTTACAATCCGGCTAGAAGGCATTATACATGTCAATTACATAGTCAATTTGACTGGTTGAATTCCTCTTCAATACCATCCAATAGGCTGTCTAGTCTATAGTCCTGTTGGGAATACTTTGCGACCAATTCTAGTTGGCCGTACACTAAGCTCACAGGGATCTCCTTCCCATCGGGCCCCACAGGTCCGACCTCGGCCATGTGGTTTGGGTCAGCCTTCATGTACCGCGTCTTCACCATAGCCCAGGCTTCCCTGGCGCCCTGACGGCAGACCGATATCTTCTATAATCGGAAGCGCCGTCGCGCTCCCTTCAGCTTCTCTGCAAGCTCTCCAAGGCCTTTGGGCATGGAGATGGATGGCCGCAAGGCCTGGGCGACGCCTTGCATCACCTGCCGAACTCGTTCGTGCAGTTGCGAGAGCTCGGGAAGAAGGTCACCAGTAGAACCGGGCATTTCCTACAGGACGACCTGTTAACATACCTACAGACATAACTCTGTCAGCCAACTTCCTCGCCGAACTCTTCTTCAAAGTTCGTTCAAGCACTTACTAAATATGCCGCGTCGAAGCCGCCGATTCTCCTTAGAGTCCGATAGCTGGGCACGAACATCCTTTAGTTCCACGCCCAGCTTGGTGTTGGCATCTAGGAGATCATTCTTCTCCTGCCTCACCCTCGTAAGCAAGCTCTCACCGGCCTTCAGCTGGCATAGGAGCTGTTGCTTATCCGAATTTACTCTAGCGTCATCTGCAATTTTATCGTCAGATCTGCATATACGCCGCACTCCATATGATACTTATCATTTGAAGGATATATTACCAAAGGGGGTCTCCTTGGGCTCCCCTGCTGCGGTCAGTACGGCCTGAAGTTGGGCTTTGCACTCTTCCAGCTCCTGGGACAGTTGGGTATTCTTTTCTGTAAGAACCTGCATAACAAATGATCCTTAAATCAGTTATTCTAACTGTTTCAAGTCTCAGGGGCTACTGATATATATAACCACCAAAATTTCTCACCCGTATGTCTTTCACATACTGCTCCGTGGCTCTGGCTAGACCATTTTGAGCAGCACAGAGGTACGCATCTCCTGAGTTGAAGGCATCCAATGCCTCTTGGGAGAAACAAGCGTCACAAAAAACAGTCCGGCGACTCCTGTGATTCATGGCACTTTCCACCTCGGAATTGGTGGCGAACAGTTTATCCGCATCCTCCATCGGAGGAACGCCGAACGCATGCCTCGTATCCGTTCCCGCCTCCAAATCTGGCCTTGGAGCCTGGCTGGTGGAGGCGCGATTAGTAGCCTCTCCGGGTATAGTCCGGCGAGCGCTCTTTTTCCTAAAAAGAAGGCATGGGCGTTAATATGCCTCTAAGAATAATGTCTTGGAACAAAGACAGCACGCTGTACCGCTGCGCCGGTGTTTCAATCCGGACTGCGGGTCTTTTCAGCCTGCCTGGCCTCGCGGCTCCTTGTTGGCTAGTTGCTGCAGGCTCGGCCTTCCGCCTCGAGGACCTCCCCTGCAAAACACGGTTGTTATACGGTAATCAAAAACACGCAAGGACGGATCCTTTTTCGAAGTGCTGGGACTTCGGTCTTAGTTACCTCTGAGGCTGGAAGTAGCCCAGGGTAATCGGCCGTAATGGCCACCAGAGCGTTGTCATTGCTCAATTAGTAAAATACCCCATCGATCAGCTCCACAAATATGTCCGGATCCTCCTGGGAGGCCGGGTCAAGGGACCGTTCCGGGTCCTCGGGTTGGGGAAGGGAGTTGTTTATCTCCCTTACAGCCTGGCGCAGCTCCTGCGTTGAAATCGCTAGACTGAATACTTAACTATGGGAATATGAAACGGATGGGCGAGAAAAAGTTTCCGCTTACCCAGCTCAGAGGATTGTACATAGAAAATCCGCCTTGCGGTTTGACGCGGAGGAATTCCTCCTCTTCTCCCTTGTACAAAGTGGATAAGATCTTTATTAGATCAGCAACTGATCCCGACCCTTTACGGCCGTAGCGGGTGGCGTCATCCTCCCCATTGAAATCCCACATGGGGTGGCCTCTATACTGAAGATGCTGCACCCCCCGCATAATACATGTGGCCATGACCTCGATCATGGTCAATCCAAATCGAGCTAACAAACTTATCCGGCTCATTAGGTAAAGAACGTCCCTGTCATCTTCCTCCAGAGAGCTCCATGGACACCAGCTCCGAGGCTTCTTCAAAGGAGCGTTGTTGAATTCAGGAAGGCCGATTCGAATAGGATCCGGGAGAGGGACATCTTCTATATAAAACCATTCTGAAGGCCAGTCTTCGGGCATCTTCTTTGGGGTTCCGGATAGATATCCGGTCCCGGCGATACGCCACACTTCAGCTCCACCTACCTGATATATTGACCCCTTCTGAGAATGGGGCACAAGGCAGAACAACTTTTTCCACAGCGCGAAATGAGCCTCACAGCCCAAAAACAGCTCGCAAAGGGCTACGAATCCCGCGATATGCAATATGGAGGCAGGCGTATGGTTGTGCAACTGGAGGCCGTAGAACTCCAGGAGCCCCCAGAGAAACAGATGAATTGGAAATCCGAGCCCTCTTACCAAATGAGGGACAAGGCATACCCGCTCTCCCTTGGAGGGATTGGGGAAGCTCTCCGCTTGCTCTCCGCCATTATAGGTGGTGAGCCCGGCTCGAACCGGGACCATGTAAGCTGGGGGAGAAATCCCTTGGTCTGAAGCATCACCAATTTGTTGTGCGTGACGGAACATCTATCCCAATCTCCAGGCTTGGGGCTATGGGAGCAAGAGGAGGAGCTGCGTCGACCGGCCGTGATGGAATGGATCTCTGTCGGATGCGCTCCGATGAAGGCTCACCAAGGGAGGATGGTGTGACTTGGATCTGAATCCTCGTCTTTTTAATAGGAAGCTCATTCACATAGCTAGGGGGTAAATGTAAAAACACCCTGGCTTTTCACATTCGCTCGACACGTGGAAAGTGGCCATTATTGGGCGTAGAAGCCAAGGAGCGCAACATTCACAAGAAGCCGGACACTATTTCAAACAGGTACACTGATTTTTGGAGAGGAACCCGCCTTGCAATGCCGAAGACAATCTGCGTGCCGGACTCATCGTCATTGAAGCCTGGTTCGGGGGCTACTGAGGGAGTCCTGGATTAGGGGGTGTCCGGATAGCCAGACTATAACCTTTGGCCGGACTGTTGGACTATGAAGATACAAGATTGAAAACTTCGTCCCGTGTCTGGATGGGACTTTCCTTGGTGTGGAAGGCAAGCTGGGAAATATGGATGTGTAGATCTCCTCCCATTGTAACCGACTTTGTGTAACCCTAGCCCTCTCCGGTGTCTATATAAACCGGAGGGTTTTAGTCCATAGGACGAACATACAATCATACCATAGGCTAGCTTCTAGGGTTTAGCCTCTCTGATCTCGTGGTAGATCTACTCTTGTACTACCCATATCATCAATATTAATCAAGCAGGACGTAGGGTTTTACCTCCATCAAGAGGGCCCGAACCTGGGTAAAACATCGTGTCCCCTGCCTCCTGTTACCATCCGACCTAGGCGCATAGTTCCGGACCCCCTACCCGAGAACCACCGGTTTTGACACCGACAGAGAGAGAGAGAGAGCTAGCGACGGAGAGAGAGAGAGGAAGAGAGGGGGCGAGAGAGGGGCCGTTTGTGTCCATAAATGGCGTATAGATAGGAAGACAATGTTGATGTTGTTTAAAATTGGCCTATGTACGGAGACACAAGGGAGGCGAGTCATCGTGTGTGTGATAGGGACTTCATGAGAGATCTAGAATAGATGGTGTAGAGAACAACTACATTAGGGAGCTATGGAAAGAGTCACGACATATATGTATACAGGGAGGAGCTGGGGCGGGTCCGCATGTGGGAGAGATAGAAAGAGGAGAGTGGTGCACAAGGAGACAAAGTGTGCTTGTTTGTAGTGGGGGTGGTGTGTGAGTTGAGTGTGCGAGAACCACATAACAAGGGAGATAGACATTTGGGGGCGACATTTTGTTTGTATGGGAAAGATACACTCTACATAGTGTGTGTGCTTAGGAAAGAGAGATGCCGGGAGACCTAGATAGAGAGTGGGGGAAGAGATGTGTGCGTGCCCAAGAGATAAAGTGATAGAGACCTATATTGGGGTCCGGACTTTAGAAGAGAGAGGGGTGTTAATGTGCTTGTGTGTTGGTGTTTGGGGCAGAGAACAACTTCTCTGTGTGTGGGGGGCCTACGAGGGGGGGGGGTGGCTTCAGATAAAGAGTGAGGTGTCTATATTTGAGGGACTTTAGCGTAATTGAGATATACATGGTCAATAGTGTGTGCACTCATGGTTGATCAATTTGTTTCACAGTTTGGACTATGAGATAACGATACTTGAACATGCGTGATATACCTTGATGTACCAGAATTACAAACCTAAGATCGGAATTTTTGAATTCGACTCCATCATTAGCTTTTGTAATTCATTTAAATGGAGGTACTTTTTTTAAGCTGGGATTCGTGATTTCAAATTCATATATCAAACCTAGAGATATACACATACGAGCATGTTCAAACTTTATAATCATCCACTTTATTCATACACATACACATTTTTGCTTTTGTCATCATATTTAGGATAAACACATTTGGAATTTCATTTGAATTGGACCGTATGATGGTATTTGCTTGTAGTAGCTCAATGATCCATATTTGAATTGAATGGATAATCTAAGTTTCGAGTTGGAGACATTGATTTTCAAAACTTGCATGTTTTGCGTGCAAAACAAACAAATTCTCAGCCATGATATCATAGTTGGCCGTACAAGAGCAGAATATAATTTGAGGCGCCAAAATCTTTCAAACTTCCCGCTCACATTGAAATATCTCGCGCCTGAAAGTTTAGCCCTCGATATTCCTGTTTTATCCCTGCCAGATGAACGGAAAAGGGCTACTTTGGTAACTCCATTGTTTCCCCCTCTTTGCCCCCAACATTCTTCCCTAGAGCCCCTCCCCTTCCCCTCCACGACCCCCAACCACGGCAAGCCGCTAAATCTAGTCGGCCGCCGCAGCGGTGGACCTCACACCCCGACGGATCTACCTTCCGCACCTTGGAACCCCCAAATGCTAACTCACCACTTCACCGGAGCCGCTTCAGCGACTGGCTTGTCCATCACTCCAAATCTCCTTGACCGCCATCATGGTCCACCGCACCGGATCTGCTTAACCGGCTCCCTCGTCCACCACAGTGTAGGCCCTTCACTAACTCCCTTGTCCGTCCCTTCGCTGGCCCTTCATACAAGCCCATGTCCGCCGCAATAGATCCGCCTCACCGAAAGCCTTGTACAACGCGCCCACCGAAGCCTTCGTCCACTGCACCGGATCTGCTCCACGGACGCCATATTCAACTCCACCGGCCCTGCTTTACCGGCGCCGTAGCCTCATCAGGTTATTTCGATTTGTACTCCTTCGGTTTTTCTCTTTATCGTGCAACTGTTCACTTACCATAGATGAGCTTTCTTGTATGTCGACAGGCGCCGCAACCGTAGCACCGGAGCCGCTTCAGCGGTGGTGACAGTCGGCCCAAACTCGATCGCAACACGAGCACCATCAACGATCCTTAGCTATCAAGTATGCCAATGATACCCATACGCCACCGAGAATTAGGTACTATTATCCAATGGCCGGCGCCCACGTTCACTTTCTTAGCATAAGCACTGCACCTTTGAATTTCTTTAGGGCATCATTCAGTTTTCCATGAGACGCGTTATTCTGCTTGCACCTGTAGGGCCATACTTCTGGCAGTGAACATGTTACATGTGCTAAATTACATACCATTGCACATATAGTTAATATGTTTTAGTTTTGTCCTAAGTATTATTGTACTTCCTAGATATCAGTGCCTACTATTTTACTTCTTGCATGCTATATTTATGATAATGGTGTTGTTCTGATGCCACATGTTGGTTCCATCAGACTGCTTCATGTTCTCTATGCTTAATTATACATCAGCAAACTAGCATGTGGTTCCGCTGATTTTTGTTCGTTTTACCCTACATTTTCTGATGCTAGCTATTACATCACTGCTCCGAGCCTCTGTTCAATACTTTTTTGTGTGTTCTTGATCTTCCCAAGTTGCATGACTAATTTGATGCTTCTATTAATTATGGAGCTGCCAACCCCATCAAGCAAAATATTTGTTCTTTTGGGGTTGGCACCTCGAACAAGCATAAAAATAGAGCGAAGCAGATATATTGTCGTGTATGCACACACCCTTCTTTCGTTAGTTTAGATGAACCATTGTTGATCAATTCAAACCAGTGCATGCGATTAAAATCAATTTTACCTAAATGGAGGGTGCAGAATAAACTACAACAAGTAGATTTGCAACCACGGGATGCTGACGATATCTTCAAAGAACATTGCAACAACAGCGAGGCTTCACAGCAACATATGGTAAGCTAGTGTGTTTTAGTACATGTGAAATGTAATGCGTGTGGGATTCTTTCTTGGCTTGTGCCCTCAACCTGTAATCCTACAAAATAACAAATAGTTCAGTTGTCTGCTTTGCTATATTGCTTGATTCGAATGCTTGTTTGTTACTTGTTACGCTATACCTGAGTTGGCCAATATGTCAGCAGTGCCTGCTGTACTATCATAGAGAAATGCATGCCTAGTTCATTTGAGTCCTTAACTTTTCCTCTGAACTTCATCACAAGACTGTCTATGTAGTTTATATGAGGCCACACTGTTAAGTGCTTTCTCAGATTATTTCAACTGCTTAGATGCCTTGGCAACTTAAATATAGCGGTGGTACACTCCCTTTCAACTAGGGATGTCAATTGGGTCCCGTTTAATCCCGATTAAAGTCCATTAGTGGTATGATAGTTCAAAAGAGTTTTTGTTTTTTGAGGAAAATGAACCAGGGAGCTAGCAAAAACTAACTAGATGGGACTGCCGGATGTTGTTTATTTGCCACTTACATCCCTAGTTTCATCTTACCATTTTAATTTCTTTTCGGCTGATGCTGCTTCGAACCATTAAAATATAGCTTGCCATGCTCGACAATAATTCGTATGTCGTTTACCATGTAAGCTTACTGCCTGGATCATGCGATAACTATCTATTACTTATGTACAGCAGAAACCTTTCAGGATGTTGTTCACACTAGGACACAATGTACAACCCCAAAATCTATTTGTGGAAGCAGTGTGCCATCCATGTTACCAGATGGTAGAATTTCAGAGGAAACACCGCCGAGGAGCAGTCTGAGCACAAATATTATAGTTCTTGAGGCTCTACTAGAGGCGGAAAGAGACGGTGTGGCTGCCATGAATGAGGTAATATCGATCTTGAAGCTGGAAATTATGCAATTAGCTGCACGCATTATGCAAGCAACCCAAGAATTGGAGGAAGTAAGAATGTTGCATTTGAAGATGGAGGAGGTCATGCTGCTTCTGCTATCTGAAGCCCAGGGTAATCCTAGTTCTTCTTTAGATAGTAGTTGAAATTGTCATTAGATTATTGTACTTGCTTGTTGTGTCATGTCTCTGAATGGATTATGTTGTAAGACCCCCTATGTTGTCCATGTGTTGTAATGATCCGAATTTCTTAGGCGAGGTAATCCTCAATACTTGTATGATTGCCATAAGGTGAACTGTTTTTCGTGTGAGCATATTGTATTGGATGAAATAATTGTTTGACTCAAAGTGTATCCAACCTACTGAATTCGAAGATCACGACATTTCTAAATCATAATCATATATAAAGGTGGAATAAATCTTTGTTGTGGTTTTGAAGAAATAAATAACAAAATGTAGAATTATCTGTGGATATTCGTAATCGAATAAAAATTGGATTGGGATTTAGTTGCCACGGCCCAGGGCAAACGTGAATGCTAATTCTCCCAAGTTTTGAACGAAGCAGCTAAACACCCACTATCATTTGTGGGCTGGCTGAAGCAAGTGTTTGCGAGATGGAAATTACTATCTACCCCTGACACTTGACATCCTTATCAACCGGATTTACACTGCTGTCGATAGGGGTAGACTAGTAACTTCAATCAGACGTGACACAATGGCCTTTGAACCCATTCAGACACGGTGGGCGCCAAACGTGGGCGGCAAAACACATTTGATTCAAGATCGTCCGAAAGACATGTGTCTCTCCCTCAATTTCCCCATTCAATCACGGTGGGCGGCAAAACAAACTTCCTTGTCCGAAATCGATGTAGGCTACTATTTTAAATAGGGGCAGATGTGTAACTTCCCTCAAACGTGACACAACCGCCCTACCTGTTAGCCCCGTTCATACACCGTGGGCACCAACCGTGGGTGGAAAAACACCCTCTCCCCACCCAAAATTGTTACCAACAAATATTTGGGAGATGCGATATTACCATCCTATCCCCAACCGACGTGATGTCCGAAATTTTAAACGGGGGATAAGTTCGTAACTTTCCCACATTTTAGACAAACGCGTCCCAAAGTTTGAGATCCCCCTACCCCTCCATTTCCCCATTCATACATTGTCGGCGCCACGACAACCTCCCCACTGCGGCCAGCCTCCTCCGTCTGCCACCCCATCCTCCACCTTGCCGGAGCCGCTACCCCTACCCCGTCGTCCACTTCAAGAGATGGACGTCTCTCATCCACTGCGCCGGACCAGGATCCTTTCATCGCGTCATCTCGCTTCATCGGCGCCGTCGTCCACCTTGTCGTTGCCGCTCCTATGACCGCCTTGTCCACGACAACAGGATTTATCCCCCGACCCGGCCGTCTTCCATCTAAAGTCTTCTTCCCCACCGTCGACAGCCATCGCACCCACAGCACCCTCAACGTATCAGCAGGGGCCTACACGGCGTCGCAAGAGAGGTGGTACTCTTCCATATGTGCTTAAGTTATTGATCTCACCCAGAAAATAGATCTTAAATTGTTTACTATACTTTTCTTTTCCATACCAAATCGTAGTGGCTAGTTGAACGCAAACATTGGTTGCGAAGTAGCTTTGTCCGGTTTGCACCTTCAGATCCGCCAAGTCACGGTCACTATACACGTAAAGCTTATGGTTTCCCCCCTTTATATTCACTACCATCATCGTAGGTGCTTCACTGCTTCGTGTCGTGCTAGCACTGCTCCTCAAGACCTCAACCCATCAAGAGATACAACATGCCACTCATAATTCCAAAGCTTATGTGTTGAAATACGAATCTGATATGATGCTCATATTACTAAAACAGAAAATGTTTAATTGGTCACCTAATATTCCTATATTCGTTTCGAAAAGCATGTGGGCCACCCACTGGTCCAGCTAGTTCCACTTTCCTGATTTTACTCTTGATGCTTAGGGTTTTCCCCTTTTATCTACTCTACTATGATCTGCGTAGGTGCTTTCTGTCGTACTAGCATTACTCCACCCTTCAAGCTAAACAACACAGCACTCAAAATTCCAAAGCTTAGCTGTTGAAATATGATTGTGTTATGATACTAATATTAGTTAACAGACACATTTAATTGATTACCTAAAGGTCCCACTTGAGTTTCCAAATGCATGTCGCGACATATAGAGAGACAACACAATTGCATTCCTTTGTAACTTGTTGAATGTACTTTCTTGTCCATACCAAATCTTAGTTGTTATTTCAAAGCAAACATCGGTTGGTAACTACCCTTTGCGCGGTTTGCAGCTTCAGATCTGCCATCCCACTGCCACGGTCAACACTATACTCATCATGATTACGATTTCCCCATTTTATGATGACCACGATCAGCGTACGTGGTTCGTGTCGTAATAGCACTGCTCCACCCATTGAGCTAAACAAGCTTATTTGTACAAATTCAAATATGATATTATGCTGATATTAGTAAAACTGAGAGATGTCTAACTGGTCAGCTAAATGTTCCTACTTTAGTTTCGAAATGCATGTGAGTCACATATGGAGAGACCGGAAGGAATAGTATTTCTCTGTGCGCTCTGTGCGCTCTGGGTTTCACCTCTAGCCTACCCCAACTTGTTTGGGACTAAAGGCTTTGTTGTTGTTGTTGTCGCTCTGGTTCATCATGGGTGGCCAACCGACATTGTATAGAAAGACTTGTAATATCTTCAATCTGCTTGCTCTTCTGCTCTTCTTTAAGATGATCCTCTTCTCTTGCGGCCGACTGGTCAGGTCGAGTTATTCTCCCTTAGTATATTTTGAATCTATCAGGTCAGGCCAACTTGTTCTTCTTTACTATATGTTGAAGCTGTCATCTGTGAAGTATCATCACATCTGGAGCTCCCATATTTTGAATAGTAGGCCACATTATATTAATGCACACTCCAAATTACAGCATGCATGGCACCTCTTAGAAGAATTGTAGAGATAGCACAAAGGGGTTTAAAGGGAGGAAGTATTGGATTAGAATCACTTCTGCATTACAAAGATAACCTCACTTGTTTTTATGTTTTCATGCATGTCAAGTATTGAACATTATCAAAATGAATATGAGAATGGGTGCACGAGAGGAATATTGCGGAACAATCCACTGGCTAACAAACTTGGCATGGTGGAGGATGGCCTATCTTATTCACCCATCAAGGTGCATGATCTAACTTGGCAAGGTTGTATTGGTCACACATATTTTGCATCTGACCTCTTGCATTACTTATACTTTGTTACACCATCTGCTTAGTTTAAGCATCATATATGAGTATATGCCATACCTATCCATTTTCTGTACCTATTCCATGTGTCGTCATACTATGTTTTTCCAGTCAAATGTTGTTCTTTCGTAATAGATGTCCAAAGGGAAGAGGGTGAGTGTAGATCCTCAAGGAGTACAAACTAGGTATTTGGAAAAGGTAGTGATACCTGTTAAATCAGATAGATTAGCAGCCATAGAAAATAGAGGCCCAATTGTACCACATTTTACCCCTACTCCAGTGGCCAAACCCCTATTAGAACTGCTGAGAGCCCAGCATCAGGTACTGTATATGATATCAATTCAAAATTTGAACTCCTAAATTTTTGCATGTGCCTTACCTTCTCTCTTATATGAAAACTAATTTCAGATGAATCTCCTTTCTCAAAGGATCATAGGATCTCACGATAATACTGGGCTCTGCATTGCTCTTGTCAGTACCGCTTGCCCTTTGTCAGCATACTTACACTCATTGTTGTTTGATTATGTAAATTAACACAATGGTTATGAAGTTTTGGATTGCTCATGTAAGTACCTGTTTTCATGTACTCTGTATCGAATTAATTGTTGATCAATTGGATGTATTTAGAACTTAATAGTGCTAGATACATCCATTTGAGCGACAAGTAATAACGGACGGTGGTGGCATTACTGTACATGCATCGCGAGATAGTTGATTGTCTAGCATTACTCTGCATCGTATCTGCCCTGCCCTCCACTTTCTCCAAATTATCATATCTACATTTACTCTTACCAATGTTGAATAAAGCCAATGCCACTGCACACGTTGATGTCTGCATTTCTCTTGTCAGTACCTTTTGCCTTGTAACGCTGTACTTAATTAATTGCTATTTGATTATGTATCATCAGTCTGCACCTGAGCTTCATTATCCTCTATTTCTTCCAATATTATTTGATCTATATTTACTCTTTGCAAAATGTAGAATAATGGCAACGCTTATAAAGAATTTTCTTTGGGGAATTTATTGAATTATCCTTCCATCAACATGGAGAGGGGCTCTGTCCAGCCCGTGTTAACATGTAATGTAAGTTCATCCTTCTCAAGCCTTCAAACTTTGTTCTAGTATAGATTTGGATATGCATCATTTCCTCCACTGCTGTTTACATCTGATTGGATGTTTGCAACAACTACTAGTTTTAAATTGTAGTTGTAAAAACATGTTCCTTATGTAGAACAGATCAATTTATTTGCTTATATAATTGTGAAACCTATTACGTGTCTCCTTGTTTCTCTTTGAGAGTCGCATCTCTTATGCCAGGCAGAACTTTAGGAAAGATAGTGAGCCAAACCATCTTGAGGACAGCAAGATGACCCCAAGGTCCTGTCTTGATGAAGACAGTGAGTTGAAGCTACTCACCAGCAGGTGTGATACAACCTCTGTGCAGTCGCTGCCTCAATCAGTTCGACTTCTTCAGTCTCAACTTAAAGTGGAAAGGCTTGCTTCAGCTCAGCTCCGACTTGAAGTCAAAGATGTAATGAAGATGCCAGGGGACTGCCTTGCGCACTATGGTGCCATACAGATAGGGATGAAGCATCTATCGTTGACACAAATGAGGTCTCATCAGCTTGTTCGGCTGCTTGCGGGGCTCAACCTTGCCATGTCTAGTGCCTTCTGAAGTACTCTTAGTTTTGTATATTCTTTTGTCGGCGTGTTTATATGCACTGGTGGCGACCATTGATGCCTAGTGTATGTAATCCGCGGTCATGTTGCGCTTTATTATCACCGGTAGCGAACTTTGATTCCCAGTGGATGTAATATGTCGTAATTTCTTTATTGTATAGTCCAGGTTTATTCTTTGGTCGGTATGCTGTAATTTAAGCCGGAAGGTTCAGTGGATCTCAGTGTTGTCGGTCTTCAGGCCGGCCCGTTACTCATATGGGCTAAAACGTGGGCCTATAATCATCTTGGGCCATTAGCAGGTCTAAACCTATAGTAGTTTCCCGCCTTTAATAGGCCATGGGCTACATATTTACTGTAGTGACACTGGGCCTCCTACGGGCCGTAGAAACAATGGGCCTTCTATGGTCCGTAGAAATAATGGGCCTTCTATGGGCTGTAGAAACAATGGGCCTTCTATGGTCCGTATCATAAATGGGCCTTATACGGGCCGTATGATCGATTGGCCAAACATGGGCCAAAAACAGACCGCATTATGGCGTAAACGGGCTAGAGTTGGAGTCGTCCGTTCATGGGACAACCATAACGGGCCGTCGTTAATAGGCCGTATTTGATGATGCTATGAAAACGGCCCAACATATTAACGGGCCACAAATGGGCCGACTGTAACCACGGGCTGAATTTGGCCCACAAGCAGAAAATGGCAGTAATGAGCCGTAAGTAAACGTATGCTGGAAATGAGCCCAAGAATAAATGGGCCCTGAGAAGGCCGAAAGATAACATGGGCTGCAAATGGACCAATAGATTAATGGGCCGTTAATGGGTATAAAGTGATACACTGTTCATTACGGGCCAGTTTCACCACGGGCCGTTAATGGGCCAAGAGTTACGAAGGGCCTCATATGGGCCGAAAGACGTCATGGGCCATATATGGGCCGGATCTTAAAATGGGCTGGAATCATATTGGACGGCCCAGATGATGCCACTGGGCCTAATTTGGATAGGTCGTAACGGGCCCTGGGTTAGCGGGCTGTAAATGGGCTATATGTGAACATGCCGTTAACAAGCTTTCCATGGGTCGGCCCGCCACCTTTTGACCAAGTCAAATGGGCCGGCCTTTTCACAGGAATGGGCCTCTGTTCGGCCCTGCCACATGTCAACGTATCATAGGCGCCTTTGGTCCAATGAGTGTATGACATCTGTCCCAACGGTGAGCCGACACGTGTTTCCTCCAGCCAATGATGATTTTACACGGGGAAAATCCCCATTGGTCGGGGCTGTTAGTGGGTTATCGGATCCAAAACTGGACCCGGTAGCTTAACGGTGTTCCGTTACGGTGGATGCCACGTGTCAGTCACCCTTGACGAAAGCACTTCCATGACGCGCAATTTATCATCATGGAAGTGGACACTTCCGTGATGATAATTTTCGTAATGTCATGGAACACTTCTATGACAGCACAAGTATGACTATCTTGATTCTGTCATAAAATCGTCATGGATGTACATGCATGACAAAAAACGCGACCTACGGTGACAAACACGTATCATCACGGAAGTGTATTTTTTTGTAGTGTAACCGACTTTGTACAACCCTAGTCCCCTCCGGTGTCTATATAAACCGGAGGGTTTTAGTCCATAGGGACAATCACAATCATACATGCTAGACTTCTAGGGTTTTAGCCATTACGATCTCATGGTAGATCAACTCTTGTAATCCTCATACTCATCAATATAAATCAAGCAGGACGTAGGGTATTACCTCCATCAAGAGGGCCCGAACCTGGGTAAAACATTGTGTCCCCAGCCCCCTGTTACCATCAACCTTAGACGCACAGTTCGGGACCCCCTACCCGAGATCCGTCGGTTTTGACACCGACACATGGTGCCGCCAGACCATTCACTTTGAACGATTGTGTGCATCGCAAACGATTCTTCTGCTTTACAGGCATGGGATGATTTTGATAATTCAAATTTTGGTGGAAATTTCCCCCGCTACGTCATTGCATAATTCAACATCGCTTGCTAATTTGGGCACACAAAAGAGCGTACAGCAGACAGACCACACTTACTGAATCGAGCGATTTTAGTAATTAAATAGAGCCAGTTGACCTAAACATTGCTCTAACAAAAGACCAGCATTAAAAACAAAGCCTAAGTACGCATAATTTTAATAAATCCGCCGCCGCGCCGGCCTATGCATCGCCGGTGTGAGATGAGACATCAATGACTTGTCCCGGCGATATGCCGCCGTTAGTGGACTCTGCGTCCCCCTGCTGAAGTCGACCACGTCCTCGTCCTCGTCCTTGTCCTCGACGCCGCCCTCAAGGTTGTAGTACTCATAGTAGTGGTTGTGCCAGAGCTCGCGTTGGTACTGCACCGCTGATTCCTCGATGGACAGACTCTTATCTACCTCGACCTCGGTCACGCGCAACTCCTCCTTCCGGTGCTCCTCGATCTCCACCGCCTCCTGCATCTCCAGCTCCCGCTCGGCGACCTCATGAGGAAGCAGGTGCTCCATGGCCACCACCGCCTTTTCATATGTGAGTTGCATGCTCGAGTCCGAGGTGGCCTGGAATATCTTGGCGTGTGCATCCTCGATCTTGGCGTGGAAGGCCTCGACCCGGCCCAGGGAGACATCAGCGGCACAAACGGCAGCTCGAGCGCTCTCGGCGTTTGCAGCCATCGTCGCAGCAGCAGCTGCAGCCGTCTCGGCTGTTGCAGCTACCCTGTCGGCTGCCGTAGACGCCCTCTCGGCGGAAGCGGCCGTGCTTAATGCGGATGTGGCAGCACTCTTGCCGTAGGTGGCCGCGCTCTCGGTGCAGGCGGCGTCGCTCGGGGGGGACGCGGCCATCGTACGGGCCTTCACGAAGCGTTTTCACGGCGTCATCTTTGCAAGAAGGGGTACGGGAATGGGAGTCGGGATTCGTGGATTTGGCGGTTGTCGGAACTGGAGCAAACGAGCCGGCAAAGCTTAAGGAGGGAGACTTAAATAGACCCAGATATTTTCATCGCAAACAGTTCCTAGAAAACAACTGTGTGTGATGTTGTATATATTTTTTAATAGCTGTCAAAGACGAATTTGGAGTACAATGGCGACGGATGGTGTTTTAAATGTACGAGAAATTTTGTAGTACTAATACAACTATCATGTCAAATTTTGGAAAATTTCAGGGGTGATTTGACCTTTTAAGTCATTTAAGTGATTTTCTAGCCATTTACAGACCATAATTGAAATTTGAACTACATGTACATGCAACAGCTAACGATAACAGTTTGAAAACTCATATTTTGTGTACTTGTGTGCGATTTAATTCCATGTGCAGTAAATTGGAAGGAATTTTCAAACATATTGGTCTCAAGGCTATGACACAATTAAGCATGGAGTGACATGGCATTTTAATTCAAAAAAATTTAAAAAATATCAGAAACACATGAAACCTTGTTTGATGTAATGCATGCCACCAAGATGATGTGGAATTTTTTTTGGCATGTTTGACGAAAGTTTGGACACACACCCCTCACAAACCAGAGCAACACACTAGAAGGCTCGTGGTTCCGAGAGGGAACAATGCATGTTTGATGACGAACGGGAGATAGCTTCCTCTTACAGCCTTCAATTTTTTCTATGTCTAACATGCACTACTACAACTGTAGTGCGAAATTTTGGAAAATTCTAGGGGTCATTTGACATTTTAAAGACATTTAAGTGATTTTCTAGCCATTTAATTCAAATTTGAACAACATCTACATGCAACGCCTAACCATAACGGTTTGACAAATCATTTTTGTGTACTTGTGTGCGAGTTAATTCCATGTGCAGTAAATTAGAAGGAATTTTCAAACATATTTGTCTCACGACATGGACACATGCATATGTATGCATGGAGTGATATGGCATTTTAACTCCAAAAAGTAAAAAATATATCAGAAACACATGAAACCTTGGTTGATGTAATGTCATGCCACCAAGATGATGTGGTAAAAAAAATTGGTATGTTTGACAAAAGTTTGGACACACACCCCTCACAAATTGAAGCAACTCACTAGGAGGCTCGTGTTTCCAAGAGGGAACAATGCATGTTTGATGACGAGCGGGAGATAGCTTCCTCTTACGGCCTTCAATTTTTTTCTACGTCTAACGTGCACTACTACAACTGTAATGTGAATTTTTTGAAAATTCTAGGGGTCATTTGACCCTTTAAAGAAATTTAAGTTATTTTCTAGCCATTTAATGACTGTAATTCATATTTGAACTACATCTACATGCAACGCCTAACCAAAACGGTTTGAAAAATCATATATGTGTACTTGTGTGCAAGTTAATTCCATGTGCAGTAAATTAGAAGGAATTTTCAAACATATTGGTCTCACGACATGGACACATGCATACATATGCATGGAGTGACATGGCATTTTAATTCCAAAAAATTAAAAAAATGATAAGAAAAACATGAAACCTTGGTTGATTTAATGTCAGTCCACTAAGATGATATAGTTAGAAAATTGGCATGTTTGATGAAAGTTTGGACACACACCCCTCACAAACCGGAGCAACTCACTAGAAGGTTCGTGGTTCCGAGAGGGAACAATGCATGTTTGATGACGAATGGGAGATAGCTTCCTCTTGTGGCCTTCAATTTTTTTCTACGTCTAACGTGCACTAATACAACTATCATGTGAAATTTTTGAAAATTTCAGGGGTCATTTGACATTTAAAAGACATTTAAGTGCTTTTCTAGCCATTTAATGACCGTAATTCAAATTTGAATTACATATACATGCAACACCTAACCATAACGGTTTGAAAAATCATATTTTGTATACTTGTGTGTGAGTTAATTCCATGTGCAGTAAATTAGAAAGAATTTTCAAACATATTGGTCTCAAGGCATGGGCACACATGCATGGAGTGCCATGGCATTTTAATCCCAAAAAAATAAAAAATGATCAGGAAATCATGAAACCTTGGTTGATTTAATGTCATGCCACCAAGATGATGTGGTAAAAAATTGGCATGTTTGACGAAAGTTTGGACACACACCCCTCACAAACCGGAGCAACTCACTAGAAGGTTCATGATTCCGAGAGGGAACAATGCATGTTTGATGACGAACGGGAGATAGCTTCCTCTTACGGCCTTAATTTTTTTCTATGTTTAACGTGCACTAATACAACTGTCTTGTGAAAATTTGGAAAATTTCAGGGGTCATTTTACCTTTGAAAGACATTTAAGTGATTTTCTAACCATTTAATGACCGTAATTCAAATTTGAACTACATCTACATGCAACGCCTAACCATAACAATTTGAAAAATCATATTTTTGTGTACTTGTGTGTGAGTTGATTCCATGTGCAGTAAATTATAACAAATTTTCAAACATATTGGTCTCAAGGCATGGGCACAAATGCATGGAGTGCCATGGCATTTTAATTCTAAAAAATTAAAAAATGATCTGAAAAATATGAAACCTTGTTTGATTTAATGTCATGCCACCAAGATGATATGGTAAAAAAATTGGCATGTTTGATGAAAGTTTGGACACACACCCATCACAAACCGGAGCAACTCACTAGAAGGTTCGTGGTTCCGAGAGGGAACAATGCATGTTTGATGATGAATGGGAGATAGCTTCCTTTTGTGGCCTTCAATTTTTTCTACGTCTAACTTGCACTAATACAACTGTCATGTGAAATTTTTGAAAATTTCAGGGGTGATTTGACCTTTTAAAGACATTTAAGTGATTTTCTAACAATTTAATGACCGTTATTCAAATTTGAACTACATCTACATGCAACGCCTAACCATAACAGTTTGAAAAATCATATTTTTGTATACTTGTGTGCGAGTTAATTCCATGTGCAGTAAATTAGAAGGAATTTTCAAACATATTGGTCTCAAGGCATGTGCACACATGCATGTAGTGCCTTGGCATTTTAATCCCAAAAAATTAAAAAATGATCAGAAAAACATGAAACCTTGTTTGATTTAATGTCATGCCACCAAGATGATGTGGTAAAAAATTGTCATGTTTGATGAAAGTTTGGACAGACACCCCTCACAAACCGGAGCAACTCACTAGAAGGTTCATGGTTCCGAGAGGGAATAATGCATGTTTGATGACGAACGGAAGATAGCTTCCTCTTATGGCCTTAAATTTTTTTCTACGTTTAACGTGCACTAATAGAACTGTCTTGTGAAAATTTGGAAAATTTCAGGGGTCATTTGACCTTTTAAAGACATTTAAGTGATTTTATAACCATTTAATGACCGTAATTCAAATTCGAACTACATCTACATGCAACACCTAACCATAATGGTTTGAAAAATCATATTTTTGTGTACTTGTGTGCGAGTTAAAAAATCATCCAACTATGTAAATATCTGGTGTTCAAAAAAGAAAATGTAAAGAACTGGCAAAAAAACCGGCCCCCACACGATTGGCAGTCTATCTCGCGGCTCGAGGTTTGGTAGGTGAATGGCCGGGATCATTAATCAGACACGGTTCTACATTGGAAACTGTCAGCTATTATGTTCACGCACGGATTTTGGCTTATATTCACACATGAATTTTGCTGCGGGAATCGTGTGTAATTCGAACCATAGTACTCGTAAATTCCGGCGACCGGCGTGTGTACTGTCCCCGTCGATCTAGATTCCGGCCGCCAAAAAATACTACCTTGCTCACATCATCCTGCCTGCATTCTCATCTACATCCTTCCCTCGCTCTCCCTTTCTCTCTCTCCCTCTCGCTCTCTCTCTCTCTCAAATCTCTGCCATGGTGCCGCCGGTCTGCCCACGCGCCGACAAGGAGTCGCCGCCCCCCGAGGACGCTCACTCGATTAGCAGTGATGAGGACCCCTACGCGCCGCCTGACGATATTGCGCCGGACCCCCCAACTTTGGATTGGTTTTGGGGCCAGTACAATATTTGTCTCTGGAAGTCGCTGTCGCCGGCTGAGAAAGCTAGGCAAGTGGCATTCAAGAAGGAGATGGCAGAGGAGGAAGCCAGGTACCAGGCGGCCTGTGAAGCCCGTGATGCCGCCTAGAAAAAGGAGGCGGCGGAGCTTCGGGGGTGGGCGTGTTGTCGTGCCGAGGAGGTGTACAAAGACGGGTACTTCGCGAGGAAGGTCATAAGCGCTGGGCGCCTCGTCGCTGCGTGGAGGTGGGCCGATAAGCTCCAGCATGCCACCGAAGAGGAGCTCCGGTGGGCGCCCAACAAAATGGCAAGATCGGTCGCGCGCGTCCGCCAGCAAGAGGTAGATCGGTACTTCAAGCGCCGCGAGGCGGAGGAGGCGGAATACTGCCTCCGCACTGGGAAGACACCGTGCACCATAGAGCTGCTGGTGAGGGGCTGCCGAAATACTGGACCCAGAAGGGATTATTAGTTTTAGTATTGTACGTTTTCAATTTTATGCATTGTACCTACTAGTTAAGTATCATCACGTATATGTGATGATATTATATATATATAATTATATATATATATATATTCTGTGATGAACAAATGAACATTTAATATATATATATATTATAAATTCTATTTTCTATTTGTTTTTGTCTAATTTGAATCTAGCTGTTGGCATCCACATATATAGAATGGAAAGCGTATACACACACATTGAAACAGAACATATAAAAATGGAAAACAAAGTACACACATTGAAACAGAGCAATACTATGATTGCTGTGAATACATAGCTATCCTTGTCGAAATGACTTTTCAAAATAAAACGGGTCCATGAGACCATGACCAGCAGCCCTTGCCTACGGTAGCTCTTGGCTCTGCCTGAACTCGTGCAGGCGTTCGTCCAAGCGGTCAACACGCTCGGAGTACATTTGGAGCACGATCTCGAGCTCCAAGTTGGCTATTTCATCGGAGATCACCAGCTCGAGGATGCGACGACCATATTCCTCCACTGCGCCCAGGTGGACACCTGGGCCAAGGAGGCGGTCGAGCCTAGGACCATTGTGTTGGCATCCAATGGGCTGCGGACAAAGCGAATAGCAGCACCATGCGAATGGCGTGGCGGGCGTCCGGTGCAAGTACAACACGGCCGGCCTCTGGTGTAAGTACGACACTGAGGGCCTCTACCCACTCCTGGCGAGGAATGGGGGTACTGACCGGACGTGTACCCAGCTGCGACGCCGTGTTCACAACAGGCAAGTGCCGATGGACCCACTCTTGCTGTGGGGTGCACCGCGCCTCTCGCTCTGCGGCGCTCCAACGGTCTCGCCATGCGGCGAATCGCAGCCTATCGGCGCGGACGCGCCTAGCTTGCTCTGTGGTGCGATATCAATCATGTTGTGTGGCGAGATGCACCCTATCGGCGCTGACATGCCTATCTTGATCCGCGGCGCTCAAGCGCCATGCGCCAAAGGTCTGCTCAACCCTGGCGATGACGCGCATCACGGCGTCGTCCATCGCATTGCCGGGGAGCGCCTCGGCCTCGATGGGCCGTGGTGCCTGCTCGTTTTCCTCATCGACTAGGTTGATGGTAGAGGCAGCGCTTTGGTGGGTTGGAATGCTTGGAAAAGGTGGATGTGTTACAGGCTGCGCATGTCGCCTCCGTGCATTGCACGCTGCCTATCGCAATATCGCTGGGTGGCGGGAAACAGGTGAGGAAATGGTGGGAAACCATGGCGTGTTCATAAAACTCCATCAGTTAATGGAAACTTAGCATAGAAGGAACATCGAGCTAGCACAAGAAGGAGATGATGATCAGATGAACACGGACCACACTAGGGAACCGTTTCTGTTATTATCGGTATTTGCACACATTTCTAATTACAGACCTGTTTGCCGCGTATCACAAACATCTTGTTATATTGAACCGTTTCTATTCTCTTACCTCAATGCAAACAATTCATCCGAGTGAACCGCATGCCGTATATCGCACACACCTTCATCTGGCTGCCTGTTTCTTTTGTGTTACCTAATCACAAATAGTTCATCCGAGTGAACCATATACTATATATCGCACACACCTTCATCTGGCTGCCCGTTTCTTTTGTTCCTCCTCATCGCAAACAGTTAATTGAGCTGAACCGTATGCCCTACATAACACACACAACTAAAATCTGAACCATGTTTGATGCTTCCTCCATCGCAAACATTTTGCACCTTTTTTGACGGTTTTTTACACCACCGTTTGTGATTATGGCACCGCACACAGTTTCGTCAAAGGGTCTCTGATCGTAGTGTCACGTTAGTGGCATCCTTAAGTAGTGTAGGGTTTCACAAAGAAAGTGATTTCGTTCTCACCGATCAGTACACTTCGGTCAGACCAACTTGTACTTGTGCAATGGCCAGAGCCAATTGGCATGACCGAAATCCTCAGATCGGTCGGTCCGAGATGGGTTCGGCAGAAACCTATACCTAAGTTTTTGCATCAAATCCATTCTAAGGAATTTGTTTGGTGGATAGATTGATCTCATATGTGGGAAGAACAAAGGCATTATACTTTGTGCAAGAATCGAGCAATGGAAAGCACAAAGGGTCAAATCGGTACCCTAACTTGGTGACGGATTTCTACGGCGACAACGGCGGTGAAGATTTTGTTGACGGTGGCGAAAACCAGTGGCGGAGGGTCACTAGCGACGACGGCAACGATCCGGAGACCAAGGGGGTGGCAGTGCTGGGGCACGAGCTCGTGCGGTTTGAAGTAATGTTCAACCGTACGGGTACGCGAGGTATAAATACCCAGGCGCTGTTGGTGGCTCCGACTGGAACGTCTCGTCGGCACCGAGATGCAAAACTGCTAGTAGTTGCTGCAACTCGATGTGACCGACTCATTCTAATCGCTGGCACCGAGTTAGATAGGTCGGTCTGACCGAAAATCATTAAGGGGTTTTGAAAGTTAAGTCCTTGACGGATCGGTGGCTCCGAGTGCTCCTCGCCCAGAGGGTCCGAAAGTGACTTGTTCAAACTTTGTGATGTAGCATGAATAGAGGTTGTGATGAGAAAAATCAAAGATAGCTAGAGGGAGTACTTAGGCATTCTTGTCCATCCATTTGGCAAAAGAAAAACCAAACAATCAAAACAACAAATGGTTGCCCTTGAATGGAGAAAATTATGCAATCAACATACTCACACAATAAGATAGCCAATAAAACATGTGGCCAAGCACGCACATACACTCTAGCATCTATCAAGAAATTGGTGATGACTAGGTCATCTATATATGAGTATATTGACTGAGGAGTCAAATGAGAACATTTGATCGCAGGTCATACTCATCATTTAAGCACAACTGGGGTTACCACTTTTACATAAAGCATTGTTTTGTTCACATCATTTAAGTTGCTTTAGCTCAAATTTTTAGAGCAAAGCTCCCCCTAGATGGATATCCCCCCTAAGAGGGATGAACTAACCTTGGTTTTTGTCAATGATGACTTCATGTAGATGTCGAAGATGTGGATGCTCAATGTTGATGTAGATTATTTGGAGCAATCCATTGGAGTGTTGGACTTTCAATACCTACATGGGTTAGTCCCACAAGGAACATACAAGGAGATCCATAGACATAGAGTGAAACACACCTATGATGATGTCCATGAAAGCATTAGGTTACCTTGTCCCTTGTCTTACTAACAAGAGGGTTTGTGACTCCATGAACTAGTGCAAGATATGGAAATTGATTGCACTTGTCCTTGCCAAAATGAATATGAGTGAAGTATGTTGGCGGAGTCACCCCCGAGAACTCTCTAGTTCTTCTTCTTTGGGATCCACAACAACTTGATGGGAATCCTTGGAGTTGTAGTCGTACTTGATGAAGTAGAACTTGATGTAGTCTTGGGAACCCACTTTACCATGGCCTTAGGAGCTTCTTCAAATGAATCAATCTCTTCTTGAAGCTTGTCCTTGCTGTCGGTGTACTAGAATAGGGGTACCCTAGTACCCCGAACTTGTCCACGGGCAGTTGCAGCACCCCGCGGCAAGGCTTGCCGGGCGAACGCCAAGATCCTCCAAGGTTCCCTTGGAGCCATTCCAGAACAAAGTATTTAAGCTGAGGAGACAAGGCCCCGACAAGAGGAGCTTGTCGGTAAGGCCAACCGAGGCACTCCAAAGAACTTTCCGCGACGCGCCATGCGCTCCGGCAAGGCAACAAGGTCCCGTCAAGAGGAGCTTGCCGGGAAGACCAAACAAGGTACCTCGAGGACCAGTGAGCGACAAGCTTCCGGACCCGACAAGATAACAACAGCGGCAAGGCGCTTGCCGCGGCAGGCGGCCACTCTGTGCCCACGCTCCAGCGCATCCACCAACGTGTCGCTCTGGGGGCCTCTCCAGGCGCGCGTGGCGGGAGGCTGTGCAGCCAGCGGTGCCTAGTGGCATGCGAAGCTGACAAGATCGCCGTCGTGGCGAACGGTGGCGCCCCTAACGGTCCTTTTCTGCACTGTTTGGGCGACTCAGACGGGCCTTTAATGTCCTTGTCCCCTGCCGTCAGGGTTAGGTAGGGTGCACTGTACAAGTAACTGTACCAACCACCCCACTTTTTACATTTGTACCCCTCTCTGTGTTGCCACCTGTCGGTGACCCCTTTAGCGTATAAAAGGAGGCCCATGCGCAACGTAGAGGGGGTTCGGTTCGACTCATTCGTAACCCAGAAAGACACTACGCTCTCGCGCTAGAGAAAGAACAGAATAGAACCAGACAAGCAGCAGTAGGAGTGTTATCTCTCCGGAGAGCTCCGAAGCTGGGTAAACTGCTCGTGTGCTTCGCCTCGATCTGCTCTTCGTGCGATCTCCGCCCCCCGCCGAACCGAAAGGGGCCCGGTCCGCCGGCCCCATAGGTGTGCGTGGATCTGTTTCCCCGACATCTTTGGCGCGCCAGGTAGGGGGCGTCGAGATTGTGTGAACCTGATCCGGCGTTCACACGAGCTTGATCTTCATTCCCTTCATCAACATGCCACCGAAGAAGAAGACTTCGGCGGTAGCCGCTCCGTCCACATCACTTCCGCCACCGTTGGAGCAAACGGGTGGTGGAATGGACGCCGGCGGAAGAATGGACGTCTACGAGGAAGCTCATGATGCCGCCAGGTCCAAAGACATGGCTGCACAAACCTCGGTGACTGTACATGTTCCACGCCACTCTCAGGAGGCGCAAGATCAACAGCGTCATGGCACTCGCAGTGCCATACGCGTGATAGGCCAAGACCAAGCTGGTGGATCTCGGGGCACTCAAGACCAGCATGCACGCCAGCATGTTGGCACGAGTGGGGCACGGTCGCCTGGACGAGATACTGCTCCTTCTAACATAGTTAGAAGTTCGAGCACGTCCCGCTCCTCGCGTCGTCCGCCACTACCACCCACCACTCTAGCAGAAGCTTTGGCGCGAGCTCAACTTCTCCTACATTACCCTCCGACGTCGGACAAGATCGACGAATGGAGGGCCACGATTCAGAGTCTCATCGGCTACGCCAACGGCGACACTCCACGGCGGCCGAGCGCGTCGCCGCCGCGGCAGGGTTGCCGGGCGCGAGCTGGTGCCGACGAAACGGGTGGAGGTGCAACTACCATGCAATCACCGCCCCGAAGGCCAAGGTCGCTGACTCGCCGGATCCACCTCGACAGCGACTCCACTGCATCGTCGGATCCACGAGCTCGTCGCGATCAGCGCCAAGTCCTTCATGATCAGCAACAAGAAGATGCTCGAACTCGCATCGAGCGCCGAAGAGAAGCGCGACGTCAATCCGACAAGTGCGCTGGGCCCTCTGATGACATGCATGTGCCAGGGGAACCAGGCGATCTGCCGTATGCGGTAGGTTGCCCTGCATTCACTCGTGAGCTGCGGCAAGTCCAGTGGCCCAGCACGAAAAACTTCAAGCCAGACGTACCGGAGAAGTACGACGGCAAGACGCATCCGTCAGAGTTCCTCAGCATCTACACCATCGCGGTGCAGGCTGCCGGGGGACGGGATGACAAGATCCTTGCCAACTACTTCCCACTGGTGCTCAAGCCCAACGTCAGATCTTGGCTCATGCACTTGCCGGACAACTCAATATCCTCTTGGGCTGATCTGTGCCATCAATTCGTCGGCGCCTTCACAGGCGGACACAAGCCTCATGGCCAGGAGAGTGATCTTCATCTGCTCGCCCAGAAGGAAGGAGAGCCCCTGCGCAAGTACATTCAGAGATTCAGCAGTGTGCAGCACAACATCCCAGACGTCCACCCTGCCGCGGTGATCAGCGCGTTCCGTCAGAACGTGTGGAACCGCAGGATGCGGGAGGAAATGGCGATGTGCAAGATCAGGGACGTCAGTGAGTTATATGCACTGGCCGACAAGTGTGCACGTGCTGAGGAAGGGAGGAGACTCCCCGGAGAGAATGTAGGAGCGGGAGGATCTGACAGTGAGGATGCTACCCCGCCAAGGAAAAACTGGCGGCGGAACAACAGAAGGAGGAAAGGCAAAGAGGTGCTAGTTGTTGAGCAGTCCGGCAACGGTGGTGGCGCCAAGGAAGCCAAAGCTGGTGACTCCGGCAAGGAGGTTGCCGCGGAGGTGGCGGTCGCCGACAAGCAGGACGGCACCAACAAGCAGTATTGCAAGATCCACCGCACCAAGGGCCATGATCTCCAGAACTGTAAGAAAGTCGAGCAGCTTGTTGAGCAACAGAAAGCTGAATACGAGCGGCACGACAAGGAGAAGGCCCAGGAAGGTGCTGGGGGATCCGGCAAGAAACATCCCGGCCGAGGACGACGCCGCGGCAAGGCCAAGCAGCGGCAAGGAGACAGACCTCCCCGCGGCCGCGACAAGGATGAAGATGACAACGACGATGAAGACATGGATGACGAGGAGACTGATGAGAAGGAGTTCCAGAAAGCCACAGAGGTCCTGTGCGTTGATGGTGGTGCTTCTCTGCATACCTCGCACCGTCAGCTCAAGCAGTGGGTGCGGGAAGTTAATGCAGCAGAACCACCCATCGAGTCACGCAAGCCTCTGAAATGGTCCGGCACGCCTATTATCTTTGATATTGAGGACCACCCGGATCGCATAACTGCGGTCGGGTGCTTGCCGATGTTGGTTTCGCCAACAATCCGCAACCTCAAGGTCACTAAGATGCTAGTTGACGGCGGGGCCGGCTTGAACCTGATCTCCTCCGCGGTGGTCCAGAAACTCCAGATCCCCGACAACGAGCTCGAAGAGACCGGTACATTTCAAGCAATCAACCCGGGAAGGAGCAAGCCGAAGGGAAAGATCACGTTGCCGGTAACATTTGGCAGCGAAATGAACTTCAGGACTGAGAGGGTCACATTTGATGTAGCCAACTTTCCATTACCTTACAATGGAATCCTTGGCCGTCCGGCACTCGCCAAGTTCATGGCAGCCTCTCACTATGCGTACAACGTACTAAAAATGCCAGGCCCGATAGGTGTCATCTTTGTCCCTGGCGACAAGAAGGATGCTCTTATCTGTGCCGACAAGATCTACCGGGAAGCAGCAGCCGCAGCAGAACGCAAGACACTTGCCGCTAAAGCTCCCGAGGGGAAGAAAAAGACCAAGTCTGGCAAGAGCTCTGATGCCCACTCCGGCAAGCGCACCTCTTCGGAGTGCTGCACTACCGTCGAGGACGCACCATCGAGCTCCACCGGCAAGTGTAAAAAGGTAATGGCAGCTCCACCTGAGACCAATAAGGTGTCCTCCAAGGAGGATGGCGCTGGTGGTACCTTCACCATCAGCGCCACTCTTGACCCCAAATAGGAAAGCGCACTCGTCGCTTTCCTGCGGGCGAATGTCGACATGTTTGCATGGCAACCGTCTGATATTCCCGGTGTTCCCAGGAAAGTAATTGAGCACCACCTTGCCGTCTGTCCTCATGCACGGCCCGTCAAGCAGAGAGTCAGGAAGCAGGCAGTGGAGCGCCAAGAATTCCTCGCAGAAGAAATCAAGAAGTTGGAAGCAGCAGGCCTTGTCAGAGGAGTGCTCCATCCCACGTGGTTGGCCAATCCTGTTGTTGTGCGCAAGGCTAACGGGAAATGGAGACTTTGTATTGACTTCACTGATGTTAATAAAGCTTGTCCCAAAGACCCATTTCCCTTGCCGCGCATTGACCAGATTGTTGACTCCACAGCCGGATGTGATTTGCTTTCATTTCTTGATGCATACTCAGGATACCATCAGATCTTCATGGCAGAAGAGGATGAAGAGAAAACCGCATTTATCACCCCGTGTGGCACGTACTGCTTCGTACGGATGCCTTTCGGTTTGAAGAATGCTGGTTCAACATTCGCAAGGGTAGTCCACCACGCTTTTGAGCCGCAAATGCACAGAAATGTGGAAGCTTACATGGATGAGATAGTGGTCAAGAGTAAGAACAGGGCGACCCTGATTCAAGATTTAGACGAGACATTTGCAAATCTGCGCAAGATCAACCTCAAGCTTAACCCCGAGAAGTGCGTGTTTGGAGTCCCTTCTGGCAAGCTTCTCGGGTTCTTCATGTCTCAGCGGGGAACTGAAGCCAATCCCGACAAGATCAAGGCCATTGAGTAGATCGAAGCACCAAAGCGCATCAAGGATGTACGAAGGCTTGCCGGTTGCGTGGCTGCTCTCAGCAGGTTTATCTCTAGATCTGCTGAGCGCGCCCTGCCATTTTTCAAAATTTTGAAAAAGGCAGGTCCAATGAAATGGACTCCGGAGGCGGAGGCTGCGCTGCAGGACTTGAAGAGATACCTGTCCTCCACTCCAACACTTGTCGCACCTAAGCCGCAAGAGAAGTTGCTGCTGTATGTAGCGGCAACCAATCAAGTGGTTAGTGCTGCGTTAGTGGCAGAGAGAGAGGCAGATGATGAGCCAGCAACCACGGCAGACGCATCCAGCGACAAGCAGGGGGCTTCACCGACAAGCTCTGGTCCCGACAAAGATGGATCTGCGCAGGAGCATGATAAGATACAGAAGACAATGGTGCAGCGTCCAGTTTACTTTGTCAGTTCCCTTCTACAGGGGGCTAGATCAAGGTACTCTGGTGTGCAGAAGTTGCTTTTCGGCCTCCTCATGGCCTCGAGAAAGCTGCGCCATTACTTCCAAGCACATGAAATCTCAGTCGTCACTCGCTTTCCGCTGAAGAGGATACTGCAAAATCCAGAAGCAACAGGCAGGATTGTCGAGTGGGCGCTGGAACTGTCAAGCTTTGGCCTCAAGTTTGAGAGCACTTCAACTATCCAAAGCAGAGCATTGGTAGAGTTCATAGCAGAGTGGACGCCAACCCCAGATGAAGAAATTCCAGAGACGAGCATCCCCGTCAAAGAGGCAAGCAGAGAGTGGCTGATGTACTTTGATGGTGCCTTCTCGCTGCAAGGCGCTAGTGCGGGCGTGCTGCTTGTCGCACCCACCGGAGAGCACCTCAAATACGTAGTCCAGATGCACTTTCCCAAGGAGCAAGCAACCAACAATACTGCAGAGTATGAAGGATTGCTTGCCGGTCTCAGAATCGTAGCAGACCTTGGGATCAAGAAGCTCATTGTCAGGGGTGACTCACAGCTTGTCGTCCGCCAAGTGAACAAGAACTACCAGAGTCCATTGATGGAAGCATATGTTGATGAAGTGAGGAAGCTAGAAGAGCACTTTGACGGCCTACAGATGGAACATATCCCGAGAGCTCAGAATGACATTGCTGATGGCCTGTCAAAGTGCGCCGCACTAAAGTTACCTGTGGAACCAGGGATCTTTGTGCTCAAGTTGACTCAACCATCCGTAACACCCTCAACTGGACAAAGCAAGAAGAGGAAGTTGGTTTCTAGCGACTACTTTCCGGCAGAGCTCCCCGAAGCCGCCGCGAAGAAAGTCCCAAGATCAACACCAAGAATGCTGAGGGGCAGTCTGCTCCGGCAAACCTTATGGTTTGTTCCGTTGAAGCAGACGCTCCCGACAAGTTTTGCTCCGGCAAGCTTGCCGGGGAACATCAAGCTCCGGCAGGGCCGCAAGTCCTTGCCATAGAAGCAGATGTTCCCGCAGCAGCAGATGTGCCTTTAGTCCTTGTTGTCGAGCCACAAGCTCCAGCATGGGCACAGCAGATTGTCCATTTCCTTCAGACAAGGGAACTTCTCGAAGAGCAAGAAGAAGAGGAGAGAGTAGCCCGGCAGTCAAGTATGTACCAATTTGTCGATAGCATACTGTACATAAGAGGACTCAACGGTGTGAAATTGAAGTGTATTTGCCGGGAAGATGGACAAAAGCTGTTGGCAGAGATACATGGAGGCATATGTGGCCACCACATAGGTGCAAGGGCACTTGCCGGCAAAGCTTTCCGGCAAGGCTTCTTTTGGCCGACAGCCCTCTAGGATGCAACTGCACAAGTAACCAAGTGTGAAGCGTGCCAGTTCCACTCCAAACAGATACACCAGCCAGCTCAAACTCTCCAGACGATCCCTTTATCCTGGCCATTTTCTGTCTGGGGGCTCGATATCCTCGGCCCTTTCCCCCAAGCTGTCGGGGGCTTTGAGTACTTGTACGTCGCAATCGACAAGTTCACAAAGTGGCCGGAAATGCAGCCAGTGAGGAAGGTGACAGCACAGTCAGCAGTCAAGTTCTTCAGGTCATTGTTTGCCGTTTCGGGATCCCTAACAGGATCATCACCGACAACGGCACGCAATTCACGAGCCGCACCTTCATACAGTACGTCCAAGACCTTGGCGCCAAGGTCTGCTTCGCTTCTGTTGCTCATCCGAGAAGCAATGGTCAAGCAGAGAGGGCAAATGCTGAAGTATTGCGCGGGCTCAAGACCAGAACTTTCGACAGGCTGTGCAAGTGCGGAAGAAACTGGATCGAGGAGCTGCCGGTGGTTCTTTGGTCGATCAGAACAACGCCAAGTCGAGCCACTGGCCAGACACCTTTCGCTCTAGTCTACGGGCCGGGGGGGAAGGAGAAGATTGTGGTATGGACCAGGCGTCGTTCAAGCAAAGTCTTGCCTTGCCGGGAAGCAAACGACAGAAAAGCTAAGTTGCCAAAGTTTGAGCAATCAGTTTTTAAATTTTTGAGTTATCTTCCTCGAACGACCCTGCTTTGTATGGAAAACCTGTGCGCGGAGGAACCAAGTCATGGCTAGTTGCGCCCTTACTTTGTTTCGAGTCCGCTCAACAGCTTAAGTGTGCTGCATCTAGTCGCGACAAGGTTTCTTGTCGGAAGCAGCGCCGCCAGCAGGTTGCTGAAGTTCCGCACTCAGCGCTCGCGGCTCGGGTGCCTGCGCCGACTAGTTCCCTAGAAGCGTAGGGTAAAAACATACAAAGCAAGGAATCTAGTAGAGGAAATAACATAGCAATTGATAACAGAAATAAAGTTATATTACAAGATAACTTGTCGCAGCTCTAACAGAATGTTTTCATAACATGATTAGCAGCGGCAAGGGAAAAGAAGAAATGGACGGCCTAGTCTACGCGTCCGCCCTCGACCCTCTTGATCTCGCTCACCTTGTCCACAATGGGTGCGACAAGGGCCTTGAGTGCATCCAGATCGGCGTCAGGCGGCAAGGACCTGAGGACGTTGGTGAAGGTGAGGCCTGGATTGCGGAAGGCCACCTTCATCAACACCTTCTGGAGAACCCCGGCGCAGATTTTGCGCGACTCGTCGGCCAGCTGCTTTGGGATCCTCTCTCGGAGCCGCTGGAGTGCCGTCGCCACGCCCTTGAAGAACAGGCTGAGCTTGGCGCTGGGTTGAAGACTCTCGTCGGAAGGATACCCAAAGTCCTCCATCCCCAGCTGCACCAGCTCCTCGTTGATGACTGCGGCAATGTTCACCAGACCCTCGGTCCAGTGCTCCACAGTGTCTCTGAACGAGTTCTGGGTAACTGCAATGCTCTCCAGCAGCGTCGCGTCAGCCTTGACCTTCTTCGACAAGGTCTTCTCCCGCTCCTTGGCGGCCTCCAGCGTCTGCGTCAGCGTGGCCAGCTTCAGCTCCAGGTCTGCTTTGGAATCCTTGGCGGCGCCGAGCTCCTTGCCCCTCTCAGCGAGAAGACCTTGCAGCTCACCGTGGGCGGCAGCATCCTTCTCACGCTCACGCTTGAGCGTGGCAAGCTCCTCGCCGCTCTTCCCAATGTCGGCCTCCAGCTACGCCACCTTCTCCTCCAGCTCTTTCTTGGCGGCCTCTGCAATTGCCGCAGCGTCCTTTGCCTCCTTGAGCGCCCCGCCAAGTGCTTGCTCGCGCTCGGCGAGCTCTTCCTCATAGCTGTCGAGGTTGGCCTTCCGCTGCACCAGTTCACCTTCTCGCGCAGACTGCTTCTCGGTGGCCAGCCTTTGCTCCTCCTCAGCTTCGGCCTTCTCGAGAAGGAAGGCCATGCGCTCTTCGTCGAGTTGCTCCCGCTCCTGTGGTAGGGACCGGAGAGCTTCTTGATTGTGGCCCCGGAGCTCCTCCGCGCGCTTCTCCATGTCAACTCCCGCCTTCGCGACAAAAGCTTCCCGGGAAGCCAGCTTGGCTTGCCGGGCACGGTAGAGTGACAGCAGCTTCCGCAGCAGCTGCTCCTCCTCAGGCTCGCCACTGCTGCTGCCGGGCGTGTCGACCAACGACAGTCCGGCGGAGGCGAGCACCTCCTCATCAAAAGTTTCCCCCTCGACTGGCGCCCTGGAGCTCGACACCCAGGGTAGCTTGATGAAGATATCATCGCCGGCCTTCAAGTAGGCGCCGGGCTGGGGCTCCTTGGAGCCCGGCCCCGCAGCAGCGGCAGAGGGATCGGCGGTCGGCGCAGTGCCTGGCGCTCCTGCGGCCTCAGGGTCGTCAGTGCGATCGCCCGACCCCTCGCCGGCTTCTGCGGCTGCAGCCTTGGCGGCCTCCTCGCCGGCGGTCTCATCAGCACCGGCCCCTTCCTCGCCGGCGCCCTCTGTCTCCATTGGCTCAGCCGCAGATGGGTCTGAAGAACGAAGAAGGGAGAAAAATCAATCAAAAATCCAAGAGAAGAAAATCAGGAGAAGAAGAACCCAAGGGAAAGTTTTTGGACAAGTGAATTACCTGCGCCAAGATCTGCAGTTGCGGTCTCGGTCGCCGCAGGATCGACGGTGCTGTCCCTTGCCGGAGAGTTCTCCCTTGCTGGAGAGCGCTCCCTTACCGGGAACCCCTCCCTTGGCGGCGTAGTCGAAGCAGATGGCACTTCGGGACCAGCTTCCGGGCGCTCCTGATGTGGCTGCTCTGCTCCTACACAAATCAACAAGCAAGATATCAACAAAGGAAAAAGCACTGAAGCGCGCCCGGCAGCAGAAGGCTAAACTATGAACTTACGCTGGGGGCTGCGCTAGGGGCTGCTTTGAGGAGTGATTGCCGGGTCCGTAAAGGTGGTCTCGGACCCACCTCCTGCTGACACGATGGGGTCATCCTCGATGACAATCACCGCGGCCTTGGCCCTCTTCGCCGCTCTCTGAGCCAGCGTCCTAAAAAGAAAGGAGTCCAGATTGGAGCAAGTCAGATACAAGATATAAACAGCAAGATTGAAGAACTACAAGAGCACCAAAGAAACTTACTCCTCTTCCTCCTCGTCGGAGCTGAGCGTGGAAGGATCGAAGTCCGGCCCTCCTCCGGTGCGGCGAGGCGGAGGAGTAGGATCCCTTGCCCGTTTAGCGGGGGCGGTGGCGGTGGCCCGGGAAGATCCCGCTCCAGTTGCCGCTGTTGCGTGAGGCGCTCCCGCGGCAACATTGCTTGCCACAGTAGAGCGCGTCGCACGGCTCGGCGGCTGTTGACCCGGCTGCCGCCCCGCTGTGTCCCCGGCCCTGCGAAGGCGCCTTCTTGGCGGAGCCGGGGGCTCCGCCTGCGGCAAGTTTTCTGAAGGCTCGGGCTCCTCGTCGCCGGCCTCGCTCGGCTCGGCTTCGGAACCGGCAGGCTCCTCCTCGCCAATGAACTCCGCGCGCTCGGCAAGGTTTGCCGCCTCCGCAGCCTCCGCCTCCTCCACAGTGAACCCAAACACGCCCGCGGCAGCTGCGGCCGCAACCTCTTCCACCCTAGTGGCGATGCGCTGCAGCTCCTCGTCGGTGGTGTCACGGGTGAGGCTCTTCTGCTCGTCAGCGTAGACCGGCACTTCTTCCAAGTTGTCGAAGAACGCTTGTACGACTTCATCCGCAGGCTCTTGCCAAGTTGGAACGATTCCGTGTGAATCACACAACGGCATCATGGCGTGGATCCGGTCAAGCGAAGAATTGTTGCATAATGGGACAACGCCCCTCGGCAGCGTGAATGGGTGCTGGGGGTCGCGTTTGAACAACTCCAGGAGCATTGCATCCAGCTCCAAGACGGTGAAGTTGTAGTTGAGGCCCGGCCGCAGCCTCATGATGTCCGCCGAGTTCTTGAATTCCCAGGCGGGCCTCCCCCTCTTCTGCAGGGGGGCGATGTGGCGGCGGAGGAAATCTGCGCCTACAGCGCCTACAGTGAGCCCGGCAAGCCTGAGGCGAAGGATGCTAGTAATGGCGATCTTTAGCCTCTCGTCTTCCGGGGCCACGTTGCTCCAGTCATTGCCGCGCACTATTGGAGTTTGGGGCACGGCGGTGAAGGGCTGCGGATTCTCCTCGACAATCCAACACCACTCCGCTCTCCACTCATCCCACTTGTTGCGGAGCTCACCCTCCAAGTACGCCTCCTTCTTGCCGACTCTCGAGATCCAGGCGATCCCTCCGGCAAGCGGCTCTCCTCTCTCTACCCGAGGTATGAAGTAGTGGCGGAAAAGGGCAACACTGGGGTGGACTCCGACAAAGTTTTCGCACAAATGTGCGAAAACTGCCATGGTCAGAACGGCGTTGGGGGTGAAGTCAAGGAGGCGGAAGCCGTATGTGTTCATGATATCGCAGAAGAACTCCGAGAAGGGCGGGCAGAGCCCGCAATAGAAGAATAGCGCGAAGAATGGGTACCCGTTTGGAGCCAGCTCCGAAGCAGCGGCCAGGAGTACCCTCGTGCGCGGATGCGCATGCGTCTCCGTTGCCCAAAAGAGGTAGAAGTACTCCCTCAGCTCCTGCACGCCGAGCTGAGGGGAGAAGATCGCCCGCTCCTTCCGCAGCGCCGCGAGCCGCTGCGCCTCGGCCGACTTCACGCCCTTTCCCTTGTCGGCTTTCGGGGCCATGGCGGAGGTGGTGAGGAAGGTCGACGGCGTGGTGATGCTGGTGGCAATGGGGGGCGGAGCGCTGCTCTCTCGGCTTCGAGAAGAAGGGGGGAGCGGCAGAGGTTCTTGAAGATGGAGTAGCAGCAACCAGCGAGGGGGAACGAACTGCCCCTGTTTCCTCTGCTTATAAAGAGGGACGGGGCGGACGTTTCGCCCTTCCGAATAAACAACCACCCATGATCTCTCCCACGATGCCGCATTCAACACGTGCCGTTATGGGAGAGCGCGGTTGATACGGAGCGAGATTCGGTGTGGCCCAGTCCGCGTGTGCCCGTGCCCTGTCTTGGGCCTGGCCCAACAGCGCTCGGCACCGTGTCTGGCCCAGGCCCGGGGGCTCCTGTCGGTGTACTAGAATAGGGGTACCCTAGTACCCCGACCTTGTGCACGGGCAGTTGCAGCACCCCGCGGCAAGGCTTGCCGGGCGCACGCCAACATCCTCCAAGGTTCCCTTGGAGCCATTCAAGAACAAAGTATTTAAGCTCAGGAGACAAGGCCCCGGCAAGAGGAGCTTGCCGGGAAGGCCAACCGAGGCACTCCAAAGAACTTGCGGCGACGCGCCATGCGCTCCGGCAAGGCAACAAGGCCCCGGCAAGAGGAGCTTGCCGGGAAGACCAAACAAGGTACCTCGAGGCCCGGTGAGTGACAAGCTTCCGGACCCGACAAGATAACAACAGCGGCAAGGCGCTTGCCGCGGTAGGCGGCCACTCTGTGCCCACGTTCCAGCGCATCCACCAACATGTCGCTCTGGGGGCCTCTCCAGGCGCGCGTGGCGGGAGGCTGTGCAGCCAGCGGTGCGCAGTGGCATGCGAAGCTGACAAGATCACCGTCGTGGCGAACGGTGGCGCCCCTAACGGTCCTTTTCTGCACTGTTTGAGTGACTCAGACGGGCCTTTAATGCCCTTGTCCCCTGCCGTTAGGGTTAGGTAGGGTGCACTGTACAAGTAACTATACCAACCACCCCACTTTTTACATTTGTACCGCTCTCTGCGTTGCCACCTGTCGGTGACCCCTTTAGCATATAAAAGGAGGCCCATGCGCAACGTAGAGGGGGTTCGGTTCGACTCATTCGTAACCCAGAAAGACACTACACTCTCGCGCTAGAGCAAGAATAGAATAGAACCAGACAAGCAGCAGTAGGAGTGTTATCTCTCCGGAGAGCTCCGAAGCTGGGTAAACTGCTCGTGTGCTTCGCCTCGATTTGCTCTTCGTGCGATCTCCGCCCCCCGCCGAACCGAAAGGGGCCCGGTCCGCCGGCCCCATAGGTGTTCGTGGATCAGTTTCCCCGACACTTGCCCTTTAGCTTGCGGTCTTGTGGTGGAAGATCATCTTGAGCTTGTGTTCCTTTGAAAGAAGTGGGGTCATACTTCTCTTGTTGAGGAACAAACTTCGTCTTGGGATATTGATCTTCTTCCCACTCAACTCCATTGGCATTGAACTTTCATTCAAGACCAACACCTTGATTCTTCCGGTGCCTTCCTTGCTTGCGAACAATTTCCTAAAATTGCTTACTTCCGGCAAGGCTCTTGTAAACACCTTTCTCTAAAATTCCCTTCAATAAGCTATTTTCTTGCTCAAGTGTAACTTGGCTAAGAGAATCATTAGTGGAATCAAGAGAACTACTAGAAGCAACAATATTTGATTTCACATGACTATTGTTACTACTAGAGGAAGAATCCTTCGTGTTCTCATTGCTAGATTTTACTTGTGGCATATAAGTAGACAAGAGGAGACGTTTGGCAAGATAAGAAGAACTCTTCTTTCCAAGATCATCATTGATAGGTTTTAATAACTCATGCTCTGAAAGTGCAACTATCCCTAGGTGGTTTTGGTAATTCCTAACAACATATAGCTCATTGAGCTAATGCTATTACAAGATTAATATTTTAGGAAAAGCTCGATGAATGGCATGGCATGGATGAGGAAAGTGGGCCCCTCAAAATACTAAGGACAAAAATATTGGCTCAAGCTCAAAGCTCAAGACTCTACATTTTATATTTTAGTGATCCAAGATCACATTGAGTCTATAGGAAAAGCCAATACTATCAAGGAGGGATGAGGTGTTGCTTGATGAGGTTCTTGCTTCATAGTGCTTAGTGATATGCTCCAAAACCCTCAACTACCTTCCCACATCCACATATGACCTAAACCAAAAGTCAAACTCGGCCCCACCGATTCTTTCTATCTGGCGCCACCGAGTTCAGATGTCATAGCCACTGCCACAAACCCTAGGCAAATCGGTCTCACCGATAGGGATCTCGGTCACACCGAGATGGGGTTGTAATCTCTTTGTTTCCCTTCATAACGTTTCAGTCCTACCGAGATGAGCAATCCGTCCGATCGAGATTGCAATGTAAACTCTCCGTTTCCCTTTTGTAACATTTCGGTCCCACCGAAATGAGCAATCGGTCCCATCGAGTTTACCTCACCAACTCTTTGGTTAGCTTGTTATCAAAATCGGTCCCACCGAGTTTGTGTAATTGGTCACATCGAGATTACGTTATGCCCTAACCCTAACCATATCGGTCCTACCGAGTTACATCTCAGTCCCATCGAAAATCCTAACAGTCACTAAGTTTGCTAAATCGGTCCGACCGAGTTTCTTAATTCGGTCTCACCGAGATTGGTAAATTGTATGTAACGGTTAGTTTTTGTGTGGAGGCTATATATACCCCTCCACCCACTCTTCATTCGTGGATAGAGCCATCAGAACATACCTACACTTCCAATACACATTTTCTGAGAGAGAACCACCTACTCATGTGTTGAGGCCAAGATATTCCATTCATACCATATGAATCTTGATCTCCAGCCTTCCCCAAGTTTCTTTCCACTCAAATCTTCTTTCCACCAAATCCATATCCTGTGAGAGAGAGTTGAGTGTTGGGGAGACTATCATTTGAAGCACAAGAGCAAGGAGTTCATCATCAACACACCATTTGTTACTTCTTGGAGAGTGGTGTCTCCTAGATTGGCTAGGTGTCACTTGGGAGCCTCCCACAAAGATTGTGGAGTTGAACCAAGGAGTTTCTAAGGGCAAGGAGATCGCCTACTTCGTGAAGATCTACCGCTAGTGAGGCAAGTCCTTCGTGGGCGATGGCCATGATGGGATAGACAAGGTTTCTTCTTCGTGGACCCTTCGTGGGTGGAGCCCTCCGTGGACTCGCGCAACCGTTACCCTTCGTGGGTTGAAGTCTCCATCAAAGTGGATGTACGATAGCACCACCTGTCGGAACCACGACAAAAATATTCGTGTCTCCAATTGCGTTTGAATTCTCCAAACCCTTCCCTTTACATTCTTGCAAGTTGCATGCTTTACTTTCTACTGCTCATAGACTCTTTGCATGCTTGCTTGAATTGTGTTAAGGTTGCTTGACTTGTGCTAAGATAGCTAAAATCTACCAAAGACTAAAATTGGGAAAAGGATAGATTTTTAATTGGTCAAGTACTCTAATCACCCCCCCTCTAGACATACTTTCGATCCTACAAGTGGTATCAGAGCTTTGGTCTCCATTTGCTTTGATTTCCATAGCTTTTGGTGGTCATAGCCTTGGTTTCACAACCTAGGAGAGTATGGCGTCTAGCGAGGGAAATTACCACCGTAGAGGTCCTTACTTCGATGGTACTAATTTTGCTAGTTGGAAGCATAAGATGAAAATGCATATTCTTGGACATAACCCCGCCGTTTGGGCTATTGTGTGTGTTGGCTCGCAAGGTGAATTCTTTGATGGGAGAGAACTGAATCATGAAGCTACGGCAGAAGAGTTGAAGATGCTACAATATAATGCTCAAGCTTGTGATATCCTCTTCAACGGATTGTGCCCCGAAGAATTCAACAAAATCAGCCGTCTTGAGAATGCAAAGGAAATTTGGGATACTTTGATTGATATGCACGAAGGTACCGACTCCGTCAAGGAATCCAAGTTGGATGTGCTTCAAAGTCAACTTGACAAGTTCAAAATGAAGGATGGTGAAGGTGTCGCTGAAATGTACTCTAGGCTTGCTCTTATCATAAATGAGATTCCGGCTTAGGAAGTGAAGAGATGACCGACAAATTCATCATCAAGAAGATCCTAAGAGCCTTGGATGGAAAATACGATACCGTATGCACATTGATCCAAATGATGCCAAATTACAAAGATATCAAGCCAACGAAAGTCATTGGAAGAATTGGTGCTCATGAGATGTCACTCAAGGACAAGGAGGAGATCCATAACAAGTCAAGTGGTGCTTACAAAGCCTCATGTGAAGCCCCCACATCATCAAGTGAGAAACAAACCTTCAATGAAGAATTGAGCTTAATGGTGAAGAACTTCAACAAGTTCTACAAGAATAGAAGCAAAGAGAGAAGTCTCCAAGTCAAGGTCCTACCATGAGAAAAGATCTTCTAGTCGAGAGCGAAACTGCTACAATTGTGGAAGACCCGGACACTACTCCAATGAGTGTACGGCTCCCCACAAGAGAAGAGAAGTTCTCCCAAAACAAGAAGTAGAAGAGAAGAATCACCATCAAGGGAGATAAGAAGTAGGGATGATCGATATGAACGAAGACCCTCACGGAGAAGCAAGGATTCGGAAAGGAAGGACAAGTCATCAAGGAGCTACACAAAACGAAGACATCAAGCTCATGTTGGTGAATGGGTATCCGGCTCCGACTCCGACAATGACTCCGAGAGAAGCTATCACTCCGACTCCGAATATACTCAAGATGAAGGTGTTGCCGTTCTAGCACTTGTGTCAACCAACTCCTACGACATATTTGATTCACCAAATGAAGGAATTAGAAGATGCTTCATGGCCAAAGGTCCAAAGGTATCACACCCCAAGTATGTTGATTTCAATAGTGATGAAGATGACTTGTTAGGTGATGATGATTTACTTGTTGACAACTATAGTGATGAATACTATGATGAAACGAATGACAATGATAAGGCGAAGATTGAGTCTCTAACTAAAGAACTAAACACTCTTAAGTTAGCTCATGAAACTATCTTAGGAGATCATCTAGAACTTTTAAGGACTCATGAGAAATTACATTTTGAAAAGCTCAATCTTGAGCAAGAGCATTAGTTCTTAAAGGCAATCAATGATGATCTTCTCAAGAAAAGTTCTTCTTACGTTGCCAAGCGTTTACTCTTATGCACTTCCATGCCTCAAGTCAAGTCTAGTAACAAGAACAAGAAGGATTCTTCTTCTAGTAGTAACAATAATCATGCTAAATCCAATATTGTTGCTTCTAGTAGTTCTCTTGATTCCACTAATGATTCTCTTAGCCAAGTTACACTTGAGCAAGAAAATAGATTATTGAAGGGAATTATAGAGAAAGGTGTTTACAACAGCCTTGCCGGGATTAAGTAATTCGAGGAAATTGTACGCAAGGAAGGAAGGCATCGGAAGAATCAAGGTGTTGGTTTTGAAGGAAAGTTCAATGCCAATGGAGTTGAGTGGGAAGAAGATCAATACCCCAAGATGAAGTTTGTTCCTCAACAAGAGAAGTATGATCCTACTTCTTTCAAAGGGACACAAGCTCAAGATGATCTTCCACCACAAGACCATAAGCCAAAAGGCAAGGACAAGGTTCAAGAGGAAATTGATGCATTTGAAGAAGCTCCTAAGGCCTTGGTCAAGTGGGTTCCCAAGACTACATCGAGTTCCACATCATCAAGTACAACTACAACTCCAAGGATTCCCATCAAGATGGTTTGGATCCCGAAGAAGAACTAGAGAGTTCTTGAGTGTGACTCCGCCAACATACTTCACTCCTATCATTTTGGCAAGAACAAGTGCAATCAAGTTACACTTAGCTCTGCCTGAACTCGTGCAGGCATTCGTCCAAGCGGTCGACATGCTCGCGGTACATTTGGAGCACGATCTCGAGCTCCAAGTTGGCTATTTCATCGGAGATCACCAGCTCGAGGATGCGACGACCATATTCCTCTTCTGAGCCCAGGTGGACACCTGGGACAAGGAGGCGGTCGAGCCTACGGACCACCGCGTTGGCATCCAATGGGCTGCAGACAAAGCGAATAGCAGCACCATGCGAATGGCGTGGCGGGCGTCTGGTGCAAGTACAACGCGGTCGGCCTCTGGTGTAAGTACGACGCTGAGGGCCTCTACCCACTCCTGGCGAGGAATGGGGGTACTGACCGGACGTGTACCCAGCTGCGATGCCGTGTTGACAACAGGCAAGTGCCGATGGACCCGCTCTTGCTGTGGGGTGCGCCGCGCCTCTCACTCTGCGGCGCTCCAACGGTCTCGCCATGCGGCGAGTCGCAGCCTATCGACACGGACGCGCCTAGCTTGCTCTGTGGTGCGCTATCAATCATGTTGTGTGGCGAGATGCACCCTATCGGCGCTGACATGCCTATCTTGATCCGCGCCGCTCAAGCGCGCGCCAAAGGTCTGCTCAACCCTTGCGATGACGCGCATCACGGCGTCGTCCATCGCATTGCCGGGGAGCGCCTCGGCCTCGATGGGCCGTGGTGCCTGCTCGTTTTCCTCATCGACTAGGTTGATGGTAGAGGCGGCGCTTTGGTGGGTTGGCATGCTTGGAAAAGGTGGATGTGCTACAGGCTGCGCATGTCGCCTCCGTGCATCGCACGCTGCCTATCGCAATATCGCTGGGTGGCGGGAAACAGGTGAGGAAATGGTGGGAAACCATGGCGTGTTCATAAAACTCCATCAATTAATGGAAACTTAGCATAGAAGGAACATCGAGCTAGCACAAGAAGGAGATGATGATCAGATGAACACGGACCACACTAGGGAACCGTTTCTGTTATTATCGGTATTTGCACACATTTCTGATTACAGACCTGTTTGCCGCGTATCACAAACATCTTGTTATATTGAACCATTTCTGTTCTCTTACCTCAATGGAAACAATTAATCCGAGTGAACCGCATGCCGTATATCGCACACACCTTCATCTGGCTGCCTGTTTCTTTTGTGTTGCCTAATCACAAACAGTTCATCCGAGTGAACCGTATACTATATATCGCACACACCTTCATCTGGCTGCCCGTTTCTTTTGTTCCTCCTCATCGCAAACAGTTAATTGAGCTGAACCGTATGCCCTGCATCGCACACACCACTAAAATCTGAACCGTGTTTGATGCTTCCTCCATCGCAAACATTTTGCACCTTTTTTGACGGTTTTTTACACCACCGTTTGTGATTATGGCACCGCACACAGTTTCGTCAAAGGGTCTCTGATCGTAGTGTCACGTTAGCGGCATCCTTAAGTAGTGTAGGGTTTCACAAAGAAAGTGATTTCGGTCTCACCGATCAGTACACTTCGGTCGGACCAACTTGTACTTGTGCAATGGCTAGAGCCAATTGGCGTGACCGAAATCCTCAGATCAGTCGGTCCGAGATGGGTTCGGCGGAAACCTATACCTAAGTTTTTGCATCAAATCCATTCTAAGGAATTTGTTTGGTGGATAGATTGATCTCATATGTGGGAAGAACAAAGGCATTATACTTTGTGCAAGAATCGAGCACTTGAAAGCACAAAGGGTCAAATCGGTACCCTAACTTGGTGACGGATTTCTACGGCGGCAACGGCGGTGAAGATTTCGTTGACAGCGGCGAAAACCAGCGGCGGAGGGTCACTAGCGACGACGGCAATGATTCGGAGACCAAGGGGGCGGCAGTGCTGGGGCACGAGCTCGTGCGGTTTGAAGTAATGTTCAACCGTACGGGTACGCGAGGTATAAATACCCAGGCGCTGTCGGTGGCTCCGAGTGGAACGTCTCGTCGGCACCGAGATGTGAAACTGCAAGTGGTAGCTGCAACTCGGTGTGACCGACTCATTCTAATCGGTGACACCGAGATGAAAACCTAGATCAACTTACTGGTCTCGGTGAGACCGAGTTAGATAGGTCGGTCTGACCGAAAATCATTAAGGGGTTTTGAAAGTTAAGTCCTTGATGGATCGGTGGCTCCGAGTGCTCCTCGCCCAGAGGGTCCGAAAGTGACTTGTTCAAACTTTGTGATGTAGCACGAATAGAGGTTGTGATGAGAAAAATCAAAGATAGCTAGAGGGAGTACTTAGGCATTCTTGTCCATCCATTTGGCCAAAGAAAAACCAAACAATCAAAACAACAAATGGTTGCCCTTGAATGGAGAAAATTATGCAATCAACATGCTCACGCAATAAGATAGCAAATAAAACATGTGGCAAAGCACGCACATACACTCTAGCATCTATCAAGCAATTGGTGATGACTAGGTCATCTATATATGATTATATTGACTGAGGAGTCAAATGAGAACATTTGATCGTAGGTCATACTCATCGTTTAAGCACAACTGGGGTTACCACTTTTACATAAAGCATTGTTTTGTTCACATCATTTAAGTTGCTTTAGCTCAAATTTTAGAGCAAAGCTCCCCCTAGATGGATATCCCCCCTAAGAGGGATGAACTAACCTTGGTTTTTGTCAATGATGACTTCATGTACATGTCGAAGATGTGGATGCTCAATGTTGATGTAGATTATTTGAAGCAATCCATTGGAGTGTTGGACTTTCAATACCTACATGGGTTAGTCCCAGAAGGAACATACAAGGAGATCCATAGACATAGAGTGAAACACACCTATGATGATGTCCATGAAAGCATTAGGTTACCTTGTCCCTTGTCTTACTAACAAGAGGGTTTGTGACTCCATGAACTAGTGCAAGATATGGAAATTGATTGCACTTGTCCTTGCCAAAATGAATATGAGTCAAGTATGTTGGCGGAGTCACCCCCGAGAACTCTCTAGTTCTTCTTCTTTGGGAACCACAACAACTTGATGTGAATACTTGGAGTTGTAGTTGTACTTGATGAAGTAGAACTTGATGTAGTCTTGGGAACCCACTTTACCATGGCCTTAGGAGCTTCTTCAAATGAATCAATCTCTTCTTGAAGCTTGTCCTTGCCCTTTAGCTTGCGGTCTTGTGGTGGAAGATCATCTTGAGCCTGTGTTCCTTTGAAACAAGTGGGGTCATACTTCTCTTGTTGAGGAACAAACATCGTCTTGGGATATTGATCTTCTTCCCACTCAACTCCATTGGCATTGAACTTTCATTCAAAACCAACACCTTGATTCTTCCGGTGCCTTCCTTGCTTGCGTACAATTTCCTAAAATTTCTTACCTCCGGCAAGGCTCCTGTAAACACCTTTCTCTAAAATTCCCTTCAATAAGCTATTTTCTTGCTCAACTGTAACTTGGCTAAGAGAATCATTAGTGGAATCAAGAGAACTACTAGAAGCAACAATATTTGATTTCACATGACTACTGTTACTACTAGAGGAAGAATCCTTCATGTTCTCATTGCTAGATTTTACTTGTGGCATATAAGTAGACAAGAGGAGACGTTTGTCAAGATAAGAAGAACTCTTCTTTACAAGATCATCATTGATAGGTTTTAATAACTAATGCTCTGAAAGTGCAACTATCCCTAGGTGGTTTTGGTAATTCCTAACAACATATAGCTCATTGAGCTAATGCTATTCCAAGATTAATATTTTAGGAAAAGCTCGATGAATGGCATGGCATGGATGAGGAAAGTGGACCCCTCAAAATACTAAGGACAAAAATATTGGCTCAAGCTCAAAGCTCAAGACTCTACATTTTATATTTTAGTGATCCAAGATCACATTGAGTCTATAGGAAAAGCCAATACTATCAAGGAGGGATGAGGTGTTGCTTGATGAGGTTCTTGCTTCATAGTGCTTAGTGATATGCTCCAAAACCCTCAACTACCTTCCCACATCCACATATGACCTAAACCAAAAGTCAAACTCGGCCCCACCGATTCTTTCTATCTGGCGCCACCGAGTTTAGATGTCATAGCCACTGCCACAAACCCTAGGCAAATCGGTCTCACCAATAGGGATCTCAGTCACACCGAGATGGGGTTGTAATCTCTTTGTTTCCCTTCGTAATGTTTCGGTCCTACCGAGATGAGCGATCGGTCCGATCGAGATTGCAGTGTAAACTCTCTGTTTCCCTTTTGTAACATTTCGGTCCCACCGAAATGAGCGGTCGGTCCCACAGAGTTTACCTGACCAACTCTCTGGTTAGCTTAATACCAAAATCGGTCCCACCAAGTTTGTGTAATCGGTCACATCGAGATTACGTTATGCCCTAACCCTAACCATATCGGTCCTACCGAGTTACATCTCAGTCCCATCGAAAATCCTAACAGTCACTAAGTTTGCTAAATCGGTCCGACCGAGTTTCTTAATTCGGTCTCACCGAGATTGGTAAATTGTATGTAACGGTTAGTTTTTGTGTGGAGGCTATATATACCCCTCCACCCACTCTTCATTCGTGGATAGAGCCATCAGAACATACCTACACTTCCAATACACATTTTCTGAGAGAGAACCACCTACTCATGTGTTGAGGCCAAGATATTCCATTCATACCATATGAATCTTGATCTCTAGCCTTCCCCAAGTTTCTTTCCACTCAAATCTTCTTTCCACCAAATCCATATCCTGTGAGAGAGAGTTGAGTGTTGGGGAGACTATCATTTGAAGCACAAGAGCAAGGAGTTCATCATCAACACACCATTTGTTACTTCTTGGAGAGTGGTGTCTCCTAGATTGGCTAGGTGTCACTTGGGAGCCTCCCACAAAGATTGTGGAGTTGAACCAAGGAGTTTCTAAGGGCAAGGAGATCGCCTACTTCGTGAAGATCTACCGCTAGTGAGGCAAGTCCTTCGTGGGCGATGGCCATGATGGGATAGACAAGGTTGCTTCTTCGTGGAACCTTCGTGGGTGGAGCCCTCCGTAGACTCGCGCAACCGTTACCCTTTGTGGGTTGAAGTCTCCATCAACGTGGATGTACGATAGCACCACCTATCGGAACCGTGACAAAAATATTCGTGTCTCGAATTGCGTCTGAATTCTCCAAACCCTCCCCTTTACATTCTTGCAAGTTGCATGCTTTACTTTCCGCTTCTCATAGACTCTTTGCATGCTTGCTTGAATTGTGTTCAGATTGCTTGACTTGTGCTAAGATAGCTAAAATCTGCCAAAGACTAAAATCGGGAAACGGATAGATTTTTAATTGGTCAAGTACTCTAATCACCCCCCTCTAGATATACTTTCGATCCTACAAGTGGTATCAGAGCTTTGGTCTCCATTTGCTTTGATTTCCATAGCTTTTGGTGGTCATAGCCTTGGTTTCACAACCTAGGAGAGTATGGCATCTAGCGAGGGAAATTACCACCGTAGAGGTCCTTACTTTGATGGTACTAATTTTGCTAGTTGGAAGCATAAGATGAAAATGCATATTCTTGGACATAACCCCGCCGTTTGGGCTATTGTGTGTGTTGGCTTGCAAGGTGAATTCTTTGATGGGAGAGAACTGAATCGTGAAGCTACCACGGAAGAGTTGATGATGCTACAATACAATGCTCAAGCTTGTGATATCCTCTTCAACGGATTGTGCCCCGAAGAATTCAACAAAATCAGCCGTCTTGAGAATGCAAAGGAAATTTGGGATACTTTGATTGATATGCACGAAGGTACCGACTCCGTCAATGAATCCAAGTTGGATGTGCTTCAAAGTCAACTTGACAAGTTCAAAATGAAGGATGGTGAAGGTATCACTGAAATGTACTCTAGGCTTGCTCTTATCACAAATGAGATTCCAGCTTAGGAAGTGAAGAGATGACCGAGAAATTCATCATCAAGAAGATCCTAAGAGCCTTGGATGGAAAATACGATACCGTATGCACATTGATCCAAATGATGCCAAATTACAAAGATATCAAGCCAACAAAAGTCATTGGAAGAATTGGTGCTCATGAGATGTCACTAAGGACAAGGAGGAGATCCATAACAAGTCAAGTGGTGCTTACAAAGCCTCATGTGAAGCCCCCACATCATCAAGTGAGAAACAAACCTTCAATGAAGAATTGAGCTTAATGGTGAAGAACTTCAACAAGTTCTATAAGAATAGAAGCAAAGAGAGAAGTTCTAAGTCAAGGTCCTACCATGAGAAAAGATCTTCTAGTCGAGAGCGAAACTGCTACAATTATGGAAGACCCGGACACTACTCCAATGAGTGTACGGCTCCCCACAAGAGAAGAGAAGTTCTCCCAAAACAAGAAGTAGAAGAGAAGAATCACCATCAAGGGAGAGAAGGAGTAGGGATGATCGATATGAACGAAGACCCTCACGGAGAAGCAAGGATTCGGAAAGGAAGGACAAGTCATCAAGGAGCTACACAAAACGAAGACATCAAGCTCATGTTGGTGAATGGGTATCCGGCTCCGACTCCGACGATGACTCCGAGAGAAGCTATCACTCCGACTCCGAATATACTCAAGATGAAGGTGTTGCCGTTCTAGCACTTGTGTCAACCAACTCCTACGACATATTTGATTCACCAAATGAAGGAATTAGAAGATGCTTCATGGCCAAAGATCCAAAGGTATCACACCCCAAGTATGTTGATTTCAATAGTGATGAAGATGACTTGTTAGGTGATGATGAATTACTTGTTGACAACTATAGTGATGAATACTATGATGAAACAAATGACAATGATAAGGAGAAGATTTAGTCTATAACTAAAGAACTAAACACTCTTAAGTTAGCTCATGAAACTATCTTAGGAGATCCTCTAGAAGTTTTAAGGACTCATGCGAAATTACGTTTTGAAAAGCTCAATCTTGAGCAAGAGCATTAGTTCTTAAAGGCAATCAATGATGATCTTCGCAAGAAAAGTTCTTCTTACATTGCCAAGCGTTTACTCTTATCCACTTACATGCCTCAAGTCAAGTCTAGTAACAAGAACAAGAAGGATTCTTCTTCTAGTAGTAACAATAATCACGCTAAATCCAATATTGTTGCTTCTAGTAGTTCTCTTGATTCCACTAATGATTCTCTTATCCAAGTTACACTTGAGCAAGAAAATAGCTTATTGAAGGGAATTATAGAGAAAGGTGTTTACAAGAGCCTTACCGGGAGTAAGTAATTCGAGGAAATTGTACGCAAGGAAGGAAGGCACCTGAAGAATCAAGGTGTTGGTTTTGAAGGAAAGTTCAATGCCAATGGAGTTGAGTGGGAAGAAGATCAATACCCCAAGATGAAGTTTGTTCCTCAACAAGAGAAGTATGATCCTACTTATTTCAAAGGGACACAAGCTCAAGATGATCTTCCACCACAAGACCACACGCAAAAAGGCAAGGACAAGCTTCAAGAGGAAATTGATGCATTTGAAGAAGCTCCTAAGGCCTTGGTCAAGTGGGTTCCCAAGACTACATCGAGTTCCACTTCATCAAGTACAACTACAACTCCAAGGATTCCCATCAAGATGGTATGGATCCCGAAGAAGAACTAGAGAGTTCTTGAGGGTGACTCCGCCAACATACTTCACTTCTATCATTTTGGAAAGAACAGGTGCAATCAACTTCCACATCTTGCACTAGTTCAAGGAGTCACAAACCCTCTTGTTGGTAAGACAAGGGACAAGGTAACCTAAAGCTTTCATAGACATTATCTTGTGTGTGCATCACTCTATGTCTATGGATATCCTTGTTTGTTACTTGTGGGACTAACCCGTGTAGGTATTGATGTCGGGACCCCGATCCTAAGTCACACTGATCTAGCATGTAACACTTCATATCACTTTGCGGCCTCACGCACGGTATTCCCACGGGTGCCACCTTACCTGGCCCGGGACCATTTGCGTCTTTTGGCTCACGTATATGATAGTGTCGCTAGCATCCATATGACAGAGAACCCGGGACGACATGACTAGTCATGAACCCTAAGTGGCACTAACTTACAGGGACGGGCATACATGAATCAACCTCGAGCATGTCGGTGAACAGCGTATGAATCTGGGCTGTAGCACTGGGCTAACAGGACTCCGGGAACCCGGGCTGTAGCAGGTTAGGCAGGACTCCGGATGTCACCGCATGACATTTCCCCGAAGGGACAGACACAGTAACGAAGTGAATCACATGTTGGCCAGTCAAGTGTTCCGGAGCAGTAGTGCTGGGCTAGCAGGACTCCGGTGAACCGGGCTGTAGCGGACTACTATGGCTCATGGAAGCACACGACTACATTTCCCCATAAGAGAGGCTATCAGGTATAAACAACTAGGTTGTCGGATCCCACACATAGCAATACACGTTACACGTACGCATAACATGCAAGTATGTGTTGTACAACATGGCATCACAACATAACTCAAACTCATATAGATAAAGGCCCAGAAGAGCCACATAGCACTCAATACAAACAGGGGTCTCATGACCCATCATTCAGAGCATTCAAGCAACGAAAGCATTACATGTCTGAGTACAGACAACTACAAAAGGAAAAGACTAAGAAGCCTGACTAAACACGACCCTCCCAAGGGTACAAGATCGTAGCTGGGATATAAGCTACTCGTCGAAGTCACTAGTGTAACCAACTGCAAAACATAAATAAGCAAACGTGAGTACGAAGGTACTCAGCAAGTCTTACATCAGAACTATCTACATATGCAACATCATCAACAAAGGGGGTGGTGGAGTTTTAACAGCAGCAAGCCAGCTTTAACTCAGTGGCTAACCTATACTACAAGTATCAGAAACTTCTTTGAGGTGAGAAGACGCACACGAGTCCACATATTCACCATATAAATACTCAACTATGGATCTGTTCCCGTCTCCCTACGAGAAGGCCATCCATAGCACTCACGCTTATCTTGCGGATTTTAGGGTATCCACTTCAAGTTGTCTATGTACTACATAAGTCCTCCAAGTTTCCATATCCGAGGAAAATGACTATTCGAATAGATAATGTTGACCCTGCAGGGGTGTACTTCTTAATACATGCTCTCTCCACTTATCGCCCTGTACACATCGTGTACCTCGGCAACCTTCAAGCGGAAGCCGGGCGAGGGTGTCGGCCACGACCTGACTAACCACACAAGTCTCTCATCCAGGTTTATCGCCTATTCGGGTTCCATCCGCAAGGAGATCCGGCCTGGGTGTCGCTCACGGCCCCAAACGATGTGAGCAGGGTTCCCAAGCCCACCATCCGGGTGCCACTTGGTACACCGTGCCACGGTGCCTAGTCTGTTCCAAGCCCGTCCTGTCGGACACCACCTGGTAGACAAGTAGCACTACCTACAAATGCCAGAAACTAGTTGCGACTCCTGGACAGAGATCAAGTGGATTAATAAGCCGAGAGGGGCCGGATAACCGGAACCCAATGTGTGGTAGTAACTGGACTTGGATAACATACACATAACTCAGTAATTAGGGACGGTTCCAATGAGACAACCCACCATGTACTCCTACATGGCCCCTCATCGCTACCTTTACCAAAACGTGTTCACACACTTAGCCTTTATCGGTAGGACATGTTCACCACTCCGATTCATTCCCGATGAATCAGACCTGACAAAACTCTAAGCATAGTTGGCATAAAGAAAACAAGCATGGATGAGTAGGCACATCAAGGCTCAAGCAACTCCTACTCATGCTAGTGGGTTTCAACTATTTACTGTGGCAATGACAGGTCATGCAGAGGAATGGGTTCAACTACCACAACAGAAAAGTAGCAGTTGAATCGTTGTTGTCCTAATGCAGTAAAAGCAGCAGGAGTGAGAGAGTGGGATTTATCGAGATGCTCAAGGGGGTTTGCTTGCCTGATAGAATGACGAAGGGGTACGGCTCCTCTGACAGGTACTCGGGAACACCTTCCGGAGTGGAACCTATCAAGAAGAAACGGTGCCGGCGATCAACACACAAACAAATGCAACAAAATGATGCATGAACATGACATGTGCAAATGCTAGTGTTTGGGCTAATGTAAGATGATACCAAGTTGGTTGATGCCCATTTGAATCAAAGATTCAAATGCAATTCAAAATGAAGCATTTAAATGCCCATATTATGTTTTCACTTATACAGCATGTATAAGTTATTTTTTGATGCATGTAACTGGCATAAATGGATTCCTTGCATTTTTCTGATAATTTTTCATATATAAATTATTTCATTCTGAGCTACGGTTGAATTATTATGAATTTTTGAAGTTTAGGCAATATTCTGGATTTTCCTGAGTTAAATTAATTCCAGAAATCAATTATTGCGTCAGCTCTACGTTAGCATGACATAAGCGAGTCAACGGGGCTGACCAGGTCAAACCTGACCAGTGGGTCCCACTGGTCAGTGACCCAGTCAACTAACTAAGTTAGTTAGTCCTAACTAACTAGGAGGGCCCACTAGTCAGTGACTGTAGTAGCTAACCTAGTTAGTTAATTAGTGCTAACAATAGTAATTAGTCGGGCGGGGCCCGCAAGTCAGTGAGAGAGAGGGGGGAGGTCAAACTGGGCAACCCGGGTCAAACTCGCCGGAGTTGACCCGGCGCTCGTCGCCGGCAAGGCCAGAGATGGCGGAGGGGCTCGGGATTCCTCCTCCGGCGACCAAATGGTTGGTGGAGGGCATCTACATGGAGCTGGGACTCGCCCGCATCCATTTGTGCAAATGGCAGGGGCTGAGGTGGCCCGAGCTCGCCAGAGGCAAGCTCGCGGCGGTGGCTGGAGTTCGGGCGATGATGCAAATGTCGCTATGGTGCACGGCAGGAGCAATGGTTGGTTGCTCTAGGCTCGTGGAGCTGTGCTGAGCACGGTGACACGCTCGGTTTTGAGCCTGAGCGGCTGCGGCAACGGCGGTGACATGGCCGGCGGGCAGAAGCTTTCGGCTCCGGTGAAGAGCATGGTTAGGGGACGCGTTCGGAAGCGAGAAGAGAGGGGAAAGACGGCGGGGCTCACTGGGGGTCGGAGGAGAGGGTCAGCGGGCTCGGGGGCGCGCCAGACGTCGCGAATTGCTGGCAGTGATCAGCGGCGCCGGAGGTGGAAGACGAGCTCGAAGGCGTCACCACGGTGCTCTTGGGTTCGGGATCTTCCGCGTGGAGGAGCTATGCGTCGTCACGGAGCTTTTGGACACGGTGAAGGGGCGAGAAGACCACGGTGGTCACGGTGGCAGCGAACGGCGGCGACGGACACGTTCGAGCGTGTTACAGAGAGAGAGCAGGGAAAGGGAGAGTGAGCTGCGAGTGAGGGGAAGGACCAGGGGGGCTCGGGCGTCTCCAGGCGCTCGGTCAAGGACAGGGAAGGAAGCAGGAGGTGGCGGGGAGACGTGGCCGTGGTCGGCTATGAGGCGGGCACGCAGCAGCTCCTACTGGCAGGAGCTTGAAGAAGCTCCTGACGGTTGGGCTGGTGGGCTGGGCCGAGAGAAGCTGGGCCAGGCTAAAGGGAGGCCAGGTAACTCTCTCTCTCTCTCTCTCTCTCTCTCTCTCTCTCTCTCTCTTTTCTGTTTTGCATTTTCTGTAATTTGTTTTGATTTAGTTTTAGACACTAAATCATTTTTGTTGCTTCTGATAATTCTTGTAGGGACTAGTTGGATTATTCCAAAGCCCCTTGGCAGAAATCAGAATTTTTGGACATATATAAAATGATTTCTGAGGGTTTCACAAATCCCCATTTCAAATTTAAATGGAATTTAAACATGATGCACAAATGACTAGCTAGTCTAGGTCATACCAGAACTAGGGATGTGACAGCTCGCCCCCACTCGAAAGAATCTTGTCCCAAGATTCAGGAGTTGGCGGAAAGAAAGCGGGGTACTCAAGTCAAAGACGATATTCTCGCTCCCAAGTAGCTTCTCTCTTAGAATGATGAGACCACTGAACCTTGAGAAACTTGATGTTATGACGTCGAGTGGCACACTCTACTTGATCCAGAATCCGAGAAGCAACGCCTGAGTTGGGAGACGTGGAAGACATTATGAACTCGAGAAAGATGTGGGGGTAGTTCCAATTGGTAGGCAACCTCTCCTCGTTTAGCGAGAATGCGAAAAGGACCGATGTAACGAGGAGCCAACTTGCCCTTGATACCGAAACGATGGGTACCCTTCAAAGGAGTAACCCGAAGGTAAGCCTTGTCGCCAACTTCATAAGGCACTTCCTTATGACGACGGTCATACTGGCTCTTTTGACGAGATTGGGTTGTTTTCTAATTCTCACGAATGATGTGAACTTGCTCTTCCGCCTCCTGGATCATATCCGGTCCAAAGAATTGTCTTTCACCGGTTTCTGACCAGTTCAAAGGTGTTCGACATCTTCGTCCCTACAGAATCTCGAAGGGTGCTTTCTTAAGACTGGATTGGTAGCTATTATTATAAGAAAACTCGGCAAAGGGAAGACATTTCTCCCAATCCATACCGAGTGAGATAACGCAAGCTCTAAGCATGTCTTCGAGAATTTGGTTGACCCTTTCCACCTGACCACTTGACTGAGGGTGGAAAGAGGTACTGAAAGAGAGAAGGGTTCCCATGGCATTCTGGAAACTTTCCCAGAAATGAGAGGTGAAAAGACTACCACGGTCTGAATTGATCTCTAGTGGAACACCATGGAGTGACACTATTCGGGAGATATATAAGTCAGCGAGCTGATTAGCAGAGATACTCTCTCGAACAGGTAGGAAGTGAGCCACTTTGGAGAGACGATCAATGACTACGAAGATAGCATTATTTCCTTTCTTGGTCCTAGGAAAGCCGGTGATGAAGTCCATACCAACTTTGTACCATTTCCACTCGGGAATAGCTAAAGGTTGAAGGGTGCCAGCAGGTCTTTGATGCTCTGCCTTAACGCGACGACAAACGTCACAGTTGGCAATATACTGAGCGATTTCTCTCTTCATCCTAGTCCACAAGAACCTCTGGCGTAGGTCCTGATACATCTTGGTACTACTGGGATGAATCGTGAGAGGAGATTCATGGGCCTCCTTAAGGATCAGTTGCTGCATCTGTTGACATTTGGGAACCACCAAATGGTTTCCAAAGTAAACAACACCTCGTTGATCCATTGAGAAATAGTCGGCAACTCCCTTGGAAATATTTTTCTTGATCCGGGAGATTCCCGTATCATGCTCTTGAGCCTCTATGATCTGACCCGTAAGGGTAGGTTTCGCCACCAAGGTAGAAAGGAAACCATGAGGAACTATGTGAAGGTTAAGCTTACAGAATTCCTCATGGAGGGGTGGTTGACATTATTGCAACATGAGGTTGTTGCAATAGGATTTACGACTTAAAGCATCAGCCATGACATTGGCTTTGCCTGGGGTGTAGGTGATTCCTAAGTCGTAGTCCGAGATCAACTCCAGCCAACGTCTCTGTCTGAGATTCAGATCCGGTTGGGTGAAGATATACTTGAGACTCTGATGGTCAGTGTAGATTTCGCAACGGTTACCAAGAAGGTAATGTCGCCAAGTCTTAAGTGCATAGATTACGGCTGCAAGCTGTAGATCATGTGTAGGATAATTTTCCTCATGTGGATGCAACTTTCGAGATGCATAGGCAATCACATGACAATCATGCATAAGAATGCAACCTAGTCCTTGACGCGAAGCATCGCAATAGATAACTAAATCTTTAGTCAAGTCTGGTGGCACAAGTATGGTCGCAGAAGTCAGGCGTCTTTTCAGTTCCTGAAAACTGTGCTCACACTGTGGGGTCCACTCAAACCTTTTATCTTTCTTGAGAAGCTCCGTGAGGGGTTTGGCCACTTTGGATAAGTTTTCAACGAAGCGGCGACAATAACTGGCTAGACCAAGGAAACTCCTAACTTGTTTGACCATTTCAGGTGGAGTCCAATCGAGAACGGCTTTAACTCTCTCGGGATTGACAACAATGCCCTTACCAGAGATCACGTGGCCTAGATAGGTCACTTCTGGCAACCAAAATTCACACTTGGAGAACTTGGCATAAAGACGGTGCTCTCTGAGTTTTTCTAACACAAGTCTAAGATGTTCAGCATGCTCTTCCTCGTTCTTCGAGTAAATAAGAATATCATCGAGATAAACCACGACGAACTTATCTGAGTACTCCATAAAGATCGAGTTCATCAAGCGGGAGAAAGTAGCTGGAGCATTGGTTAGGCCGAAAGACATCACGGTGTACTCATATTGACCATAACGAGTGACAAAGGCCGTTTTGGGGATGTCCCCATTTCTGATTTTGATTTGGTGGTAGCCTAACCTCAAATACATCTTGGAAAAGACTGTGGATCCAGCGAGCTGATCATACAGGTCGTTGATCCTGGGGAGCGGATACTTGTTCTTTATCGTGACCACATTAACGGGACGATAATCTACAACCATCTGATCAGTACCATCCTTCTTCTTGACGAAGAGGACAGGACAAGCCCAAGGAGAAGAACTAGGACAGATGAAACCCTTTTGTAAGGACTCATCAAGCTGTTTCTTAAGCTCGGCTAGCTCCAAAGGTGCCATCTTGTATGGTCTCCTAGAGATTGGAACAATTCTTGGGATAAGTTCTATGACAAAATCTACATCTCTGTCAGGTGGAACACCTGGCAGTTCTGCTGGAAAGACATCCGGGAAGTCACGGACTACCGGAATATCTTCAAGGTCTGGAAGAGAGCTGGCATTAAGAGAATAGAGTTGACGCCTTGCAACTCTAGTGGAGACGGTGACTATCTTCCCAGATGGGTGTGTAAGCTGAACAGACCTTGTGTAACAATGAATCTTGGCATAATGAGCTTTCATCCGGTCCATGCCCAAGATGATGTTGATATCTGTAGACTTGAGGGCTATAAGTGATGCAAGGAATACAAGTCTGTCAACAAGGATTTCATTACCATGGCTTACAATAGAAGTTTGCCATTTGGATCCAGGAGTTTGAATGACTAGTGGAGAGGGCATATCACAAAATGACATGTCGTGCAACCGAGCATAACCTTCGGATATGAAGGAGTGAGATGCTCCAATATCGAACAGAACTGAAGCTGGGTGACAATTGACAAGAAGCGTACCCAGTACGACGTCGGGATCATCTTGAGCTTCTATAGCTGAGACGTGGTGCACACATGCTCGTTCAATGGTGGCTGGCTTGGTACCGATCATCTTGCCTGATGGCTTTTCACGGTCAACAGACCTCTCAGACTGGGGTGGAGTGTAACTGGACTGAGGGCAGTGGCGTGCGTAGTGTCCTGCTTCTCCGCAGGTGAAGCAAGTTCCTGAGGTAGGACGTGGACCTACATTGGCAAGTGGTCCACTAATAGGCCTGGATGGAGCACGTTGCTGAGCTGGGTGAGGTGCCACATCGGATGGCCTCGGTGCATATCCAGGTGGAAGAGCCGAGTTCGGAATCCAAATCCGTCGCTTCTGAGAGCCAGAGCGGGAGGAAGAACCCAGATCATGGTTGTGCTTACGAGACTCCTCGTAAGTGAGCTGAGCTGTCTCTGCATTAATGGCCTTGTTCACAAGAGCCTGGAAAGTATCACAATGATGTAGGTGGAGATCACGATGCAACTTAGGGTTGAGACCCTTCCGGAACCTAGCCTCCTTCTTGGCGTCCGTGGACACTTCTTTTGTAGCATAGCGGGCGAGGTTTCCAAACTCTCTATTGTAAGCATCAACAGGCAGCTTACCCTGGGTAAAACTACAGAACTCTTCCCTCTTGCAGTCAATGAGAGCCTGAGGAATGTGGTGCACCCGAAAAGCCTCGGTGAAATCCTTCCAGGTAGGAATCTGGCTAGCTGGTAGCATAGCCTCATAGCTCTACCACCAAATACTAGCAGGACCTTCCAGGTGATAGGTAGCATAGGTGACCTTGTCACCTTCAGCCACGCTCGCAGAATGCAACTTGTGAGTGATGCTCCGGAGCCAGACATCTGCATCGAGTGGCTCAATGGAATGATGGAAGGTGGGTGGTTTCAGACCAATGAAGTCGGAGATGGAAACCAACTTCTTACGCTGATGTGCGGTGTTCTGCTCAATCTGTGCTAGCAAGCGGTTAGTCTCATGCTTGTTCCTCTCGGATGCTAACAAGAACTCTGCCATCAAAGGCTGGTCAGGAGGATCCCCGTCCCTACCATCTCCGTGGTTCTTGCTATGAGCAACTGAACCTCGGTTAGCAGACAACATCCTGGCACAGAAACCAAGGAAACAAGGATGGAATTAGCATCGACATAAGAATGTGGAATGTAATGCAAAAGCATTGGAAACTCTTGAAATCCTAGGACAATTTCGGTAGCATAACAGCTGTAAATGCACAAAAGGATTTTGAGACATTCATCAAAGGAATAGCATAATCAATCAGCATCATAATATCAAGGTTCTGGGTCAAACTAAGGACACACGGAAGTAGTAGAACTGAACAGAGACACAAACCCAACAATCCTAAGACTTTACGGTTTACTAACACGTCATCCTGAGAGATAGAGGAGAAGCCTAGGCCTTAACCCTCGTAGAAAAGAAGAGGCTGACTCAGAAGGAATGACGTGAGGTAAAGGAGTAAAAAGAGCCTTACTTTCCCTTCCACAATCAATTCCCTTATATAACTAAAGCATTTCTAGACTTAACTTCGACCAGTTTGGCTTGGTAATCCTACAGTCAGTCAGGCTCTGATACCAACGCTGTCGGGACCCCGATCCTAAGTCACACCGATCTAGCATGTAACACTTCATATCACTTTGCGGCCTCACCCACGGTATTCCCACGGGTGCCACCTTACCTGGCCCGGGACCATTTGCGCCTTTTGGCTCACGTATATTGTAGTGTCGCTAGCATCCATATGACAGAGAACCCGGGCCGACATGACTAGTCGTGAACCCAAAGTGGCACTAACTTACAGGGACATGCATACATGAATCAACATCGAGCATGTCTGTCAACAGCGTATGAATCCGGGCTGTAGCACTGGGCAAACAGGACTCCGGGAACCCGGGCTGTAGCAGGCTAGGCAGGACTCCGGATGTCACCGCGTGACATTTCCCCAAAGGGACAGACACATGAATGAAGTGAATCACATGCCAGCCAGTCAAGTGTTCCAGAGCAGTAGTGCTGGGCTAGCAGGACTCCGGTGAACCGAGCTGTAGCGGACTACTATGGCTCATGGAAGCACAAGACTACATTTCCCCATAAGAGACGCTACCAGGGATAAATAACTAGGTTGTCGGATCCCACACATAGCAATACACATTACACGTACGCATAACATGCAAGTATGTGCTGTACAACATGGCATCACAACATAACTCAAACTCATATAGATAAAGGCCCAGAAGAGCCACATAGCACTCAATACAAACAGGGGTCTCATGACCCATCATTCAGAGCATTCAAGCAACGGAAGCATTACATGTCTGAGTACAGACAACTACAAAAGGAAAAGACTAAGAAGCCTGACTAAACACGACCCTCCCAAGGGTACAAGATCATAGCTGGGATACAAGCTACTCGTCGAAGTCACTAGTGTAACCAACTGCAAAACATAAATAAGCAAACATGAGTACAAAGGTACTCAGCAAGTCTTACATCAGAACTATCTACATATGCAACATTATCAACAAAGGGGGTGGTGGAGTTTTAACAGCAGCAAGCTAGCTTTGACTCAGTGGCTAACCTATACTACAAGTATCAAAAACTTCTTTGAGGTGAGAAGACGCACACGAGTCCACATATTCACCATATCAATAGTCCACTATGGATCCATTCCCGTCTCCCTACGAGAAGTCCATCCATAGCATTCACGCTTATCTTGCGGATTTTAGGGTATCCACTTCAAGTTGTTTATGTACTACATAAGTCCTCCAAGTTTCCATATCCAAGGAAAACGGCTATTCGAATAGATAATGTTAACCCTGCAGGGGTGTACTTCTTCACACACACTCTCGCCACTTATCGCCCTGTACACGTCATGTACCCGGCAACCTTCAAGCGGAAGCCGCGAGAGTGTGTCGGCCACGCCCTGACTAACCACACAAGTCTCTCATCCAGGTTTATCGCCTATTCGGGTTCCATCCGCAAGGAGATCCGGCCGAGGTGTCGCTCACAGCCCCAAACGATGTGAGCAGGGTTCCCAAGCCCACCATTCGGGTGCCACTTGGTACACCGTGCCATGGTGCCTAGTCTGTCCCAAGCCCGTCTCGTCGGACACCACCTGGTAAACAAGTAGCACTACCTACAAACGCTAGAAACTAGTTGCGACTCCTGGACAGAGATCAAGTGGATTAATAAGCCGACAGGGGCCAGATAACCGGAACTCAATGTGTGGTAGTAACTGGACTTGGATAACATACACAGAACTCAGTGCTTAGGGACGGTTCCAATGAGACAACCCACCATGTACTCCTACATGGTCTCTCATCGCTACCTTTACCAAAACGTGTTCACACAGTTAGCCTTTATCGGTAGGACATGTTCACCACTCCGATTCATTCCCGATGAATCAGACCTGACACAACTCTAAGCATAGCTGGCATAAAGAAAACAAGCATGGATAAGTAGGCACATCAAGGCTCAAGCAACTCCTACTCATGCTAGTGGGTTTCAACTATTTACTGTGGCAATGACAGGTCATGCAGAGGAATGGGTTCAACTACCGCAGCAGAAAAGTAGCAGTTGAATTGTTGTTGTCCTAATGCAGTAAAAGGAGCAGGAGCGAGAGAGTGGGATTTATCGAGATGCTCAAGGGGGTTTGCTTGCCTGATAGAACGACGAAGGGGTACGGCTCCTCTGACTGGTACTCGGGAACACCTTCTGGAGTGGAACCTATCGAGAAGAAACGGTGCCGGCGATCAACACACAAACAAATGCAACCAAATGATGCATGAACATGACATGTGCAAATGCTAGTGTTTGGGCTAATGCAAGATGATACCAAGTTGGTTGAAGCCCATTTGAATCAAAGATTCAAATGCAATTCAAAATGAAGCATTTAAAATGCCCATATTATGTTTTCACTTATACAGCATGTATAAGTTGCTTTTTCATGCATGTAACTAGCATAAATGGATTCCTTGCATTTTTCTAATAATTTTTCATATATAAATTATTTCATTTTGAGCTACGGTTGAATTATTATGAATTTTTGAAGTTTAGGCAATATTCTGGATTTTCCTGAGTTAAATTAATTCCAGATATCAACTATTGCGTCAGCTCTACGTCAGCATGAGTAAGCGAGTCAACGGGGCTGACCAGGTCAAACCTGACCAGTGGGTCCCACTGGTCAGTGACCCAGTCAACTAAGTTAGTTAGTCCTAACTAACTGGGCAGGGCCCACTAGTTAGTGACTGTATTAGCTAACCTAGTTAGTTAATTAGTGCTAACTATAGTAATTAGTCGGGCGGGGCCCGCAAGTCAATGAGAGAGAGGGGGGAGGTCAAACTGGTCAACCCGGGTCAAACTCGTCGGAGTTGACCCGGCGCTCGTCGCTGGCAAGGCCAGAGACGGCGGAGGGGCTCGGGATTCCTCCTTCGGCGACCAAATGGCCGGCGGAGGGCATCTATGTGGAGCTGGGACTCGCCCGCATCCATTTGTGCAAACGGTAGGGGCTGAGGTGGCCCGAGCTCGCCGGAGGCAAGCTCGCGACGGTGGCGGAGTTTGGGCGATGATGCAAACGTCGCTATGGTGCACGGCAGGAGCAACGGTTGGTTGCTCTGGGCCCGTGGAGCTGTGCTGAGCATGGTGATCCACTTGGTTTATAGCCTGAGCGGCTGCAGCGACGATGGTGACATGGTCGGCGGGCGGAAGCTTTCGGCTCCGGTGAAGAGCATGGTTAGGGGACACGTTCGGCAGCGAGAAGAGAGGGGAAAGACGGCGGGGCTCACTGGGGGTCAGAGGAGAAGTTCAGCGGGCTCAGGGGCGTGCCAGACGTCACGAATCGCCGACGGTGATCGGTGGTGCCCGAGGTGGAAGACGAGCTCGAAGGCGTCACCACAGTGCTCTTGGGTTCGGGATCTTCCGTGTGGAGGAGCTGTGCGTCGTCACGGAGCTTTTGGACACGGGGAAGGGGCGAGAAGACCACGGTGGTCACGGTGGCAGCGAACGGTGGTGACGGACCCGTTCGAGCGTGCTAGAGAGAGAGAGAGCATGGAAAGAGAGAGTGAGCTGCGAGAGAGGGGAAGGACCGGGGAGGTCGGGTGTCTCCAGGCGCCCGGTCAAGGACAGGGAAGGAAGTAGGAGGTGGCGGGGAGACGTGGCCGCGGTCGGCTGTGAGGCGGGCACGCAGGAGCTCCTACTGGCAGGAGCTTGAAGAAGCTCCTGACGGTTGGGCTGGTGGGCTGGGCCGAGAGAAGTTGGGCCAGGCTACAGGGAGGCCAGGTAACTCTCTCTTTTTTCTGTTTTGCATTTTCTGTATTTTGTTTTGATTTAGTTTTAGACACTAAATCATTTTTGTTGCTTCTGATAATTCTTGTAGGGACTAGTTGGATTATTCCAAAGCCCCTCAGCAAAAATCAGAATTTTCGGACATACATAAAATATATCACATATATATATCCAAGGTAAATAATTATTGTATTAATTCCAAAAGGCCAAAATTAATATTTATAGGCTCCTAAAATTATTGGTTTGAATTTTACCTCTGACCAATATTATCAGAGAGCAACATGAACATTTTCTTGGTCCTTTTTGGAGCACTTTTTATCTGGGTCATTTCTAGAAATGATTTCTGAGGGTTTCACAAATCCCCATTTCAAATTTAAATGGAATTTAAACATGATGCACAAATGACTAGCTAGTCTAGGTCATACCAGAACTAGGGATGTGACAATTGAATGTGCAACGCACTCCAAAGGATAGCTCCAAATGATCTACATCAACATTGAGCATCCACATCTTCAACATATACATGAAGTCATCATCGACAAAACCCAAGGTTAGTTCATCCCTCTTAGGGGGGATCTCACATCTAGGGGAGCTTTACTCTAACAATTGAGTTAAAGCAACTCTAATGGTGTGAACACAACAACGCTTTATGTAAAAGTGGTAACCCCACTTGTGCTTAAACGATGAGAATGACCTGTGATCAAATGTTCTCATTTGACTCCTAAGTCAATATACTCATGTATAGATGACCTAGTCATCGCCAATTGCTTGATAGATGCTAGAATTTTTTCTGCATGCTTTGCCACATATTTCATTTGTCATTTTATTGTGTGAGCATGTTGGTTGCATAATTTTCTCATTCGAGGACATCCACTTGTTGTTTTGATTGATTGGTTTCCTTTTCTTTTGGCCAAGTGGATGGACAAGAATGCCTAAGAACCTTATCTAGCTATCTATGCTTTTCTCATCTCAAACTCTATTCATGCTACATCACAAAATTTGATCAAATCAGATTCGAACCACTCTGTGTGAGGAGCACTTGGAGTCCCCGATTCATCATAGACTTAAACTTCCAAAACTTCTTTGTGCGTTTCGGTCTGACCGATTCACCCATTTCGGTCATACCGAGATCACTAAGTCGATCTAGGTTTTCAACCTCAATGCAACCGATTTGAACTTTTCGGTCACACCGAGTTTCAGTAACTGCTTGCAGTTATGAATCTTGGTGCCACCGAGTTGTTCCACTCGGTCACACCGACAGGGTCGGGCTATATATATCCACGGGTCAACTTTTGGAAAACTTTCCAAATCTCCTCGACCCGCGCTTAGCTTGCTCTGCCTTCAGGGTCTCCAGATCGTCCTCCTCATCGCCAGCCACCTCCTGTCACTAGTCTCCACCGCCGTCAACGGGATCATCTCCGCCGTTGCCGCCGTGGCAAGTTCATCGCCGAACTAGGGTATGAACTTGAACTTTGTGCTATTCTAACTCTAATTCCCCAGCACATTGCTTTGCCATGTATCTTTCCACGATTGAGATCATTCTATCCATTGAAAACACTTCGTAGTTTAGTCGTGAATTGAAAATTTAGGGTTAGATTTCCGCCAAAACCATCTCGGACCGACCGAGTTGATGAAATCGGTCCCACCGATTTGGCTCAGGCCATTGCACATGTGATTCTCGGTCTGACCGACAATTGCAAATCGGTGTGACCGAGTTCAGGACTTTGTGAAACCCTAGCAGTCTCGGTGCCACCAAACTGTGACTCGGTCTGATCGAGTTCACTAGTTTAGGTTCCAAAGCTGCTTCGGTATCACCGAGTTTGCAAATCGGTAGATCCAAAATGCTTTCTGTGGAAAATGAAAACTAAGTTTTTAATTCATTCTTTTGCAAAAACCTCTGTATATTGTGATGCTCATCCACTCTACCTCATCTATAATCTATTCACAGAGTCAGTTGTCAAAGATTGCAATATGTCCGATCAAAGTGACAGCCAGAACAGGCCAGAGGAGCAGGTTCACGTGAGTGAGGGCACTAGTCCTTCTAGCAGCTCAGATGATGGAAGCAGGAGCACACCCAGCAATCTGCCAAAGGCTGCCACAAGGGCCAGCAAGAAAAGAACCTCAGAGTCACAGGATGAGGACTATGTGGCTGAGGAAGAAGAAACCACCTCAAAGAGGAAAGTCCTAAAGAAGGAATATGGCACAGTTGCTGCCACCAAGCCAGGCACCAAGGAAAAGGTTTCTGCCAAGAGAGCTCCAATGTCTAAGGCCAGAGCATCTACTCAAGAGACTTTGGGATCTGCACCCAAAGAGCAAGTTGTGGCATAGAAGAAGAGGAAAGAGAGGGTCAAGAAGACCACTGCCAGAGTTCTTGGGAGATCCTCAATCATGAGATACTCTGAAGAGGAAGAGGAAGAGGATGCAGCACCAGCACCCAAAGCTCAAAAGCTTATGGGAGATACTATAAGGTTAGGGCTGCTTCATCAAAGCCCAAAGAAGCTTCTAAGCCAGCTGCTCCAAAACCCAAAACTGCACCAAAGAGGAGTACCAGGAACATTCCAGCTGCAGAGAAGAACAAGGCCCCAATGCCTGAAGCTGCAATGGAAGAAGAAGATGATTCTGTTGTCTTGAGGAAGTTAAAGCCAAAAATTCCAGATCACAATGATGCTCATCCAGTTGTAGAGAACATGAAAGTCAGGAAGGACTCAGGTCTAAGGCTATGGAGAGAGTCTGATCCATATGCCACCAGGAGAAGGACTGTTGTGGACTACAGGTTCCATACAAAGGAACATCAGGACTTCTATGAGACTATCTTACTTGACAAGAAGCCCATAGTGTGTGACATGAGATGGGTCGATTGGACATTCATTGAGGAAAATGACGATCACTTCCCTGGTGTATATGACAGTTTCAAGGCTTGTGGAGTTGATAAGTTTGTGGCTCAGAAGCTCACAAAATGGAATTATGAGCTCATCATGCAGTTCTACTCCACAGCTCACTTCTATCCAGATGGAAGGATTGTCTGGATGTCTGAAGGCACTAGGTACCAGTCAACGGATGCTGAATGGGAGAAATTGATCAATGCTCCAGGAGAGAGTGAAGATGACTTGGATGTCTATGCCAAGAAGAAGAAGGATCACAACTCCTTGGCACACATGTACAAGGAGATCCCAGATCCTGCTCTTGAGACACATAAGTTTGGATCTGTACATTACCTTCTGTCAGGATTGCCAACTATCAACTGGATCCTCAGGCACACTCTCTTGCCAAAGTCAGGAGATCACAAGATGATCAGAGGCCATGCAATAAACTTGCTTCACATCTTTGATGTCCCACAGAAGTTCAAAGTCATGAGCCTAATAGTGGAAACGATAAAGAGGACAGCTGCAGATCAGAAGAGGAGTTGTGGATATGCCCCATAGATTCAGGAGTTGATTAACTCCAAGATGGGCACTGGCACATATCTGCTGGACAAGGAGCACCTGCCCATCTACCCAGAATTTGAGGACAAAACTGTGGTGATGTATGAAAATGAACCATCTTCTATGCACGCACAAGCCAAGAAGGAGAAGGCAAAGGCTGAAAAGGCTGCAAGGATGCCAACTACTGAAGAAGCATCTCAGTATCTTCTGAAGAGCAAGCAAGATCAGCTTGGCTACTTGATTGCCTCCACTCTGAGGATTGAGTAGGGACTGGCCACCCTGACTCAAAACCAGGAGAGCTTGGAAAGGATCATGGAGCAGAAGTTCTATGACTTGGATGTGAAGGTAACTGAGATCCAGTCTGTTGTGGAGCAACTTCAGGATGATATGAAGGAGAGGAAGGGCAAGACAACCACTGATGCATTTTCAGAGTGCCTAGAGCTCAGAGGTCTGCTGCGGTGCCTGTTCCAGACACTAGAGCCACTTCATCTGCACCAACTACAACTTCAGTGCCACCAGCTCCAGCACCTACTCCATCAGCTCCATCTACATCGATTTAAGCCTTCGTTCTTGGAGTTATCCGGACACCACCACCTGAAGACCAAGCCTGAGAGACGATTTAGTGCTATGCATTTTCTAGGAACTTTTTGGTAACTTTTGCCAAAGGGGGAGAAGAATGTATAGATCATAGGATTCGAGAGAGAGAATTTCTTTTTTATTCTCTCTTGCTTTGGTGGTTGAACTTTATTTTCTTGTTTGAGATACTTTCTGTCTGTGTGATACTTGGATGATCATGTGTGTTTGACCATATGCTACATTAATGCTTGTTGGATGACCTTATCATTTTATCCCTATATGATCATTCACTTTGCTTGGTGATGAGTGCATGTATTTAATTATTATCATTTTGAGCGCTCCACCAAGATGTATGTGACATGGAAGAGTAACCCATGAGCCTAGTTCTCTGTGCATTTGCAGTCCAAAGCAAATCATAAACTATGCACAAATTTAAGGGGAGCTCTTGCTTTTCACATACTTCTCAAAGTGACAATGTTTTTCACTCTTATTATCATTCGTCGAAGCTTTGATCTATATGTTGTCATCAATTACCAAAAAGGGGGAGATTGAAAGTGCAACTATCCCTAGGTGGTTTTGGTAATTCCTAACAACATATAGCTCATTGAGCTAATGCTATTCCAAGATTAATATTTCAGGAAAAGCTCGATGAATGGCATGGCATGGATGAGGAAATTGGACCCCTCAAAATACTAAGTACAAAAAGATTGGCTCAAGCTCAAAGCTCAAGACTCTACATTTTATATTTTAGTGATCCAAGATCACATTGAGTCTATAGGAAAAGTCAATACTATCTAGGAGGGATGAGGTGTTGCTTGATGAGGTTCTTGCTTCATAGTGCTTAGTGATATGCTCCAAAACCCTCAACTACCTTCCCACATCCACATATCACCTAAACCAAAATTCAAACTCGGCCCCACCGATTCTTTCTATCCGGCGCCACCGAGTTCAGATGTCATAGCCACTGCCACAAACCCTAGGCAAATCGGTCTCACCGATAGGGATCTCGGTCACACCGAGATGGGGTTGTAATCTCTTTGTTTCCCTTCATAACGTTTCGGTTCTACCGAGATGAGCGATCGGTCCCACAGAGATTCCAATGTAAACTCTCTGTTTCCCTTTTGAAACATTTCGGTCCCACCGAAATGAGCGATCAGTCCCACCGAGTTTACCTGACCAACTCTCTGGTTAGCTTATTACCAAAATCGGTCCAACCGAGTTTGTGTAATCGGTCACACCGAGATTACGTTATGCCCTAACCCTAACTATATCGGTCCTACCGAGTTGCATCTCAGTCCCACCGAAAATCCTAACAGTCACTAGGTTTGCTAAATCGGTCCGACCGAGTTTCTTAATTCGGTCTCACCGAGATTGGTAAATTGTATGTAACGGTTAGTTTTTGTGTGGAGGCTATATATACACCTCCACCCACTCTTCATTCGTGGATAGAGCCATCGGAACATACCTACACTTCCAATACACATTTTCCGAGAGAGAACCACCTACTCATGTGTTGAGGCCAAGATATTCCATTCACACCATATGAATCTTGATCTCTAGCCTTCCCCAAGTTGCTTTCCACTCAAATCTTCTTTCCACCAAATCCATATCCCGTGAGAGAGAGTTGAGTGTTGGGGAGACTATCATTTGAAGCACAAGAGCAAGGAGTTCATCATCAACACACCATTTGTTACTTCTTGGAGAGTGGTGTCTCCTAGATTGGCTAGGTGTCACTTGGGAGCCTCCCACAAAGATTGTGGAGTTGAACCAAGGAGTTTCTAAAGGCAAGGAGATCGCCTACTTCGTGAAGATCTACTGCTAGTGAGGCAAGTCCTTCGTGGGCGATGGCCATGATGGGATAGACAAGGTTGCTTCTTCGTGGACCCTTCGTGGGTGGAGCCGTCCGTGGAATCGCGCAACCGTTACCCTTCGTGGGTTGAAGTCTCCATCAACGTGGATGTACGATAGCACCACCTATCGGAACCACGACAAAAACATCTGTGTCTCCAATTGCGTTTGAATTCTCCAAACCCTTCCCTTTACATTTTCCCCGTTGTTCGTTTTGCATTCCGGTGCTTCGTTCTCCTCCGGTGGTCATTTCTACCTTTCTTTCATGTGTGGGGTTTACACATTTCCGGATTGGACCGAGACTTGCCAAGCGGCCTTGGTTTACTACCGGTAGACTGCCTGTCAAGTTTCGTACCATTTGGACTTCGTTTGATACTCCAACGGTTAACCGAGGGATCGAAAAGGCCTCGTGTGTGTTGCATCCCAACACCCCTCCAATTTGTCCCAAAACCCACCAAAACCTTCTCCATCATCTAGAGCGTTTGATCACGATCGCGTGGCCGAAAACCGCACCTCATTTGGACTCTCCTAGCTCCCTCTATGCCTATAAATAGAGCCCTCCTCGAAAATCCGGATCTCCCCCGTCCAAACCCTAGTCTTCGTCTTCCTCCGCGCGCCGGACAACGTCCGTCGGCGCCGGACGTGTCCGAATCTGCCCACCGCCGCCACGTGGAACCACCTAACTCGCCGCCGCCACCGCGCCCACTTCGCCTGCCGCCGGCCCGCGGCAGCCCAGGCGGGGCCCTCCAAGCCCATCGGCCGGGCCGCGCCGCCCGCGAGCTGCCTCGCCTCCCAGCCGCCGCCTCTCCCGAGCTGCGCCGCCACGCCGGAGCGCGCACTGCCCGGGTCCGGCGACCTCGCTGACCTCGGCCGCTGCGCCGAGTCGCCGCGGCCATCGCCGGCCCGCGTCGCCCCGCGGTCTCCTCCATGCCGCCGCCTCCTATCCGTCCTTGCTCCGGCCGGCCACCGCAGCCACGACCTCCGGCGAGCTTCTTCTCCAGTGGTGAACAGTGATTCCGGTGGACATCGAAATCCGTTCCAGATCTGAGATCTAAATCTTGAGGGTTGACTTTTTGCCCAAAACCGTAGTTCATATGCTCCTGTTCATCGCATCGTAACTTTGCATCCGTAACTCCGTTTTTGGCATATAGCATATCAAAATGTTCGCCTCAGAGAGTACATCATTTCATTCCATTGCATCGTTTTCATTTGAGTTCATCTTGATACCCTAAATGCTGTTAGAAGAGTGCTACTTGAGATAATTGTCAGATCGGCTGCTCCATTTAGAGATTTGTCATTTTTGCCATGATTATTGTGTGCATGATATGCCCATGAGCTCTACATATGTTTTGTTAAGGGTTTCGCCATCTTTCCAGAGGTGCAACCCATGTATTTTTGTGATGTGTGTGGTGACTAGCACAAGCTTGCAAAGTGAGGCACTTGGTAATGCTGATTTCAGGGACTTAGCATTTCCACTAAGTCCTTGGCCTGTTTATCTCATATGGCCATATGTTCATGTTGGTTCCTAGTGATCCGTGCCTCTTTTGAGGATGATCAGTAAGGATGTTTTGTTAATCTTGTAGTGCTCTATCCATCCATGTCTTTGTTTGCAATTATGGAGCACCCTAGCTTGAGTCAATCGAGCTCTACTTTTGCTACTTCGTGAATCTGGGCAGATTGTCTACTTGTTAGCAATTTTGCCGATGATGTTATAGTTGATCCGTGCATGCTATGCTATTGTTCTTGCCATGTCTAGCTTGCATTTTGTGTATTCTTGATGGGTGTATGCTTAGGTTGTCATGACTTTCTCCGTAGTGAGTGCATTGAGCTCGTAAACATGCCTACTTGATATCTGTTTTCAGCATGCTCCAGTTTTCACAAAGTCTGTGATCTGATTATGTTTTTGCCATGTTCACATGCTTGCAATTGTATTTTCTGATCCCTTTTGGCTCAAGGTCACTAAGGGACTTTTGTTAAGATCTTTGACTATCTCCATGCCATGCTTTACTTTGCCATGTTCAGGTCCTGTAGCATATAGTTTTGTTGCTCCGAAGTGTGCTACCTGATCTGAGATTTCAGACAAGTGTTAATTTCACTGTCTGAAATCTGTTTACCATATGCACTTTTGCCATGCTTGTGTGAACCTTTTAATGGATGAATTGGCCATAGCTCAGTGCTAGACTTTTGTTAAGCATCTTGAATGCATCCCTGCCATGTATTTTGTTGTCATGTTTGGGTGATGTAGCATGTTCATCTTGTTGCATTTAGATGGCTACTTGCTGTAAATCGCAGACCGTGGCCATATTTGAATTGCTTGCCATTTCCAAATCGTAACTCTGATTCCTTCGTTCTTTATATACTTTTCAAGCGATTTCATCTCATCTTTCCAGTGGCACAATTGGATTCCCAAGTTGAGGCCAAGTTCATACATCCCTTGTCAAATCTTGCATATGCATCCCGCATCGCATCCCTCATAGCATACCATCCTTGCATCATATTGTTTGTTCCTTTGCCCGTGGTTGATTGTTTTCCATTTGCTTGTTTGTCTTTTTTGGGTAGAGCCAGGAGACGAGTTCGCTAATGAGGAGCCCATTGAGTTTGCTTTCGAGGATCCAGTCAACTCTGACCACTTTGCAGGCAAGATGATCATACCCTCGAAATCACTACTATCTTTGTTATGCTAGATTGCTCGCTCTTTTGCTATGCCAATGCTACGATGCCTACCACTTGCATTGAAGCCTCCCAAATTGCCATGCCAAACCTCTAACCCACCATGTCCTAGCAAATAGTTGATTGGCTATGTTACTGCTTTGCTCAGCCCCTCTTATAGCGTTGCTAGTTGTAGGTGAAGATTGGAGACCGTTCCTTGTTGGAACATTTATTTACTTGTTGGGATATCATTATATTATCTTGTTATCTTAATGCACCTATATACTTGGTAAAGGGTGGAATGCTCGGCCTCTCGCCTACTGTTTTGTTCCACTCTTGCCGCCCTAATTTCCGTCATATCGGTGTTATGTTCCCGGATTTTGCGTTCCTTACGTGGTTGGGTTATAATGGGAACCCCTTGATAGTTCGCCTTGATTAAAGCTTTTCCAGCAATGCCCAACCTTGGTTTTACCATTTGCCACCTAGCCTCTTTTTCCCTTGGGTTTCCGGAGCCCGAGGGTCATCTTATTTTAGCCCCCCCGGGTCAGTGCTCCTCTGAGTGTTGGTCCAACCGAGCAATGTCCGGGGCTACCAGGGGCAACTCTAGGCTAGCCTACCCAACGTCTGGCTCATCTGAGTGTGCCCTAAGAACGAGATATGTGCAGCTCCTATCGGGATTTGTCGGCACATTCGGGCGGTGTTGCTGGTCTTGTTTTAACCTGTCGAAGTGTCTTGAAGAACCGAGGTACCGAGTCTGATCAGAATGTCTAGGGAGGAGGTCTATTCCTTCGTTGACCGTGAGAGCTTGTCATGGGCTAAGTTGGGACTCCCCTGCAGGGATTTGAACTTTTGGAAGCCGTGCCCGCGGTTATGGGCAGATGGGAATTTGTTAATGTCCGGTTGTAGATTACTTGAACCTTAATTTAATTAAAATGAATCAACTGAGTGTGCTACCGTGATGGCCTCTTCTCGGCGGAGTCCAGGAAGTGGACACGGTGTTGGAGTAATGCTTGCGCAGGTTGCTCTCTAGTTTCTCGCTCGCGCTTTGCCTCCTCTTCTCGCTCTCTTTTGCGAACAGGATAGCCACCATATTTGCTAGTCGCTTGCTGCAGCTCCACATATTTACCTTGCCATACCTATTAAGCTTAAATGGTCTTGATCACAAGGGTGCGAGATTGCTGACTCCTTGTGGCTCACAGATTACTATTACACCAGATGCAGGGCCTGATGATTCCGCTCCAGGGGATGCGCTCGAGCTCAAGTGGGAGTTCGACGAGGACTCTCAATGATACTATGTTTCCCTTCCTGATGATCAGTAGTGGTGCCCAGTTGGGGGTGATCGGGACCGTGTCGCATGTTGGGTTATCTTTTATTTTGGCGCCGTAGTCGAGCCATGAGTGTTTGGATGATGTAATGTTATTTATGTACTTGATTGACGTGGCGAGTGTAAGCCAACTATGATATCTCCCCTTTTATTACATATATATTACATTGGATGTTGTGAAGATTGCCTAACTTGCGACATATGCCTTCAATGCGATTATGCCTCTAAGTCGTGCCTCGACACGTGGGAGATATAGTCGCATCAAGGGTGTTACAAGTTGGTATCAGAGCCTTCCCCGACCTTAGGAGCCCCATTGCTTGATCGTTATTAGCGGTCGAGTTGTGTCTGGAAAAATGTTTTGAGTCATTTAGGAATTATATATCGGAGAGTTTAGGAATTCTTTTTACTTCCCAGTCTCCTCATCGCTCTGGTAAGGCATCCTGACATAGAGTTTTGACTCTTCTCTTCTCAAATTTCACTAAAAAAATTTAGGATCACACGTGTATTTTGGAATCGTTTCGATGGTTTTATGACGAGAACATTGTCTTGGTGCCTCCTGTCAGGGGTTTTGTGGAAGTGTCCCGGGGAGTTGAGCTCCGAGGTGTTGTCGTCATAATTTTATCGTTGCAGTTCTGGAATACCTGAGTTTAGTACGCCGACATCGAAAATCTCTTTTATGCAGTTCGTTGGTGAGATAACCTCGACGCCACCCAGTACTGGGGCGGGAGTTCGGGAGTATCGCCATAACTTGTATAACAGATGCTTTTCGAAGGTTGAGGTAGATGGTTTCTGATGTTTTTCTCGGTTATGTGTTGAAGGATGGATACAGCTGGATGTAGGATTTGCTAGATTTGGGTGAGATATTATGCTTCCCCTATATCCCCAACACCTGATTGCATAACCGGAAAGGTTCGGGAGTTTCATAGGTGGGAATTCTAGTAGCTCTAGTTCTTCTTCCATGGATATTGGTTTGAGATTGGGATTTCTTACCGATTATTCGTTCTTGATCCATACCTTGTTGATTTATTTCTCTACCTAAATTCTAAGTGGATTCTCAATTTATGGATATGTGACCATTTCAAGAGGAATGCATTCGTTCATTTTGTTCGGATGTGAAGACTATATGTTGCAATTTTCATTCTGTTGGATTCAGCTTCAATATTTGTCTATCAATGTGCTAATGGATGTCAACCTCTTCAGGATGGCTCCTCCAACACGCACGACTCCGAATCCTGATCCGCCACCACCTCCACCTCCTCCGGAGGCATGGCAAGCTGTGGTGGCCGCAACCAATGCAAACACACACTTGATCATGCAAATTCTTCAAGAGCGCAATCAAGGCAACCAAGGGAACCAAGGCAACAATCAGAATCACTTTGCTACACTCAACCAGTTCCTTACTAACGGGCCAAAGACTTTCAGCAATTGTGTTGAGGCAACCGATGCTGACGATTGGCTTGTGGATCTGTGCAAGCATTTCGAGTGCAGTAACGTCAGGCCTGAGGACTTTGTCAAGTTCGCTTCCTTCCAACTCAAAGATCAAGCTGCAGAATGGTTCTAGAAGTATAAGGATTCCAGAGGTGGACGTGTTATCACTTGGGATGAATTCCGTCAAGATTTCAGAGCTCGCCATATCCCTTAGAGCGTGGTTGAAAGCAAGCGTGAGGAATTCCGCAACCTGAAGAAAGGCTCTTTGTCTGTCTATGACTACAACAAGTTGTTTCAGAAGCTCGCCCGCTTTGCCAAGAAGGACATACCTGATGAGAAGAGCATGATATACCAGTTCAGGGGTGGTCTCAGAGAAGAAATCCAGCTCGCTCTTGTTCTCTTTGAACCCTTGAGGTACGATGAGTTCTACAACATGGCATTGAAGCAAGAGGCTGCTCAATTGAGGTGTGATGCTTCCAAGAAGCGAGTCAGAGATGCTACTCCTTCTTCCTCTACTCAAGTGGCCAAGCAGCAGAAGTATTGGCTTCCTCCTCCTCCGTTCCGTCAGTCGTATCAGCAGAAGAGCAAAGGTGGCAGTGGATCTTCCCACCCACCCAACCCTGGCTTTCAGAACAAGACTTCGTCTCAAGCTCCAAGATCGAGTGCTCCGTATCACCGTCCGCTTTCAGAGGTCACGTGCAACAAGTGCCAACAGAAGGGTCACTATGCCAACAAGTGTTTCAACCAGAGGCGTCTCCCTCCTCCTCCTCCTGTCAGATCGGCAAGTACAACTATGGTCAAGCATAACCCCAAGTCCGCCAAGGTCAACTTGATGAATGCAGCTCAGGCAGAGGACTCATCAGATGTCATTATGGGTAACCTTCCCGTTAATGATATTCCTGCAAAAGTTCTTTTTGACACGGGTGCATCGCATTGTTTCATCTCGAGACCATTTGTTTCTAAGCATGAGTTGCCCTTACAAGATTTGCCTAGACAGTTATCTATGGTTTCTCTGGGTAAATTCATGAATGCAAGCGCTATGGCCCCGGATGTTACTATCACCTTGGGTGACTACAAGTTTCTCTCTTCTCCGGTGGTTCTTGGTAACTCGGATATTGATCGTATTCTCGGAATGGATTGGCTTGCTAAGCACAAGGTGCATCTTGATTGTGCAGCCAGGCAGATTCAATTGACTCATTCGTCTGAGGATGTAATTGTCTTTGTCGCTCATGATGATACCATCCGTCTGTTTTCTCTCAATGAGAAGGGTGAAATGGATGCCATCTCGCAGATTCCAGTCGTTTACGAATACCAAGATGTCTTTCCAGAAGAGCTTCCAGGAATGCCTCCGCACCGGCCAGTGGAATTCATTATTGATCTTGAGCCTGGCACGGAACCAATGTGCAAGCGTCCTTACAAGCTCGGACCTGAAGAGTTGAAGGAGCTGAAGAAGCAACTCGATATTCAAGAGAGAATGGGTCTCATACGGCCTAGTTCTTCTCCGTGGGGTTGTGGTATTCTTTTTGTGAAGAAGAAGGATGGAATGGACCGACTTTGTGTTGATTACCGTCCATTGAACAAGAAGACCATCAAGAACAAATACCCACTTCCCAACATCAATGAGCTGTTCGAACAACTCAAAGGTGCCCAAGTATTCTCCAAGCTTGATCTCCGTATGGGTTATCATCAGATTCGTATCCGTGAGCAAGATATTCCCAAGACGGCTTTTAGGACAAGCTATGGTTCATACGAATACACTGTCATGTCTTTTGGCCTCGTCAACGCTCCTCCGACTTTCTCTCGCATGATGAACTTCATCTTCAACGCCTACACCAATGACTTTGTTTTGGTCTATCTCGACGACATTCTGGTTTTCTCGAAGAACAAGGAAGATCATGCCAAGCACTTGCGTTTGGTGCTCGATAAGCTCAGAGAACACAAGTTCTACGCCAAGTTCTCCAAGTGCGAATTTTGGATCGATGAGGTTCTTTATCTTGGTCATATCATCTCTGCCAAGGGCATTGCGGTGAATCTTGAGAAGGTGTCTGCAATTGTGAATTGGGAACCTCCTCAGAACGTGAAGCAACTCCGCAGCTTCCTCGGTCTCGCAAGCTATTGCTGAAGATTCGTTGAAAACTTTTCTAAGATCATGAAGCCTCTCTCAAATCTTCTCCAGAAGCACGTCAAGTATGTTTGGTCTCCGGAGTGTGACATTGCTTTCAACACTTTGAAAGAGAAATTGATCACTGCTCCAGTTCTGACTCCGCCTGATGAATCCAAGCCGTATGAGGTCTTTTGTGATGCGTCTCTCCAAGGTCTTGGCGCAGTGTTGATGCAAGAGAAGAAAGTTGTTGCTTATACCTCTCGCCAGTTGAAGCCCAATGAGAAGAACTACCCCACACATGATCTCGAGTTGGCGGCAGTTGTGCATGCTCTTTTGACTTGGAGACATCTCTTATTGGGAAGAAAAGTGGACATCTTCACTGACCACAAGAGTCTCAAGTACATCTTCACGCAGCCTAATCTCAACCTCAGGCAAACTCGATGGGTCGAAATGATTCAAGAATATAATCCGAGTATTGAGTATACTCCAGGCAAGGCCAATGTGATTGCTGACGCATTGAGCAGAAAGGCTTACTGCAACAGTCTAATTTTCAAGCCTTATCAACCCACGCTTTGTGAAGCTTTCTGCAAACTTAATCTGCAAGTTGTTCCTCAAGGTTTCCTCGCCAACCTTCAATTCTCTCCTACCTTGGAAGACCAGATTCGCCAAGCTCAGCTTCTTGATGCTATGGTGAAAAAGGTGAAGATTGGGATTGCCAAGAGTCAACCCAAGTACAAGTGCTACCGCCTTGATGACAAGGATACTCTCTTCTTCGAGGATCCTATTGTCGTGCCCAAAGGTAACCTCCATAAAGTGATCATGAACGAGGCTCACAATTCTCTCCTCTCCATCCACCCTGGGAGCACGAAGATGTATCAGGACCTCAAGCAGGCTTATTGGTGGACTCGAATGAAGCGCGAGATTGCTCAATTCGTGAATGAATGTGATGTCTGCAGAAGAGTGAAGGCAGAACACCAAAGGCCAGCTGGTCTCCTCCAACCTCTTGCCATTCCAGAATGGAAGTTTGACCACATTGAGATGGACTTCGTGACTGGGTTTCCAAAGTCCAAGCATGGCAATGATGCTATATTCATTGTCATCGACAAACTCACTAAAGTGGCTCATTTTCTACCTATCAAAGAGTCAATCACTGCAGCTCAATTGGCGGAGCTCTATACCTCTCGAATTGTCTCTCTGCACGGTATTCCACAAGTGATCTCTTCAGACCGTGGCAGCATCTTGACCTCCAAGTTTTGGGATTCTTTTCAGAAGGCCATGGGCACGAACATCCGCTTCAGCACAGCTTTCCATCCTCAAACTAGCGGTCAAGTCGAGCGTGTCAATCAGATTCTTGAAGATATGCTCAGGGCTTGTGTGATTTCCTTCGGCATGAAGTGGGAGGATTGTCTTCCATATGCTGAATTCTCCTACAACAACAGTTTTCAAGCAAGCTCGGGCAAGGCCCCATTTGAAATTCTGTATGGCAGGAAGTGTCGTACCCCTCTCAACTGGTCTGAAACTGGTGAACGTCAGCTTTTGGGAAATGACTTAATCACAGAGGCAGAGGAAATTTGCAAAGTCATTCGAGATAACCTCAAAGCAGCCCAATCCCGCTAGAAGAGCTACTATGATAGTAAGCACCGTGATTTGGCTTTCGAGATCGGAGATCATGTTTACCTCCGCGTCTCTCCTATGAAAGGTATTCGTCGCTTTGGTATCAAAGGGAAGCTTGCCCCCAGATACGTTAGACCTTTCAAGATTGTCAGCAAGAGAAGCGATATCGCCTATCAACTCGAGCTTCCTTCAAACTTTGCAAATGTTCATGATGTGTTCCATGTCTCTCAGCTCCAAAAGTGCTTCAAGACTCCTCACAGCACCGTCAACTTCGAGGACATTGAGCTCCAAGAAGATCTCTCCTATCGTGAGCACCCAGTTGCTATTCTTGAAGAGACTGAACGCAAGACTCGCAACAAGTCAATCAAATTCCTCAAAGTCAAGTGGTCACACCATTCCGACCGTGAAGCTACCTGGGAACGCGAGGATCACCTCCGTTCTGAGTACCCGGCGTTCTTTCAGTCCTAGATCTCGGGACGAGATCATTTCGTAGTGGTGGAGTGTCGTAACACCCCGGATGTAACTTACCCAATTTGTACTCCTACTCTTGCCGTTTCCGGCGTTAAGTTATTTTATTTTCTCGGGTTCGGGTCTTTGTCTCCGTGTGTTGTTATCGTTGCCATGCATCTCATATCATGTCATCATGTGCATTGCATTTGCATACGTGTTCGTCTCATGCATTCAAGCATTTTCCCCGTTGTTCGTTTTGCATTCCGGCGCTTCGTTCTCCTCCGGTGGTCATTTCTACCTTTCTTTCGTGTGTGGGGTTTAAACATTTCCGGATTGGACCGAGACTTGCCAAGCGGCCTTGGTTTACTACCGGTAGACTGCCTGTCAGGTTTCGTACCATTTGGACTTCGTTTGATACTCCAACGATTAACCGAGGGACCAAAAAGGCCTCATGTGTGTTGCAGCCCAACACCCCTCCAATTTGGCCCAAAACCCACCAAAACCTTATCCATCATCTAGAGCGTTCGATCATGATCGCATGGCCGAAAACCGCACCTCATTTGGACTCTCCTAGCTCCCTCTATGCCTATAAATAGAGCCCTCCTCGAAAATCCGGATCTCCCCGTCCAAACCCTAGTCTTCGTCTTCCTCCGCGCGCCGGATAACGTCCACTGGCGTCGGACAACGTCCGCCGGCGCCGGACGTGTCCGAATCTGCCCACCGCCGCCACATGGCACCACCTAATTCGCCGCCGCCACCACGCCCACTTCGCCCGCCGCTGGTGAACAGTGCCAGATCTCCGGCGGTGAACAGTGATTCCGGTGGACATCGAAATCCGTGCCGGATTTGAGATCTAAATCTCGAGGGTTGACTTTTTGCCCGAAACCCTAGTTCATATGCTCCTGTTCATCGCATCATAACTTTGCATCCATAACTCCGTTTTTAGCATATAGCATATCAAAATGTTCGCCTCAGAGAGTACATCATTTCATTGCATTGCATCATTTTCATTTGAGTTCATCTTGGTACCTGAAATGCTGTTAGAAGAGTGCTACTTGAGATAATTTTCAGATCTACTGCTCCATTTAGAGATTTGTCATTTTTGCCATGATTATTGTGTGCATGATATTCCCATGAGCTCTACATATGTTTTGTTAAGGGTTTCGCCATCTTTCCAGAGGTGCAACCCATGTATTTTTGTGATGTGTGTGGTGACTAGCACAAGCTTGCAAAGTGAGGCACTTGGTAATGCTGATTTCAGGGACTTAGCATTTCCACTAAGTCCTTGGCCTGTTTATCTCATATGGCCATATGTTCATGTTGGTTCCTAGTGATCCGTGCCTCTTTTGAGGATGATCAGTAAGGATGTTTTGTTAATCTTGTAGTGCTCTATCCATCCATGTCTTTGTTTGCAATTATGGTTCACCCTAGCTTGAGTCAATCGAGCTCTACTTTTGCTACTTCGTGAATCTGGGCAGATTGTCTACTTGTTAGCGATTTTGCCGATGATGTTATAGTTGATCCGTGCATGCTATGCTATTGTTCTTGCCATGTCTAGCTTGCATTTTGTGTATTCTTGATGGGTGTATGCTTAGGTTGTCATGACTTTCTCCGTAGTGAGTGCATCGAGCTCGTAAACATGCCTACTTGATATCTGTTTTCAGCATGCTCCAGTTTTCACACAGTCTGTGATCTGATTATGTTTTTGCCATGTTCACATGCTTGCAATTGTATTTTCTGATCCCTTTTGGCTCAAGGTCACTAAGGGACTTTTGTTACGATCTTTGACTATCTCCATGCCATGCTTTACTTTGCCATGTTCAGGTCCTATAGCATATAGTTTTGTTGCTCCGAAGTGTGCTACCTGATCTGAGATTTCAGACAAGTGTTAATTTCACTGTCTGAAATCTGTTTACCATATGCATTTTTGCCATGCTTGTGTGAACCTGTTAATGGATGAATTGGCCATAGCTCAGTGCTAGACTTTTGTTAAGCATCTTGAATGCATCCCTGCCATGTATTTTGTTGTCATGTTTGGGTGCTGTAGCATGTTCATCTTGTTGCATTTAGATGGCTACTTGCTGTAAATCGCAGACCGTGGCCATATTTGAATTGCTTGCCATTTCCAAATCGTAACTCTGATTCCGACGTTCTTTATATCATTTTCAAGCGATTTCATCTCATCTTTCCATTGGCACACTTGGATTCCCAAGTTGAGGCCAGGTTCATACTGTCACACCCTAGCTAGTCATGCATTAGAGTGTTGCATCATGTTTACTCTTTCATCAGAAACTTGAAATGGGGATCTGTGAAACCCTCAGAATCATTTTGAGAATGACCCAAATAAAAATTTCTCCAAAAGGGTCCAAGAAAATGCTCATGTTGATCTCTGAAAATATTGGACAGAGATAAAAATCAAACCAATATTTTTAGTGGCTCATGGACATTTATTTTGGGCATTTGGAATTAATGCATAAATATTTGCTTTGGAAATATATTTCTATATATATTAATATATGTCCAAATATTATGCCAATTATAAAGGAGCTCTGGAATAATATATCTAGCCCCTGAAAAATTTGGCATAAGTTAAATAAATGATTTAATATATTATTTAAATCAAAACAAATGTCAGAAATTAGAAAACAGAAAAAAATAAAAGGGAGAAGCTTACCTGGGCTCCTCCACTGTGCAGCCCATCCAGCTGGCCGGCCCAGCCAGCAGGCGGCCCAGCCCGTCTCCCTCCTCTGTCCTCTTCGTCCCGACAGAGGGAGGGGAGTGTGGCCGGCGCGCGCGCGCGCCACCGCGCCACGCCACCTCTCTCCCTGCCTGCCTGCCCTCCCCTCCTCGCCTCGATGCCCTGGACGACGCCACGCCTCCCCCCCTGCTCTCTCTCACTCGCCCTCGGCTCTTCCCTCCTCTCCCTCGCTCTCTCTCTCACGGCCGAACACCACCGTCGCCGCCGTTCGCCTTAGCAGCCGTCTCCGGCCACCCCTCGCTCCCCCGACTAGCTCAGAAGCTCCGCCACAACCCCCTCTTCCTCCCCACCGCTCCACGGGCCTCCGGAAGCCCTGCATCGCCGCCACGTCGCCGTTCCCCTCTTCGGGCTCCGACCATCATCGCCGTCGAATTCGCCGTCTCCAGCGCGTCCCTGAGCCCGCTTCGACGCCCACTGCAACCGCGGTGAGCTACGCCACCGTTTCCCCCTCTTCTCCCCCTCGTTCCCTCACCGTAGCCTCCTCCCCACCACGGCCGAACCTCCGCCGTCGACGCAGCTCCGGTGACCATTTGGTCACCCCGGCGAGTCCAACGAGTTCGTAAGGCTCCATAGAGCATCCCTAGCGCCTCGCTTCGCTCGCCTTCGAGCTCCAACCCCGTTTCCGTGCACGACCGAACTCCGGCGGCCGCAGCCGAGCTCGCCGCCGTCGACTCCGGCCACCTCAGGCCCGGCCACCACCACCGTTCGACGCGCGGGAGCAAGGGCTCTCCAACGAGCCCAAGCACAGCCTCGCCCGTGCCCTGTAGCGCGATCCCGCATCACGCCGCCGTCTCGGACCTCGCCGGCGTCATGTCGCCGGTGGGGTTTGACTTGTCCGACCTGGGGTTTGACCCCCCCAGGGTCACTGACGTGTGGGCCCCGTCGGCCAGGTGGACATCATTAGCGCTAACCACTGTTAGTTAACCCCCTGACACTGACCAGTGGGCCCCAGCGCCACTAATTAGTAATTAGGATTAATTTAACCCTGTTTAACCCCCCTGTCACTGACGTGTGGGCCCCACACGTCAGGTTTGACCTCAGCCAGCCGCAGTTGACCACTGACGTCATGCTGACGTCATGCTGGCGCAATAATTATATTTCTGGATTTAAATTAAATCAGGAAATTCCAGAATATTATTTAAACTTCAAAAATTCATGACTTTTATTCTGTAACTCCAAATTGGACAAATTATATATGAAAAATGATCAGAAAAATCCAATCTATCCATCTGTACTATTTTCATGCATGATCAAACAAGTTAAATTGATGTTTCAAGCAGAACAAGGAAAAGCACTTTAAAAGGCCATATTTGAATTTGAAATTTGAATCCTTGATTCAAATTTGTTCAAACCCTTCTGGTTTTAGTTGCATTAGCCCAACACACTCATATTGCCATGTTTCATGCATGCATGATATTGTTGCACATTGTTTGGTGATGTTGTGTATCGATGTCCTTTGCGACAGGTTCTGCCTCCGAGGAGTACCGTGATTACCCTAACGAAGAATCGTATCCGTGCATCGAACCATCAGGCAAGCAACCAACCATTTGATCATATCGATACAATCCCATGTTCTCGCTCCTGCTCTCTTTTATTGCATTAAGACAACGCGATTCAAACTGCTGTGTGCTACGGTAGTTGAACCCATTTCCTCTGCATGACCTGTCATTGCCACAGTAACTAGATGAAACCCACTAGCATGTGTAGGAGTTGATTGAGCCCTATGTATGTGTTGTTCCTACCTTGCTATGCCTGCTATGCTTAGAGTCGTGTCAGGTCTGGTTCATCTGGGTGATGGGCTAGAGTGAAATGATTATGTCGGTAATGAGAGTGGTGTGGTGAACACGATTTGGTAAAGGTATCGATGAGAGGCCATGTAGGAGTACATGGTGGGTTGTTTCATTGAAGCCGACCTTAAGCACTGAGATCTGTATGTGTGATTTAAGAATCAGCTACTACCATGCATTGGGCCCGAAACCAATGGACCTTCTCGGCTTCTTATTCACCCTAGTTCTCCGTCCAGGAGTTGCAAGTAGTTTCTGGTGTTTGTAGCCTACTGGAGGCCGTGGACAGCGCTGACCGTAGGGGTGGGCTGTGATGCGGTAGGTACGTGGCACGGTGTACCGAATACCCGTTAGGTATCTCGGGAACCCTGTTCACATCGTTCGGGGCCGTATGGGAAACCTCGGCCGGACTCCCTACGGATGGAACCTGGATAGGCGATAAACCTGGACTAGAGGCTTAGGTGATTAGGTAGGTCATGGCCGACACCCACGTTGGGCTTCCGCTTGAAGGTTGCCGAGTACATGTCGTGTAAACGACGGTAAGTGGTGGGAGCGTGTATGAAGGAGTACACCCCTGCAGGGTTAACATGATCTATTCGAATAGCCGCGTTCGCGGTAAAGGACTACTTGGTTGCCTATACAGTTCATAGACAAGTAAATGGAAACTACTAAAAGCCTCAAGATAAGTGTGAGTGCCGAGGATGGCTCTTCCGTAGGAAGACGGAGGTGGATCCTCGGTAGTGTATTGAAGTGGTGAGTAGTGGACTCGTGTGCGCAAAACCATTTCAAGTTGGAGTATCGTAGGATAGCCTAGCCAAGAGTCAAAGCTGGCTTGCTGCAATAACTCCACCAACCCTTCTTGATACTATGCATGTATGTAGGATCTGATGTAAGTCTTGCTGAGTACCTTTGTACTCATGTTGCTATAATCTACATTTTTACAGAAGACGCTGCAACCCCTTCTGATGGGTTCTATGTAGACGTTGACATCAACGAGTAGGCTAAAGACCCAGGTGGTGACCCTGAGCTTGTGAAGGACCTTGTAGTATAGCTAGGCTTCCCAAGCCTCTTTTATTTTACTAGTTGTCTGTACTCAGACAAGCTACTTCCGCTGCTGGTTTGTATGACTGTATGACTTGTATGTGGGGTCATGAGACCCGTACCCTTGTGTATGTTATGTATGGCTCACTGAGCCTTAAATAAAGTACTTGTGTCATAGAGTCATGTTGTGATGCTTCGTTGTATTTGCACATATCGAGCATATTGTGTGTATGATTGAAATGCTTGGTATGTGTGGGATCTGACTATCTAGTTGTTTATCTTTAGTAGCCTCTCTTACCGGGAAATGTCTCCTAGTGTTACCGCTGAGCCATGGTAGCTTGCTACTGCTCTGGAACACTCAGGCTGGCCGGCATGTGTCCTTCTTCGTTCCTGTGTCTGTCCCTTCGGGGAAATGTCACGCTTTGAGTACCGGAGTCCTGTTAGCCCGCTACAGCCCGGTTTACCGGAGTCCTGCTAGCCCAGTGCTACAGCCCGGACCCACTTGCTGATGACCGACACGTTCGAAGCTGGGTCATGGATGCCTGTCCCTGTAAGTCTGTGCCACTTTGGGTTTATGACTAGTCATGTCAGCCCGGGCTCTTTATCATATGGATGCTAGCGACACTATCATATACGTGAGCCAAAAGGCGCAAACGGTCCCGGGCAAAGGTAAGGCGACACCCGTGGGGATACCGTGCGTGAGGCCGCAAAGTGATATGAGGTGTTACCGGCTAGATCGATGTGACATCGAGTCGGGGTCCTGACAGCGTTGGCATCAGAGCCGGACTGCCTGTAGGTTCTCCAAGCCAAACTGGTCGATGTTGAGTCTAGAAATTCCTTAGTTATATGTAGGGGAATTGTTTGTGGGTTGGAACGTAAGGCTTTTTTTACTCCTTTATCTTATGACATTCTGATCTGAGTTAGTCCATTCTTCTACCGGGGGTTAAGGAATTAGGACCTATTCTCTCTAACAGGATCACGTGTTACTAATCAGTAGTACCTTATAAGTTTGATGGATACAAGCCTAGTTCAGTTCTACTACCACATTATGTTGTTAGAATGGATTCAGAACTTTGATATGAGGATGTTAAGGGTGTACGAAATCCTTTGTCAAATGTCTCAAATCCTTCTTGAGCATTTACAGCTGTTATGCTGCCGAAATTTTGCTAGAAATTCTAATGCCTTTGCATTATGATTGTGCTTTCAGATGGCCACTCGCGACCTCAATCAAGTGGTTCGCCTGACTCGATGCCTAGATGTACCCGGCCATACTGCCAAGTTGGTCAGGGTAATGACTGAGGCTGGATACCGCTGGTATCCCGAGTACACGGTCGAAGAGCAATTCTGAGACTTTAATCAAAGCCAGTATCTCTGCACTGTCAGGATATTTCCATCTTATCCTGGATCCACCGAGCCTCTTCACTGCTCTTATGGACTCGGGGTTACTATTGAGATGGCTGTGCAGGACGCCGCCTACTCTATGATGACCATTATGCGAGTCAGATCTGGTATATTTCGGGACTCTGATTTCCGGTATATGCCAGGATCACTTCCGGGAGCACAAGGGTATCTCCAGGATATTTATGCTGACCCCACTCAGGAGGATTCACGGACTCGCACCACTGCTGAGATGCTCGAGGATAAGGACCGTGAAAATCGGGCCTTGAGGTTAGAGCTCTTCAATACCCGTGCTGACCACTGGGCCACTTTGACTCGGTTCGCACCGGCGGTGCAAGCTGGATTCTCAGATATGCGCGATCTCTATCCTGTGAGGTCTGCTCTGCCAGACGTGATGGTTTGGCGTGATGTAGGAGGCATCACCCCACCTCGCGGTCCCCGCAGGCCACCGTCTGTTGGTCCAAGGCCTCATCCTAGCCCCTATGGTCCACAAGCTCCGCGAGATCGTCTGTTTCCGGATGATCATGTTGAGCTTCCAGGCTATGGAGGTGACTTTTACGAGGACTACTACGGATCGGTCTGAGTTAGTGGTAGTATCACTAGTTCGCACTAGCTGTGTCGTCTATCGTCCCGCGTGACTCGTGGGATATGACCTAGTTTGTACTCTTTCCGGAGGTGTAGAAAAATAATGTATAGGAGCTTGGAATGCCTCCGATGAGATGTAATCCTCTTTTCACCGTAATAGTACTTTCTTTGGTCTTGTACTAAACCCTGTATGGTGTGTATGACGGTGGAATAAAGAAGCAGTTTCTGTATCTACCATGTCATACGGATGATCATCTTGCATTTCGAGTTATTCCTTACATTTTTATCCTATGTCGGAATCTTATCATCCTGACTAAATCATTGTCTTGTTTACCTAGGATGGTCAACACGCGCGCTAACCCTGCTTTTCAAGAGCAGGCCGAAGGCAGTGAAGGCAGGAATGAAAATCTGCCTCATCCTCCTTCACTAGCCGAGGTTATGATGGAAGCTGAGAGAAACAAGCGGGAGACCAACCGTTTGTTGGAGCGTATTGAACAGAATACAGCACACCATCAGAGGACTAACGTGGTGTCACTCAGTGATTTCATCAAATTACATCCACCCATGTTCCACCACTCCGTCGAGCCTCTCGACGCTGATGACTGGCTTCGCAGTATGGCTCACAAACTGCGTTCCGCGCTAGTAGCTGAGGCTGACAAGGTCACCTTTGCTGCATATCATCTTGAAGGCCCCGCCAGTCTATGGTGGGAGAATTATGGAGCTATGCGCCCAGCGGGCCATGTCACTACTTGGGCTGAGTTCAGTGAGGCTTTCTGTGAACATCACATTCCGGAGGGTCTCATGGACCGTAAACGTGAAGAATTTTGCAGTTTCACCCAAGGCCGACTTTCTGTGGATGTTTACAGCAGGAAGTTTGGTAATCTCGCACGATATGCAACCGAGGAAGTTTCTACTGACGCCAAGAAGCAAGCAAGGTTCCGTAAGGGCCTTAGTCCTGAGCTTCACCGTGACCTCCGTCTGCATGAGTGCACATCCTTCCAGAAACTTGTCAACAAAGCCATCAGTGCTGAAACTGGTCAGACTGACTATGACGCAACACGCAAGCATGGCCGTGATATGGGTTCCTCATCCGGTGCTGGTCCTCAGAAGCGCCGCGTGTGGGTACCCAACACCGCCCTGCCACCCAGGTTCACACCGAGGCCATCCTTCCAGGCGCCTCGCCCTGTTCAACAGTCTGCACCGGCCAAGCCCTATGGGGGTCCAACCAACAAGGCTCCTCCACGTACCAGTTCCGTGACTTGTTTCAAGTGTGGGGAATCTGGTCACTATATGCGTGAGTGTCCCCAGACCAACCCCAACCAGTCTGCTAAAGTTGTTGGCCGTGGCAAGCCGACAGGGAAAATATTCCACGCCAAACCGGTCACCGCTTCACGTGGCCATGTTAACTGTATCTCTGCCGAAGAAGCTCAAGAGGATCCCAACGTCGTTCTCGGTACGCTTCTTGTCAATTGCCACCCGGCATCTGTTCTTTTCGATACAGGAGCCTCTCATTCTTTTATATCTGAAAATTATGCTCGTTTGCATAACGTCGCATTCGGTGATATGCCAACCTCTATGGTAATTCAAACTCCGGGATCCAAATGGCAAACTTCTAGAGTAAGCCATGGAAATGAAATCCAAGTCGACAGACTTGTTTTCCTTGCCTCTTTGATAGCCCTTAAATTTTCAGATATTAATATCATTTTGGGTATGGACTGGATGTCAGCTCATCATGCCAAAATTGATTGCTTCTCTAGGACTGTTCAACTCACTCACCCTTCGGGCAAGATAGTCAATGTCTTGACCCGATTAGCCAAGCGACAATTATATTCTCTTAACGCCAGCCCTTTGCCAGACCTTGAGGACGTTCCGGTAGTCCGTGACTTTCCGGATGTTTTCCCAGAGGAATTGCCAGGTGTTCCACCTGACAGGGATGTTGAGTTCGTAACAGACCTCATTCCAGGAATCGTTCCGATTGCTAGAAGACCTTATAAGATGGCACCCCTAGAACTAGCCGAGCTTAAGAAACAACTCGATGAGTCCTTGAAAAAGGGTTTCATCCGACCTAGCTCTTCTCCGTAGGCTTGCCCCGTCCTATTCGTCAAGAAGAAGGATGGTACGGACCGGATGGTTGTAGATTACCGACCTGTCAATTTGGTCACAATCAAGAACAAATATCCACTTCCCAGGATCAACGACCTGTATGATCAGCTCGCTGGATCCTCAGTCTTCTCCAAGATGGATTTGAGCTTGGGCTACCATCAAATCAAAATCAGAAACGGGGACATTCCTAAAACGGCCTTTGTTACTCGTTATGGCCAATACGAGTACACCGTCATGTCCTTCGGTTTAACCAACGCTCCAGCCACCTTTTCTCGGTTAATGAACTCAATCGTCATGGAGTATTTGGATAGATTCGTTGTAGTTTACCTCGATGATATACTCATCTACTCCAAGAACGAGGAAGAACATGCCGAACATCTAAGGCTAGTGTTGCAGAAACTTCGAGAGCATCGCCTTTATGCTAAATTTTCTAAATGTGAATTCTGGTTGCCAGAAGTGACCTATCTGGGTCATGTAATATCTGGTAAAGGTATTGCTGTCAACCCTGAGCGAGTTCAAGCCGTCCTTAACTGGACTCCACCTGAATCGGTCAAGCAAGTTCGGAGTTTTCTAGGCTTAGCGAGCTATTGTCGTCGCTTTGTCGAGAACTTCTCCAAGGTTGCTAAACCTCTAACCGAACTCCTCAAGAAAGATAAGAAGTTCGAATGGACTCCACAATGTGAGCACAGCTTTCAGGAACTGAAAAGACGCCTGACCTCTGCTCCCGTACTGGCACCGCCAGACTTCTCCAAGGACTTTGTTATCTACTGCGACGCCTCGCGACAAGGACTAGGTTGCATTCTCATGCAAGATCGACACGTAATTGCCTACGCTTCACGGCAATTGCACCCACACGAGGAGAATTATCCTACTCATGATCTAGAGCTTGCAGCTGTAGTCTATGCACTTAAGACCTGGCGACATTACCTCCTCGGTAATCGTTGCGAAATATTCACTGATCACCAAAGTTTGAAGTACATCTTCACCCAACCGGATCTGAACCTCAGGCAAAGACGTTGGGTTGAATTGATCACAGATTTCGATTTAGGAATAACCTACACCCCAGGGAAAGCCAACGTCATGGCTGATGCGCTAAGTCGTAAATCTTATTGTAACAACCTGATGTTACAACAAAGTCAACCGCTTCTCCATGAGGAATTTCGGAAGCTTAACCTTCACATTGTTCCTCAAGGTTTTCTTTCCACCTTGGTGGCAAAACCTACCCTTACGGATCAGATTATCAAGGCACAGAAGGTAGATCCGGGAATCTCCCGCATCAAGAGAAACATTCGGAAAGGAATTGCGAATTGCTTCTCCATTAATGATCAAGGGGTCGTATACTTCGGGAATCGACTAGTGGTTCCCAAAGTGCGAAACCTGAGGCGTTTGATCCTTAAGGAAGCTCATGAATCTCCTCTCACCATTCATCCCGGTAGCACTAAGATGTATCAGGACCTACGCCAGAGGTTCTGGTGGACTAGGATGAAGAGAGAAATTGCTCAGTATATTGCAAATTGCGACGTCTGTCGTCGTGTAAAAGCAGAGCACCAACGGCCTGCTGGCACCCTTCAAACCTTAGCTATTCCTGAATGGAAATGGGATAAAATTGGTATGGATTTCATTACCGGTTTTCCCAGGACCAAGAGAGGGAATAATGCTATTTTCGTCGTGGTCGATCGTCTTTCCAAAGTAGCCCATTTCCTACCTGTTCGAGAGTGTATAACCGCTAGTCAGCTGGCAGACTTATACATCTCCCGAATAGTGTCTCTCCATGGTGTTCCTTTGGAAATTAACTCGGATCGAGGAAGTCTTTTCACCTCTCGATTTTGGGAAAGTTTCCAAAATGCTATGGGAACCCGTCTCTCCTTTAGCACCGCCTTCCACCCTCAGTCGAGTGGTCAAGTGGAACGCGTCAACCAGATTCTAGAAGACATGCTTCGAGCCTCTGTTATCTCATTCGGAATGGATTGGGAAAAGTGCCTTCCATTTGCCGAATTCGCTTACAACAACAGCTATCAATCTAGCTTGGGTAAAGCCCCTTTTGAAGTTCTCTATGGACGACGGTGTCGAACACCCCTTAACTGGTCAGAGACCGGGGAAAGACAATTCTTTGGCCCGGATATGATTCAGGAAGCAGAAGAACAAGTTCGCATCGTTCGTGAAAAGTTGAAAAACAGCCCAATCTCGTCAAAAGAGTCATTATGACCGAAAACATAAGGCTATGACTTTCGAGGTTGACGAGAAGGCTTATCTTCGGGTCACCCCTCTGAAGGGAACCCATCGTTTCGGTATCAAAGGCAAATTGGCTCCTCGCTACATTGGACCTTTTCGCATTCTTGCCAAACGAGGGGAAGTTGCCTACCAGCTGGAACTACCTCCGCATCTCTCCAGAGTCCACGATGTCTTCCACGTTTCTCAACTCAGGCGTTGCTTCTCGGATCCTATCCGTGAAGTGGACCACGAAACGCTTGATCTCCAAGATAATCTTACATATCGAGAGTACCCCGTTCGTATCCTCGATCAGGCCGAACGTATCACCCGACGTCAGAACATCAAGTTCCTCAAAGTACAATGGTCGCACCATTCTGAGGATGAAGCAACCTGGGAAAGGGAGGATCGTCTTCGACTTGAGTACCCCGCCTTCTTCCCAGAGGAACCCAAATCTCGGGACGAGATTCTTTTGAGTGGGGGTGAGTTGTCACACCCTAGCTAGTCATGCATTAGAGTGTTGCATCATGTTTACTCTTTCATCAGAAACTTGAAATGGGGATCTGTGAAACCCTCAGAATCATTTTGAAAATGACCAAAATAAAAATTTCTCCAAAAGGGTCCAAGAAAATGCTCATGTTGATCTCTGAAAATATTGGACAGAGATAAAAATCAAACCAATATTTTTAGTGGCTCATGGACATTTATTTTGGGCATTTGGAATTAATGCATAAATATTTGCTTTGGAAATATATTTCTATATATATTAATATATGTCCAAATATTATGCCAATTATAAAGGAGCTCTGGAATAATATATCTAGCCCCTGAAAAATTTGGCATAAGTTAAATAAATGATTTAATATATTATTTAAATCAAAACAAATGTCAGAAATTAGAAAACAGAAAAAAATAAAAGGGAGAAGCTTACCTGGGCTCCTCCACTGTGCAGCCCATCCAGCTGGCCGGCCCAGCCAGCAGGCGGCCCAGCCCGTCTCCCTCCTCTGTCGTCTTCGTCCCGACAGAGGGAGGGGAGTGTGGCCGGCATGCGCGCGCGCCACCGCGCCACGCCACCTCTCTCCCTGCCTGCCTGCCCTCCCCTCCTCGCCTCGATGCCCTGGACGACGCCACGCCTCCCCCCCTGCTCTCTCTCACTCGCCCTCGGCTCTTCCCTCCTCTCCCTCGCTCTCTCTCTCACGGCCGAACACCACCGTCGCCGCCGACTAGCTCAGAAGCTCCGCCACAACCCCCTCTTCCTCCCCACCGCTCCACGGGCCTCCGGAAGCCCTGCATCGCCGCCACGTCGCCGTTCCCCTCTTTGGGCTCCGACCATCATCGCCGTCGAATTCGCCGTCTCCAGCGCGTCCCCGAGCCCGCTTCGACGCCCACTGCAACCGCGGTGAGCTACGCCACCGTTTCCCCCTCTTCTCCCCCTCGTTCCCTCACCGTAGCCTCCTCCCCACCACGGCCGAACCTCCGCCGTCGCCGAGCTCGCCGTCGACGCAGCTCCGGTGACCATTTGGTCACCCCGGCGAGTCCAACGAGTTCGTAAGGCTCCATAGAGCATCCCTAGCGCCTCGCTTCGCTCGCCTTCGAGCTCCAACCCCGTTTCCGTGCACGACCGAACTCCGGCGGCCGCAGCCGAGCTCGCCACCGTCGACTCCGGCCACCTCAGGCCCGGCCACCACCACCGTTCGACGCGCGGGAGCAAGGGCTCTCCAACGAGCCCAAGCACAGCCTCGCCCGTGCCCTGTAGCGCGACATCATTAGCGCTAACCACTGTTAGTTAACCCCCTGACACTGACCAGTGGGCCCCAGCGCCACTAATTAGTAATTAGGATTAATTTAACCCTGTTTAACCCCCCTGTCACTGACGTGTGGGCCCCACACGTCAGGTTTGACCTCAGCCAGCCGCAGTTGACCACTGACGTCATGCTGACGTCATGCTGGCGCAATAATTATATTTCTGGATTTAAATTAAATCAGGAAATTCCAGAATATTATTTAAACTTCAAAAATTCATGACTTTTATTCTGTAACTCCAAATTGGACAAATTATATATGAAAAATGATCAGAAAAATCCAATCTATCCATCTGTACTATTTTCATGCATGATCAAACAAGTTAAATTGATGTTTCAAGCAGAACAAGGAAAAGCACTTTAAAAGGCCATATTTGAATTTGAAATTTGAATCCTTGATTCAAATTTGTTCAAACCCTTCTGGTTTTAGTTGCATTAGCCCAACACACTCATATTGCCATGTTTCATGCATGCATCATATTGTTGCACATTGTTTGGTGATGTTATGTATCGATGTCCTTTGCGACAGGTTCTGCCTCCGAGGAGTACCGTGATTACCCTAACGAAGAATCGTATCCGTGCATCGAACCATCAGGCAAGCAACCAACCATTTGATCATATCGATACAATCCCATGTTCTCGCTCCTGCTCTCTTTTACTGCATTAAGACAACGCGATTCAAACTGCTGTGTGCTACGGTAGTTGAACCCATTTCCTCTGCATGACCTGTCATTGCCACAGTAACTAGATGAAACCCACTAGCATGTGTAGGAGTTGATTGAGCCCTATGTATGTGTTGTTCCTACCTTGCTATGCCTGCTATGCTTAGAGTCGTGTCAGGTCTGGTTCATCTGGGTGATGGGCTAGAGTGAAATGATTATGTCGGTAATGAGAGTGGTGTGGTGAACACGATTTGGTAAAGGTATCGATGAGAGGCCATGTAGGAGTACATGGTGGGTTGTTTCATTGAAGCCGACCTTAAGCACTGAGATCTGTATGTGTGATTTAAGAATCAGCTACTACCATGCATTGGGCCCGAAACCAATGGAGCCTCTCGGCTTCTTATTCACCCTAGTTCTCCGTCCAGGAGTTGCAAGTAGTTTCTGGTGTTTGTAGCCTACTGGAGGCCGTGGATAGCGCTGACCGTAGGGGTGGGCTGTGATGCGGTAGGTACGTGGCACGGTGTACCGAATACCCGTTAGGTATCTCGGGAACCCTGTTCACATCGTTCGGGGCCGTATGGGAAACCTCGGCCGGACTCCCTGCGGATGGAACCTGGATAGGCGATAAACCTGGACTAGAGGCTTAGGTGATTAGGTAGGTCGTGGCCGACACCCACGTTGGGCTTCCGCTTGAAGGTTGCCGAGTACATGTCGTGTAAACGACGGTAAGTGGTGGGAGCGTGTATGAAGGAGTACACCCCTGCAGGGTTAACATGATCTATTCGAATAGCCGCGTCCGCGGTAAAGGACTACTTGGTTGCCTATACAGTTCATAGACAAGTAAATGGAAACTACTAAAAGCCTCAAGATAAGAGTGAGTGCCGAGGATGGCTCTTCCGTAGGAAGACGGAGGCGGATCCTCGGTAGTGTATTGAATTGGTGAGTAGTGGACTCGTGTGCGCAAAACCATTTCAAGTTGGAGTATCGTAGGATAGCCTAGCCAAGAGTCAAAGCTGGCTTGCTGCAATAACTCCACCAACCCTTATTGATACTAAGCATGTATGTAGGATCTGATGTAAGTCTTGCTGAGTACCTTTGTACTCATGTTGCTATAATCTACATTTTTACAGAAGACGCTGCAACCCCTTCTGATGGGTTCTATGTAGACGTTGACATCAACGAGTAGGCTAAAGACCCAGGTGGTGACCCTGAGCTTGTGAAGGACCTTGTAGTATAGCTAGGCTTCCCAAGCCTCTTTTATTTTACTAGTTGTCTGTACTCAGACAAGTTACTTCCGCTGCTGGTTTGTATGACTGTATGACTTGTATGTTGGGTCATGAGACCCGTACCTTCGTGTATGTTATGTATGGCTTCCTGAGCCTTAAATAAAGTACTTGTGTCGTAGAGTCATGTTGTGATGCTTCGTTGTATTTGCACATATCGAGCATATTGTGTGTATGATTGAAATGCTTGGTATGTGTGGGATCTGACTATCTAGTTGTTTATCTTTAGTAGCCTCTCTTACCGGGAAATGTCTCCTAGTGTTACCGCTGAGCCATGGTAGCTTGCTACTGCTCTGGAACACTTAGGCTGGCCGGCATGTGTCCTTCTTCGTTCCTGTGTCTGTCCCTTCGGGGAAATGTCACGCTTTGAGTACCGGAGTCCTGTTAGCCCGCTACAGCCCGGTTTACCGGAGTCCTGCTAGCCCAGTGCTACAGCCCGGACCCACTTGCTGATGACCGACACGTTCGAAGCTGGATCATGGATGCCTGTCCCTGTAAGTCTGTGCCACTTTGGGTTTACGACTAGTCATGTCAGCCCGGGATCTTTATCATATGGATGCTAGCGACACTATCATATACGTGAGCCAAAAGGCGCAAACGGTCCGGGCAAAGGTAAGGCGACACCCCTGGGGATACCGTGCGTGAGGCCGCAAAGTGATATGAGGTGTTACCAGCTAGATCGATGTGACATCGAGTCGGGGTCCTGACACATACATCCCTTGTCAAATCTTGCATATGCATCCCGCATCACATCCCGCATAGCATACCATCCTTGCATCATATTGTTTGTTCCTTTGCCCGTGGTTGATTGTGTTTCGTTTGCTTGTTTGTCTTGTTTGGGTAGAGCCGGGAGAAGAGTTCACTAATGAGGAGCCCGTTGAGTTTGCTTTCGAGGATCCAGTCAACTCTGACCACTTTGTAGGCAAGATGATCATACCCTCGAAATCACTACTATCTTTGCTATGCTAGATTGCTCGCTCTTTTGCTATGCCAATGCTACGATGCCTTCCACTTGCTTTCAAGCCTCCCAAATTGCCATGCCAAACCCCTAACCCACCATGTCCTAGCAAACCGTTGATTGGCTATGTTACCGCTTTGCTCAGCCCCTCTTATAGCGTTGCTAGTTGCAGGTGAAGATTGGAGACCGTTCCTTGTTGGAACATTTATTTACTTGTTGGGATATCATTATATTATCTTGTTATCTTAATGCACCTATATACTTGGTAAAGGGTGGAAGGCTCGGCCTCTCGCCTAGTGTTTTGTTCCACTCTTGCCGCCCTAGTTTCCGTCATATCGGTGTTATGTTCCCGAATTTTGCGTTCCTTACGCGGTTGGGTTATAATGGGAACCCCTTGATAGTTCGCCTTGATTAAAGCTTTTCCAGCAATGCCCAACCTTGGTTTTACCATTTGCCACCTAGCCTCTTTTTCCCTTGGGTTTCTGGAGCTCGAAGGTCATCTTATTTTAGCCCCCCCGGGCCAGTGCTCCTCTGAGTGTTGGTCCAACCGAGTGATGTCCGGGGCTACCAGGGGCAACTCTGGGCTGGCCTACCCGACGTCTGGCTCATCTGAGTGTGCCCTGAGAACGAGATATGTGCAGCTCCTATCAGGATTTGTCGGCACATTCTGGCGGTGTTGCTGGTCTTATTTTAACCTGTCGAAGTGTCTTGAAGAACCGAGGTACCGAGTCTGATCGAAATGTCTTGGGAGGATGTCTATTCCTTCGTTGACCGTGAGAGCTTGTCATGGGCTAAGTTGGGACACCCCTGCAGGGATTTGAACTTCCGGAAGCCGTGCCCGCGGTTATGGGCAGATGGGAATTTGTTAATGTCCGGTTGTAGATTACTTGAATCTTATTTAATTAAAATGAATCAACTGAGTGTGTTACCGTGATGGCCTCTTCTCGGCGGAGTCCAGGAAGTGGACACGGTGTTGGAGTAATGCTTGCGCAGGTTGCTCTCTAGTTTCTCGCTCGCGCTTTGCCTCCTCTTCTCGCTCTCTTTTGCGAACAGGATAGCCACCATATTTGCTAGTCGCTTGCTGCAGCTCCACATATTTACCTTGCCATACCTATTAATCTTAAATGGTCTTGATCGCGAGGGTGTGAGATAGCTGAGTCCTTGTGGCTCACAGATTACTATTACACCAGATGCAGGGCCTAATGATTCCGCTCCAGGGGATGCGCTCGAGCTCAAGTGGGAGTTCGACGAGGACTCTCAACGATACTATGTTTCCCTTCCTGATGATCAGTAGTGGTGCCCAGTTGGGGGTGATCGGGACCGTGTCGCATGTTGGGTTATCTTTTATTTTGGCGCCGTAGTCGGGCCATGAGTGTTTGGATGATGTAATGTTATTTATGTACTTGATTGACGTGGCGAGTGTAAGCCAACTATGTTATCTCCTCTTTTATTACATATATATTATATGGGATGTTGTGAAGATTGCCTAACTTGCGACATATGCCTTCAATGCGATTATGCCTCTAAGTCGTGCCTCGACACATGGGAGATATAGTCGCATCGAGGGTGTTACATCATCCCCTTTCAATAGTATTGACTTTCCTATGGACTCAATGTGATCTTGGATCACTTAAATAGCTTTTGCCCATATGTGTCATTAACATTTTGAGGGGTCCACATCTCTAATCCATGCCATGCCATTCATTGAACTTTCTAAAAATTTAACTTGAATGGATATTAGTTCAATGAGCTATATGTTTTTATGAATTACCAAAACCACCCGGGGATTAGTTGCACTTTTAAGTGTCTAGTGCCAATTTCTGTTTTTGCCTATTTATTTGTTTCACAAAAAAATCATACCAAACGAAGTTCAAACATGATGAAACTTTACGATGATTTTTTCTGAACCAAAAGAGACCCTAAAAGCTTTGGGGAGGCCAGAAAATATATGAGAGAGACACAAGCTCACATGACGCACCTAGAGGAGTGTGCCACCTGAGCTTGTGGGCCCCTCGTAGCTATGCCTGGCACAATTCCAGTGCTATTATTCCCTAAAATTGAGAAACCCCCATTGTGAGACCCGAAAGAATTTTATCGCCATCACGAGCCTATTTACTTCTGTGATCCCATCTGGAGCCCTCCGCTGGTACTTTGTCGATGGGGGAAAAGATCAGAGAGGCCATCTTCATCAACCTTGTTGCCTCCATAATGATGCGAGAGTAGTTCCCACAGGACATACGAGCTCATAGCAGTAGCTCTCTCTCTCTCTCTCCCGCTCTCACTCTCTCTAATCTTCAATACAATATTGTCTTTGGAGATCGGTTCGGTGTAATCCTTTTGCGGTGCGTTTGTTGGGATCCGATGAACAGTGGTTTATGATCAAATTATTCATTGAAAGTAATTGAGTCTTTTCTGAACTTTATTCTGTGTAATTTTATAGCCATGTATTTCTCTCCTATCTATCCGTCTAGTTTGGCCAATTAGATTGATTTATCTTCAGTATGGGGAGGTGCATGGTAGTAGGTTTAATCTTGCGGTGTCCTCACTCTTTGACAAGAGGAGTAGCAAGGCACATATTTGTATTGTTGCTACTAAGGGTAAAATGGCAGGGTTCAAACATAGTATTTGGTCTTACTTTGTCTACATTATGATCATGCTCCAAGCATTACTCTGTTTGTTATGAACTTAATACGTTAAGATGCATGCTGCATAGCGGTCACGGGGTGGAGTAACAGTAGTAGATGCAGAATCGTCTTGGTCTACTTATCTCAGACGTAATGCCTATTGATACGTCTATTTTGCATCATGTTTTTCCTACTTGTATTTATAATGTTTTGGCTCAGTATTACAATTCATGATGCAATTCTAATGACTTTCCTCTCAATTTATGCAAGATCTATATGAAGAGGAAATTGCCGGCAGCTGGAATTCTGGACCTGAAAAGAGCTATAATAGAGATAGCTATTTTTTGCAGCTCCAAATGATCTGAAAATTTATGGAGATTTATTTTAAAATTAATAAAAAATACTGGAAGAAGAATCACGAGGAGGGGCCCCACCAGTGAACCACAAACTTAGGTGCCCCCCGAGGCGCGCCATGTGAGCTTGTGCGCTCACCAGCAGGCCTCCGTGGCCCTCATTCTCCTATATGACACCATTTTCCCTAGAAAAAAAATCAAGAGGAGACTTTCGAGACGAAGCACCACCATTTTGATCCTTTCACCTAGGCATGAGCACTTTTTCTCTCCGATGGAGAGATTCTGTCAGGGATACTTCCCTCTGGGAGGGGAAAATCGAAGCCATCGACATCACCAACAATTCTCTCATCGTGGGAGGACCAATCTTCATCAACATCTTCACCAACGCCATCTCCTCTCAAATTAACCCTAGTTCATCTCTTGTATTCAATCTTTCTCAAAACCTTAGCTTGGTACCTGTCAGTTGCTAGTAGTGTTGATTACACCTTGTAGTTGATGCTAGTTCGTTTATTTGGTGGAAGATTATATGTTCAGATCCTTAATCATATACAATACCCCTCTGATCTTGAACATGAATACAATTTGTGAGTAGTTCCATTTGTTCTTGAGGACATGGGAGAACTCTTGTTATAAGTAATTATGTAAAGTTGGTATTCGTTCAATATTTCAATGATGTCCGTGTTGTTCTTCCTCTAGTGGTGTCATGTGAACGCCGACTACATGACACTTCACCATATTTGGGCCTAGGTGAAGGCATTGGGGAGTAATAAGTAGATTAAGGGTTGCGAGAGTGACAGAAGCTTAAACCCTAGTTTATGAGTTATTCTATAAGGAGCTGATTTGAATCCATATGTTTCATGCTATGGTTAGATTTATCTTAATTCTTCTTTCGTAGTTGTAGATGCTTGCGGGAGGGGGTAATCATAAGAGGGTTGGTTGTTCAAGTAAGAACATCACCCTAGCACTAGTCCACCCACATATCAAATTATCAAAATAGTGAATGTGAATCAATTAAATATAATGAACGTGACTAGAAGAGAATTCCCATGCGTCCTCGAGAATGCTTTGCTCATTATAAGAAGTACTTTTGGCTTGTCATTTGCTATAAAAAGGATCGGGCCCCCTTGTTGCACTCTTTTTACTATTTTTACTTGCTACTTGTTACAAATTACCCATAAATTGATCGTGCCATGAATAATGTCATAACTATGCGCTTTTTTATCAGTTATCCAACAGTAATTTGTTTACCCACCGTATGTTATGTTTGGAGAGAGAAGCCTCTAGTGGAAACTATGGGCCCCGGGTCTAGTTTTATCATATTACAAAAACAAAAAAAATACCTTGCTGCAATTTATTTACATTTATTTTACTTTGCAATTAATATATCTACCACTACCAGATTTGATCCTTGCAAGTAACGAGTTCAAGGGGAGTGACAACCCTCTTGCCCGCGTCAAGTGCAAGTATTTGCTCTTGTGTGTGCAGGTGTTGTTCACTAGGCTTGTGTGATTCTCCTATTGGTTCAATAGCCTTGGTTCTCACCGAGGGAAATACTTATCAGTTACTATATTGCTTTACCCTTCCTCTTTAGGGAAAATCTGAATACAGCTCACAGGTAGCATGGTACCACTTAGTGCGGTACTACTATCTCTACCATTATTGGCTCTACCGTGGCTCATTAAATGCCTTAAGAAATTTGTGTTCACATTCACTATAGTAGAGCGTTTGTAGACCGACGTTGTACTGCTCCAAGCGGTATTACCTCCCTACCCGTCTCTAATACCACATGTACCACGACGCTATGTTGTATGGAATGGTAGCACCGCTCGTAGGGCTGGTAGTACCACTTCGGCAGAACTGTCGCGCATGTGGCTCGTCCACTTGCATCCGTTGGCCGGTACCACCGCTCCAAGCGGTAGTGCCACTTGAGGAAGTCCGTGGGCAGAAAACGGTTGGATTCCCCCCCCCCCACTATATAAGGAGGTCTTATTGCCCAAGAAGATCTACCTCTTTTCCCCCAAGCTCCATTACTGCCCCTAAGCTCATTGTTGATTCTCTAGGTTTGCTTGAGAGGTCCCCGATCTACACAATGGATCTTGTTACTCTTGGGTGTTTGGGCATCCTAGATGGAAAAGGTCACCTCCGAGCCACAATCGATTGCGGTGAAGCTTTGTGATGGTGTTGGAGCCTCCAATTAAGTTGTGGAGAGATCCCCAACCTAATTTCTAAAGGACCGGTCGCCGCCTTCAAGGGCACCACAAGTGGAATCATGACATCTTGCATTGTGCAAGGGTGTGAGGAGAATACGGTGGCCCTAGTGGCTTCTTGGGGAGCATTGTGCCTTCAGACCGCTCCACGGGATGTACTTCCCCCTAAAGGGAAGGAACTTTGGTAACACATCCTTGTCTTCATCAACTCCACTTGTGGTTATCTCTTACCTTTACTTTGCGCAAGCTAATATTGAGTTGTATTCTTTGCTTGCTTGTGTTGCGTTTGTTGTTAGTATCATATAGGTTGTTCACCTAGTCGCGTATCTATGCAACTTATTCGTTGCTAAACCTAATTTGTTTAAAAGAGCTAAAATTAGTAGTTTCCTTTTCACCCCCTCTAGTCAACCATATTGATCCTTTCAATTCGTATTAGAGCCTCGTCTCTTTTTAAAGGCTTTACCACCTAATGACTATAGTTGATGACGGGCTAAGGGAGGATGAGTTACCCACGACCGAGGCGGTGGCCACGGTTACACGGGAGGATTTAAATAAAGCTATTGATTCACTTAAATCTTCTATTATGACCGAGGTCAAATCCCCGTTTAAAGAATTCCTTGATGGTCTTAAACTTTCTACAGATATGTTGCAAGTGGTTAAATCCACTAGCCCGGAGTCGGATGCTGATACATCTCCAACATATCTATAATTTTTTATTGTTCCATGCTGTTATATTATCATTCTTGGATGTTTGACAATCATTTTATATCAATTTTATATCATTTTTTGGGAATAACCTATTGACATAGTGCCAGTGCCAGTTGCTATTTTTTGCTTGTTTTTTACTTCACAGAAAATCAATACCAAACGGAGTCCAAATGCAGCAAAACTTTTTGGATAATTTTCTTGGCCATAAGACACATGATTGGACAAAGAAGTACCAGAGGGGTGCCCCGAGTGGGCACAACCCACCTGGGCGCGTTTGGGAGCCCAGACGTGCCTTGGTAGGCTATGCCCACCTCGGCGGCCTCGTGCACCGCCTTTTTGCTCTATAAATACCCCAATATTCAAAAAACCCTAGGGGAGTCGAAGAAACACAATTCCAGCTACCGCAAGTTCCAAAAACCACATATCCAATCTAAACACCATCACGGATGGGTTCATCATCCTCATTGGTGCCTCTCCGATGATGCGTGAGTAGTTCATTGTAGACCTATAGGTCCGTAGTTAGTAGGTAGATGGCTTCCTATCTCTGATTTGATTCTCAATACAATGGTCTCTTGGAGATCTATTTGACGTAACTATTTTTGCGGTGTGTTTGTTGGGATCCAATGAACTTTGAGTTTATGGTCAGATCTATGTTTTTATCCATGAAAGTTTTTGAGTCTCTTGATCTCTTATATGCATGATTACTTATAGCCTCGTATTTGTTCTTCGAGTCTTTGGTTTTGTTAGGCCGACTAGATCGATTTTTCTTGTCATGGGAAGATGTGCTTTGTGATGGGTTTGATCTTATGGTGCTCAATCCCAGTGACAGAAGGGGAAATGACACATTTGTATCATTTCTATTAATGATAAAAAAGGTGGGGTCTATTCCTACATGAATAGATCTTGTCTACATCATGTCATCGTTCTTATTGCATTACTCCGTTTCTCCATGAAATTTCTAAGAGATGCATAGCAACGACAGGGGGAGAGTGTGTCCATGTACCCTCATAGACCGAAAGCGGAAGCGTTAGGTTAACGCGGTTGATGTAGTCGAACGTTGTAACATCCCAAATTTTTAGATTTGGTATGTTAATAGGATCATTATTTTTCATCGTGATTTCTATGCATATTTGAATTTTTTTGTTTATTCTAAGTGTTTTCCAACTCAAGGCAAAATATTTGGAGTGGAGATAATATGACTTCTCCCCTGTTAATTATATTTGGAAAATGCTAAGAATATATTCTGGAGTTTACATAAATTAGTTGGCATTTTTGAAGCTCAAAGTTATTTTAGAGTTGTTATAATGCTCTTTATGTGCTTGCATTGCATAAATGTTTTTTTTTCAAAAGTGCATATGTGTTTTAAAAATGTTCACTGTTTTATATAGTAGTAATAATGTTTTACTGTATGCTGTGGTATTTTTAGGAAGTCACTAGGTATTTGATTTTAGTCAAATGTATGTTCTCTATGTAGTATATATAAATATAAATGTCAGCTCCTAGGTTTTACTGTGCATTAGGCTGGCGCACAGTAAAATTACTCCTCGCCCTCCCGCGCGAGGCAGACCAATAGGCCGACACATTTTTGGCGAAACCGGGCAGCCCACCCGCAGCTCCTTCCTTCTATTTTTTTGGTTTTCTCTTCACACCATCTGTCGTTGACCAGCAGGGCCCACTTGTCATCTCCTATAATGCACCGTGTTCATCACGAACACTGTAGCTCCTGTAACCAAACCGAACCCAAATCGATGGATTCAATCAATTCTTACCCCGTAGGCCACGGGATCTGCTCTATATAAATAATCCCCTTAGGGCATGTACAATGGTGGATAAGATAGTCTTATCTTAAGTTTTGCATGTAATTTAGAGATGACAAAAAAATATCTACAATGGGTCATCTCTTAGCCTTATCTTTAATAACTAGCTATTCCTAAAAACATGGTGAGACATATTATGCTAAGAGATTATCTCTTGTCTTCTCTTAAATAAGAGAAGACAAACCTTCTCTTATGAGTTCTCTTTCCTCCACCTCATCATTTATCCTACGTGACATTCCTAAGATAGCACCATTGTACATGCCCTTAGTCTCCTCTGCCAATTTTTGGAAAAATTCCTCTCTCCCGTGCCCGTTTCGACCTCCTTCAGATCTCACCGGAGTTCCGCCGTTCAGAAGCTTTCGCCGGATGAATTCGTCGCCACCGTGGGTACCAAGCACCTCCTGTTATCCCTATAGTATTCACCTTGATTCCCTCTATTACCCTCACATATTCTTTTGCACAGGAGAGCACCCAACCGGGTGCAAGGACCTTGGCCAGTAGCAGTTCACCCGCCGTTGTTGCTCCACACGAGCGACACCGCCTCTGCAGACCGTCCCCGAGTTTGAGAAGTGCACCTCCTGGTACGCCGTGCCACGACACATCCGAGTCGATCCTACCCGAGTCCACCTAATCCTCTCAAGTGTCTCCACCGGCGAAGTCCGAGCCGCCGCGCGCCATCTGCCTAAAGTCTGGGCGCCTCAGCATGTGTCCTCCAGTGAGGACATCCCCCGTTCGTCCGGTCCCTCTTTGATGGTCAAGATTAGAGCTATTTTTTATTTAAAGCCAAACCATTTTCCTCCAAATACCGGTGCTACCTCTTGAGCACTGCGTCGGTTTTCCCTTGAAGAGGAAAGGGTGATGCAACAAAGTAGCGTAAGTATTTCCCTCAGTTTTGAAAACCAAGGTATTAATCCAGTAGGAGGCCATACACGAGTCCCTCGCACCTACACAAACAAAAAAATCCTCGCAACCAACGCGATAAGGGGTTGTCAATCCCTACACTGTCACTTACGAGAGTGAGATATGATAGATATGATAAGATACTATTTTTGGTATTTTTATGATAAAGATGCAAAGTAAAATAAAAGGCAATAAAAATAACTAAGTGTTGGAAGATTAATATGATGGAAAATAGACCCAGGGGCCATAGGTTTCACTAGTGGCTTCTCTCAAGAGCATAAGTATTCATGGTGGGTAAACAAATTAATGTTGTGCAATTGACAGAATTGAGCATAGTTATGAGAATATCTAGGTATGATCATGTATATAGGCATCACGTCCGAGACAAGTAGACCGACTCCTGCCTGCATCTACTACTATTACTCCGCACATCGACCGCTATCCAGCATGCATCTAGAGTATTAAGTTCATAAGAACAGAGTAATGCTTTAAGCAAGATGACATGATGTAGAGGGATAAACTCATGTAATAAGATATAAACCCCATATTGTTATCCTCGATGGCAACAATACAATATGTGCCTTGCTGCCCCTACTGTCACTCGGAAAGGACACCGCAAGATTGAACCCAAAGCTAAGCACTTATCCCATTGCAAGAAAGATCAATCTAGTAGGCCAAACCAAACTGATAATTTGAAGAGACTTGCAAAGATAACCAATCATACATAAAAAATTTTAGAGAAGATTCAAATATTGTTCATAGATAAACTTCATCATAAACCCACAATTCATCAGTCTCAACAAACACACCGCAAAAGAAGATTACATCGAATAGATCTCCACAAGAGAGGGGGAGAACTTTGTATTGAGATCCAAAAAGAGATAATAAGCCATCTAGCTACTAACTATGGACCCGAAGGTCTGAGGTAAACTACTCACACTTCATCGGAGGGGCTATGGTGTTGATGTAGAAGCCCTCCGTGATCGATGCCCCCTCTAGCGGAGCTCCGGAAAAGGCCCCAAGATGGGATCTCGTGGATACAGAAAGTTACGGCGGTGGAATTAGGGTTTTGGCTCCGTATCTGGTAGTTTGGGGTATGTAGGTATATATAGGAGGAAGGAGTATGTCGGTGGAGCAACAGGGGGCCCACGAGGGTGGAGGGCACGCTTGCGAGGGTAGGCACGACCCCTAGCTCGTGCCTTCCTCGTTGATTGCTTGACGTAGGGTCCAAGTCCTCTGGATCATGTTCATTCCGAAAATCACGTTCCCGAAGGTTTCATTCCGTTTGGACTCCATTTGATATTCTTTTTCTGCGAAACTCTGAAATAGGCAAAAACAACAATTCTGGGCTAGGCCTCCGGTTAATAGGTTAATCCCAAAAATAATATAAAAGTGTATAATAAAGCCCAATAATGTCCAAAACAGAATATAATAGCATGGAACAATCAAAAATTATAGATACGTTGGAGACGTATCAAGCATCCCCAAGCTTAATTCATGCTCGTCCTCGAGTAGCTAAATGATAAAAACAGAATTTTTTATGTGGAATGCTACTTGGCATAATTTCAATGGAATTCTTCTTAATTGTGGTATGAATATTCAGATCCGAAAGATTCAAGATAAAATTTCAATATGTACATAAAAATAATAATACTTCAAGCATACTAACTAAGCAATTATGTCCTCTCAAAATAACATGGCCAAAGAAAGTTCATCCCTACAAAATCATATAGTTTACTCATGCTCCATTTTCGTCACACAAGAATGCTCTCATCATGCACAACCCCGATGACAAGCCAAGCAATTGTTTCATACTTTAGTAATCTCAAACATTTTCAACCTTCACGCAATACATGAGCGTGAGCCATGGATATAGCACTATGGGTGGAATAGTATATAATGATGGGGGTTATGTGGAGAAGACAAAAAGGGAGAAAGTCTCACATCAACAAGGCTAATCAATGAACTATGGAGATGCCCATCAATTTATGTTAATGCAAGGAGTAGGGATTGCCATGCAACGGATGCACTAGAGCTTTAAATATATGAAAGCTCAACAAAAGAAACTAAGTGGGGGTGCATCCAACTTGCTTGCTCACGAAGACCTAGGGCATTTGAGGAAGCCCATTGTTGGAATATACAAGCCAAGTAATATAATGAAAAGTTCCCACTAGTATATGAAAGTGACAAAACAAAAGACCCTCTATCATCAAGATTATGGTGCTACTTTGAAGCACAAGTGTGGTAAAAAGGATAGTAACATTGTCCCTTCTGTCTTTTTCTCTCATTTTATTGGGCCTTCTCTTTTTTATGGCCTTTCTCTTTTTTTCCTCACTTGGGACAATGCTCTAGAAAATGATGATCATCACACTTCTTTTTATTTACAACTCAATGATTACAACTCGATACTAGAACAAAGTATGACTCTATATGAATGCCTCCGACGGTGTACCGGGATATGCAATGAACCAAGAGTGACATGTATGAAAGGATTATGAATGGTGGCTTTGCCACAAATACTATGTCAACTACATGATCATGCAAAGCAATACGACAATGGTGAACATGTCATGATAAACGGAACGATGGAAAGTTGCATGGCAATATATCTCGGAATGGCTATGGGAATGCCATAATAGGTAGGTATGGTGGCTGTTTTGAGGAAGATATAAGGAGGTTTATGTGTGAAAGAGCGTATCATATCACAGGGTTTGGATGCATCGGCGAAATTTGCACCAACTCTCAATGTGAGAAACGGCAATGCACGGTGCCGAAGAGGCTAGCAATGATGGAAAGGTGAGAGTGCGTATAATCCATGGACTCAATATTAGTCATAAAGAACTCACATACTTATTGCAAAAATATACAAGTCATCAAAAACCAAGCACTACGCGCATGCTCCTAGGGGGATAGATTGGTAGGAAAAGACCATCGCTTGTCCCCGACCGCCACTCATAAGGAGGACAATCAAAGAACACCTCATGTTTCAAATTTGTTACATAATGTTTACCATACGTGCATTCTACGGGACTTGCAAACTTCAACGCAAGTTTTTTTCGAATTCACAACTACTCAACTAGCACAACTTTGATATCACTACCTCCATGTCTCCAAAAATCATCAAGCATCAAACTTCTCTTAGTATTCAACACACTCATAAGAAAGTTTTTTACTAGTCTTGAATACCTAGCATATTAGGATTATTTAAGTAAATTACCATGATATTTAAGATTCTCAAAATAATCTAAGTGAAGCATGAGAGAATAATAGTTTTTATAAAACAAAACCACCACCGTGCTCTAAAAGATATAAGTGAAGTACTAGAGCAAAATCTATATAACTCAAAAGATATAAGTGAAGCACATAGAGTATTTTAATAGTTTCTGAATCATGTGTATCTCTCTCAAAAGGTGTGTACAGCAAGGATGATTGTGGTAAAATAAAAAGCAAAGACTCAAATCATACAAGATGCTCCAAGCAAAACACATATCATGTGGTGAATAAAAATATAGCTCCAAATAAAGTTACCGATGGAAGTAGACGAAAGAGGGGATGCGTTCCGAGGCATCCCCAAGCTTTGGCTTTTAGGTGTCCTTAGATTATCTTGGGGTGCCATGGGCATACCCAAGATTAGGCTCTTGCCACTCCTTGTTCCATAATCCATCAAATCTTTCACCCAAAACTTGAAAACTTCACAACACAAAACTTAAAGTAGAAAAATCTCGTGAGCTCCGTTAGCGAAAGAAAACAAAACACCACTTCAAGGTACTGTAATAACTCATTATTTATTTATATTGGTGTTAAACCTACTGTATTAAAACTTCTCTATGGTTTATAAATTATTTTACTAGCCATAGATTCATTAAAATAAGAAAACAACACACGAAAAACAGAATCTGTCAAAAACAGAACAGTCTGTAGTAATCTGTATCTAACGCAAGATCTGGAACCCCAAAAATTCTAAAATAAATTTCTTCGCGTGAGGAATGTATCTATTAATCATCTTCAAAAATAATTAACTAAATAGCACTTTTCAAATAAAAATTGGAGCAATTCTCGTGAGCGCTAAAGTTTCTGTTTTTTACAGCAAGATTAAAAAGACTTTCCCCAAGTCTTCCCAACGGTTATACTTGGCACAAACACTAATTAAACACAAAAAACACAAACAAAACAGAGGCTAGATAAATTATTAATTACTAAACAGGAGCAAAAAACAAGAAATAAAAATAAAATTGGGTTGCCTCCCAACAAGCGCTATCATTTAACGCCCCTAGCTAGGCATAAAAAAGCAAGGATAGATCTAGGTATTGCCATCTTTGGTAGGCAATCCATAAGTGTCTCTCATGATAGATTCATATGGTAATTTTATTTTATTTCTAGGAAAGTTTTCCATGCCTTTACTTAACGGAAATTGGAATCTAATATTCCCTTCCTTCATATCAATAATTGCACCAATCGTTCTAAGGAAAGGTCTACCAAGAATAACAGGACATGAAGGATTGCAATCTATGTCCAGAACAATAAAATCTACGGGCACATAATTCCTATTTGCAACAATAATAACATCATTAATTCTTCCCATAGGTTTCTTAATAGTGGAATCCGCAAGGTGCAAGTTTAAAGAGCAATCGTCAAAATCACAGAAACCTAGCAAATCACACAAAGTCTTTGGAATCATGGAAACACTAGGACCCAAATCACACAAAGCATAGAATTCTTGATCTTTAATTTTAATTTTAATAGTAGTTTCCCACTCATCATAAAGTTTTCTAGGGATAGAAACTTCCAACTCAAGTTTTTCTTCATCAGATTGCATCAAAGCATCAACGATATGTTTAGTAAAAGCTTTATTTTGACTATAAGCATGAGGAGTATTTAGCACGGATCACAACAAGGAAATACAATCTATCAAAGAGAAATTATCATAATTAAATTCCTTGAAATTCAAAATAGTGGGTTCATTAATATTTAAAGTTTTGACTTCTTGAATCCCACTTTTATCAACTTTAGCATCAAGATCTAAAGACTCCAAATTTTTGGAACGCCGTCTAGGTAAAGGTGTATCATATTCAGTCCCATCAGTATCAATATTCATATTGCAAAACAAAGGTTTAATAGGGGAGACATCAATAACTTTTAGATCTTCATCTTTATTATCATGGAAACTAGAAGAACACGCTTTTATAAAGCAATCTTTCTTAGCATGCATCCTAGCGGTTCTTTCTTTGCACTCATCAATGGAAATTCTCATGGCTTTGAGAGACTCATTGATATCATGCTTAGGTGGAATATATCTAAGTTTCAAAGAATCAACATCAAGAGAAATTCTATCAATGTTCCTAGCCAACTCATCAATCTTAAGAAATTTTTCTTCAATCAAAGCATTGAAATTCTTTCGCGAAGTAATAAATTATTTAATATTAGTTTCAAAATCAGAGGACATATTATTATAATTTCCATAAGAATTGTTGTAGGAATTACCAAAATTATTAGAGGAATTACTAGGATACAGCCTAGGATTAAAGTTTCCTCTATACGCGTTGTTACCAAAATTATTCCTACCAACAAAATTCACCTCCATAGATTCATTATTATTCTTAATCAAAGTAGACAAAGGCATATCATTAGGATCAGAAGAAACACTTTTATTAGCAAATAATTTCATAAGTTCATCCATCTTTCCACTCAAAACATTAATTTCTTCTATCGCATGCACTTTTTTATTAGTAGATCTTTCAGTGTGCCATTGAGAATAATTAACCATAATATTATCTAGGAGTTTAGTAGCTTCTCCTAAAGTGATTTCCATAAAAGTGCCTCCCACGACCGAATCTAAAAGATTTCTAGAAGCAAAGTTCAATCCGGCATAAATTTTTTGTATAATCATCCACAAATTCAAACCATGCACAGGGCAATTACGTATCATTAATTTTCTCCTCTCCCCAGCTTGTGCAACATGTTCATGATCAAGTTGCTTAAAATTCATAATATCGTTTCTAAGAGAGATAATCTTAGCGGGAGGAAAATACTTGGAGATAAAAGCATCTTTGCACTTATTCCAAGAATCAATACTATTTTTAGGCAAAGACGAAAACCAAGCTTTAGCACGATCTCTAAGCGAAAAAGGAAATAGCTTCAATTTAAAAATATCATTATCCACATCTTTCTTCTTTTGCATATCACACAAATCAACGAAACTATTTAGATGGGTAGCGACATCTTCACTAGGAAGGCCGGCGAATTGATCTTTCATGACAAGATTCAATAAATCAGTATTGATTTCACAAGATTCAGAATAAGAGGAGAAATCGGAGTGCTAAGGAAATCATTGTTGTTGCTGTTGGTAAAGTCACACAATTTAGTATTATCTTGAGCCATCGTGACAAGCAAGCAATCCAACACACGAGCAAATGAGAGACGGGCAAAAAGAGGCAAACGGAAAAGAGAGGGCGAATAAAACGGCAAGGGTTGTAACGCCCCATATGTAACCTGCCATATTTGTATTCCCACTCTTGCCATTTTCGACACTAAGTTAGGGTATTTCCTCATTGTTGGGTTTTGTCTTCGTGTTGCTTTTGTCTTTGTCATGCTTCTCATATCATGTCATCATGTGCATCGCAATTGCATACGTGTTCGTCTCATGCATCCGAGCATTTTCCCCGTTGTCCGTTTTACATTCCGGCGCTCCTATGTCCTCCGGTGTCCCCTTTTGCTTCTTTTCGTGTGTGGTTGCTAAACATTCTCAGATTGGACCAAGACTTGCCAAGCGTCCTTGGTATACTACTGGTAGACCGCTTGTCAAGTTTCATGCCATTTGGGCTTCGTTTGATACTCCAAGGGTTAACCGAGGAACCGAAAAGGCCTCGTGTGTGTTACAGCCCAACACCTCTCCAAAGTGGCCCAAAACCCACCTAAAGCCCCTCCATCATCTTGGTCGTTCGATCACGATCGCGTGGCCGCAAACCATGCTCAATTTGGAGCTTCCTAGCTCCCTCTACCTATAAAAAGGCATCTCCCCCCGAAAATCCGGATCCCTAACCCTAGCCCCTCTCCCCTCCGCGCGGCCGGACGTGTCCGCCCGCCGCCGGACGAAAATCCCGCCACCGTCCGCCACGTGTCTCCTCGCCATTCGCCGCCTCGCGCCCCACATCGCCGCCTCCACCGCGGGCTCGGAGAGCCCGGATCTGGCCCCCGCAGCCCGCCTCCGCCGCCAGCCGCGCCGCCGCCCTGGGCGCCGTGCCCCGCCGACGTTGCCCGCCACGCCCCACCGCCCTCGCTCCACGCTGGCGACCCCGCCGCCCTCGCGTGCCTCCCCACGTCGCGCCGGACGTGCGCCGCCTCGGCCTCCCCGCTCTCCTTCCTCCACTCCGGCCGAGCTCCGGCGCCGACTCCTGCAAGCTCGAGTTCGTCCTCGATCCGCGTGCCCGATCCAGATCTGGATGAATTAGGGTTGACTTTTGTCCCAGTTTCAATAACTTTTAGCATATTTCATCGCATCATAACTTTGCACCCGTGGCTCCATTTTGGGCGTGTAGCATGTCAAATTGTTCGTCTCGACGAGCACTTCATTTCATTCCATTGCACCATGTTCATTTTAGTTCATCTTGATGCCCAAAATGTTGTTGCAAGAGTGCTATGCAATGTTAGTTTCAGATTCTTATTAGTAATTGGACATTTGTCATTTTTTCCATGATTAATGTGTGCCTCCTATGAACTTGAGCCCTACATGTGTTTTGAAGTATGCCATGCCATCTTTACAGGGGTGTATGCCATGTATTTTTTGTGATCTCTGTGGTGACTAGCACAAGCATGCAAAGTAGCTCTCGTGATGTTGCTGATTTCAGGGACTTAGAGATCTTCTAAGTCTTTTCGCTGATAATATTTTTATGCCATGTATTCTTGTTGCTACAGAGTGATCCATGCCTCTTCTGAGCATGTTCAGTAAGGATCATTTTGAGATATTGTTTACATGTTAAGCAATTTTGCCGAGGTTGTTGTAGTTGATCCATGTATGCTATGAGGTTGTTCTTGCCATGTTTAGCTTCTATGCCATGTCTACTTGCTAGGTGTATGCTTAGTTTTTCATGAAATGCCTTGTGGTGAGTGCATCGAGCTCGCAAACATGCCTATGTGAATTTGTTTTGCCATGTTCCAGTTTTCTGCTAAGTCTGAATTTGTTAACGAAAGTTGCTATGTTCACATGGTTGCCATTGTATTTTCTGACCCCTTTTGGCTTATGGTCAGTAAGGGACTTTTGTTGTATGCTTTTATTAGCTTCATGTCATGCCTTGCTTTGCCATGATATGTTCCGGTAGCATGTTGTTATCATGCTCTAAACATTGCTTCCGAATGTTAAATCCCTGGCATGTTGTTAATGTCACTAAGTCTGTAACCTGTTATCTTTTGCACTTTTGCCATGCTTGTTTGAACCTGCTATTGGGTGATTTAGCCGTAGCTCAGTGTTCATCCTTTGTCAAGCATCTTGAGTGGATCACTGCCATGTGTTTTGTTGTTATGTTAGAGTGCAGTAGCTTGTTGTTCTTGATGCATTTAGATGGCCTCGTGTTGTTAATCGCAAATCGGTGCCATATTTGTTTTGCTTGCCATTTGCAAACCATGCATCCGATTCCGGTGATCTTTATATCGATTTCAACCGAAATAAACTCATCTTTCTAGTGGCACTCTTGGTTTTCCAAGTTGAGGCCAGGTTCAATCTTTCCTTTACAAAAGATGCATATGCATCGCATATCACATTCCACATATCATGCCATGTTTTGCATCATGTTGCTTGCGCATTGCACCGTGGTTGATTGTGTCTCCCTTTGCTTGTGTTCTTGCTTTGGGTAGAGCCGGGAGATGAGTACGTAATCGAGGAACCAGTTGAGTATGCTTACGAGGATCAAGCTAATGTCAACTCGAAGAACTTTGCAGGCAAGATGACCATACCGTCGAAATCACTTCTATCTTTGCTTGCTAGATGCTCGCTCTATTGCTATGCCTATGCTATGATACCTACCACATGCTTTATCATGCCTCCCATATTTCCATGTCAAACCTCTAACCCACCTTGTCCTAGCAAATCGTTGTTTGGCTATGTTACCGCTTTGCTCAGCCCCCTCTTATAGTGTTGCTAGTTGCAGGTGAAGATTGGAGTTTGTTCCTTGTTGGAACATGTTTATTGTTGGGATGTCACTATTATAACTTGTCTATTTTAATGCATCTATATACTTGGTAAAGGGTGGAAGGCTCGTCCTTATGCCTGGTGTTTTGTTCCACTCTTGCCGCCATAGTTTCGTCATACCGGTGTTATGTTCCTTGATTTTGCATTCCTTACACGGTTGGGTTATAATGGGAACCCCTTGACAGTTCGCCTTGAATAAAACTAGCAAGGCCCAACCTTGGTTTTACCATTCTCCACCTAGCCTCGTTTCCCTTGGGTTCCGTAGACTCAAGGGTCATCTTTATTTTAAACCCCCGGGCCGGTGCTTCTCTGAGTGTTGGTCCAAACTAGAGCCCCTTGCAGCGCCACCTCGCGGAAACTCAAGGGTTGGTTTTAGTTGTATGGATTGCTTATCCGGTGTGCCCTGAGAACGAGATATCTTCAGCTCCTATCGGGATTTGTCGGCACATTCGGGCGGTTTTGCTGGTTTAGTTTTACCATTGTCGAGATGTCTTGTAACCGGGATTCCGAGTCCGATTGGGTTGTGTTGGGTGAAGGAATATCGTTCGTTGACCGTGAGAGCTTGTGATGGGCTAAGTTGGGACACCCCTGCAGGGATTTGAACTTTCGAAAGCCGTGCCCGCACTTATGGGAAGATGGGAATTTGTTAATGTCCAGTTGTAGAAACCCTGAAAACTTAACTTAATTAAAATGAACCAACAGAGTGTGTGGCCGTGATGGTCTCTTTTCGGCGGAGTCCGGAAGAGAACACGGTCGCGTGTTACGCTTGGACGTAGGTTGTTCTAGGATCATTTCTTGATCATAGTTTCTCGACCGTGCCTTGCCTTCTATTCTCGGTCTCATTTGCGTATGTTAGCCATCATATATGCTAGTGCTTGTTGCAGCTCCACCTCATACTTTTACCCTACCTATAAGCTTAAATAGTCTTGATCGCGAGGGTGTGAGATTGCTGAGTCCCCGTGACTCACAGATTACTTCCAAAACCAGATGCAGGGACCGATGATACCATTCCAGGAGTTTCGACTGAGCTCAAGTGGGAGTTCAATGAGGACTCAGGACGATACTACATTTCCTTTCCAGACGATCAGTAGCGGAGCCCAGTTGGGGCGATCGGGGACATTATGCATTTGGGGTTGTCTTTATTTTGGTTCCGTAGTCAGACCTTGATTGTAACTGGATGATTGTAGTGATATATTTATGCATTGTGTGACGTGGCGATTGTAAGCCAACTATGTACCTCTTTCCTTATTCAGTACATGGGATGTGTAAAGATTACCCCTCTTGCGACATTGCCTACAATGCGGTTATGCCTCTAACTCGTGCTCCGGCACGTGGGAGATATAGCCGCATCGTGGGTGTTACAAGTTGGTAATCAGAGCCTTCCCCGACTTAGGAGCCCCCTGCTTGATCGAATCGTTGGCATTGTTGAGTCTAGAAAAATGTTTTGAGTCTTTTAGGATTTATATATATCGGAGAGTAGGATTCTTTTTACTCCTCAGTCCCTTCATCGCTCTAGTGAGGCATCCTGATGTAGAGTTTTGACTCTTCTCTTCTCAAATTTCACTAAAAAAATTTAGGATCACGCGGGTATCTTGGAATCATTCCGATAGTTTTGTGACAAGAACATTGTTCTTGGTGCCTCCTGACATTTAGGGGTTGTGGCAATGTCCCGGGGAGTTGAGCTCCGAGGTGTTGTCGTCACAATTTTATCGTTGCAGTTCTGGAATACCTGAGTTTCGCCGACATCGAAAATCTCTTTTATGCAGTAGTTGGTGAGATAACCTCGACGCCACCTAGTACTGGGGCGGGAGTTCGGGAGTATTGCCATAACTCGTATAACAGATGCTTTTTGAAGGTTGAGGTAAATGATTTCCGAAGGTTTCTTGGTTATGTGTTGAAGGATGGATAAAGCTCGATGTAGGATTTGCTAGCTTTGGGTGAGATATTATGCTTCCCCTGTATCCCCAACACCTGATTGCATAACGGGAAAAGTTCGGGAGTTTCATAGATGGGAATTCTTGTAGCTCTAGTATTTCTTCCGCGGATATTTGGTTTGTGATTGGGTAATTCTCACCAAGTATTTGTTCATGTCCGTACCTTGTTGTTTTATCCATCTACCTCTATCTAAGTGGCCTCTCAATTTATGGAAGTGTGACCATTTAATTTGGAATGCATTCGTTCATTCTTGTTCGGATGTTAAGACTATATGTTGCAATTTTGATCCATTTGATTCAGTTTGAATATTTGTCTGTCAAGATGCTAACGGATGTCACCCTCTTCAGGATGGCTCCTCCAACGCGTCAGAATCCTGAACCGCCGCCACCACCTCCACCTCCGGAGGCATGGCAAGCTGTGATGGCCGCTACCAATGCCAACACGCAGATGATTATGCAACTCTTGCAAGAGCGCAACCAAGGAAATCAAGGCCATGGCAACAATCAGAATCAGTTTGCTACACTCGACCAGTTCCTTGCAAACTAGCCAAAAACCTTCAGTAACTGTGTCGAGGCTATAGACGCTGATGATTGGCTCGTGGATATCTGCAAGTATATCGAGTGCAGCAATGTCAGGCCTGAGGACTTTGTCAAGTTTGCCTCATTCCAACTCAAAGACCAAGCTGCGGAATGGTATCAGCAATACAAAGATTCCAAAGGATGTTGTGTGATTACCTGGGATGAATTCCGCCAAGACTTCAAAGCTCACCACATTCCTCAGAGTGTTGTTGAGAGCAAGTGTGACGAGTTTCACAATCTGAAGCAAGGTAGTTTGTATGTTTACCAGTATAACATCATGTTCCAGAAGCTCGCTCGTTTTGCTAAGCAAGACGTCCCTGACGAGAAGAGCATGATTTATCAGTTCAGAGGTGGCCTCAGAGAAGATCTCCAACTAGCTCTCGTGCTTTTCGAGCCGAAGAAGTACGATGAGTTTTACAACATGTCACTGAAACAAGAGACTGCTCAGCTCAAGTGCGATGCTTCCAAGAAACGAGTCAGGGACGCAACCCCTTCTTCCTCAACTCAAGTGGTAACTAAGCAGCAAAAGTATTGGTTGCCTCCTCCTCCTCCTCCGTTCCGTGAGCCTTATCAGCAAAAGAGCAAAGGTGGCAATGGATCTTCCCACCCACCCAACCCAAGATTTCAGAACAAGACTTCGTCTCATGCTCCAAGATCAAGTGCTCCGTATCACCGTCCGCTATCAGAGGTCATGTGCAACAAGTGTCAGCAGAATGGTCACTATGCCAACAAATGCTTCAATCAGAGGTGTCTTCCTCCTCCTCTGTGAGATCTGCTAGCACTGCAGTGGTCAAGCATAATCCCAAGCATGCCAAGGTCAACTTGTTGAACGCAGCTCAGGCAGAGGACTCGTCAGATGTGATCATGGGTAACCTTCCTGTTAACGATATTCCTGCAAAAGTCCTTTTTGATACTGGTGCATCGCATTCTTTCATTTCAAGGCCTTTTGTGGCTATGCATGATTTGGTTACTCAAGTTTTGCCGAGACCTTTGGCTATTGTTTCTCCGGCCTGACAAATGACTTCTCGGGTTTTCGTTCCGGATGTCTCTATCACGTTGGGCGACTATATGTTTCTGTCTTCTCCTAATGTTCTTGGAGACTCGGATATTGATCTTATTCTCGGAATGGACTGGCTTTCTAAGCACAAGGCTCAGCTTGATTGTGCTGCCAGGCAGATTCAATTGACACATTCGTCTGAGGATGTAATCGTTTTTGCCGCTCGTGATGATACCATTCGACTGTTTTCTCTCAACAAGAAGGGCGAGTTGGATGTCATATCTCAGATTACAGTCGTTTGTGAATATCAAGACGTCTTTCCAGAAGAGCTTCCAGGAATACCTCCTCACCGGCCTGTTAAATTCGTCATCGATCTTGAGCCTGGCACGGAACCTGTTTGCAAACTTCCTTACAAGCTTGGACCGGAAGAGTTGAAGGAGCTGAAGAAACAACTCGATATTCAAGAGCGTATGGTTCTCATCCGACCAAGTTCTTCTCCATGGGGTTGTGGTGTTCTTTTCGTCAAGAAAAAGGATGGAACGGACCGACTTTGTGTCGACTACCGTCCATTGAACAAGAAGACCATAAAGAACAAGTACCCACTTCCCAACATCAATGAGCTTTTCGAACAACTCAAAGGTGCTCAAGTATTCTCCAAGCTTGATCTCCGTATGGGCTATCATCAGATTCGCATTTGTGAAGAAGATATCCCCAAGACAGCATTCAGAACAAGCTATGGTTCATATGAATACAATGTCATGTCTTTCGGCCTTGTCAACGCTCCTCCAGCATTCTCTCGCATGATGAACATCATCTTTAACGCCTACACAAATGACTTCGTCTTGGTCTACCTTGATGACATTTTGGTCTTTTCCAAGAACAAGGAGGATCATGCCAAGCATTTGAGATTGGTGCTGGATAAACTCAGAGAACATCAGTTCTATGCGAAGTTTTCAAAGTGCGAGTTTTGTCTAGATGAGGTTCTCTACCTTGGGCATATCATATCCGCCAAGGGCATAGCGATTAATCCTGAGAAGGTGTCTGCAATTGTGAATTGGGAACCACCTCAGAATGTGAAGCAACTCCGCAGCTTCCTTGGTCTTGCAAGCTATTGTCAAAGGTTCGTTGAGAACTTCTCTAAGATCGCGAAGCCTCTTTCCAACCTTCTCCAGAAGCATGTGAAGTATGTCTGGTCGCCTGAATGTGACATCGCTTTCAACACCCTCAAAGGGAAGTTGGTCACAACTCCAGTTCTGACTCCTCCTGATGAATCCAAACCGTTCGAGGTCTTCTGTCATGCTTCCCTTCAAGGTCTCGGTGTAGTGTTGATGCAAGATAAGAAAGTTGTGGCCTATACCTCTCGCCAGTTGAAGCCCAACGAAAAGAACTACCCCACTCATGACCTCGAGTTGGCGGCAGTTGTCCATGCTCTTTTATCATGGAGACATCTCTTGTTGGGAAGAAAAGTGGACATCTTCACTGATCATAAGAGTCTCAAGTACATCTTCACTCAGCCCAACCTCAACCACAGGCAGACTCGTTGGGTCAAAATGATTCAAGAGTATAATCCGAGTATCGGATATACTCCAGGCAAGGCCAATGTAATTGCTGACGCATTGAGCAGGAAGGCTTACTGCAACAGTTTGATTCTCAAGCCCTACCAACCAGAGCTTTGTGAAGCTTTCCGCAAACTTAATCTCCAAGTTGTTCCTCAAGGATTCCTTGCCAACCTCCATGTCTCTCCTACTTTGGAAGATCAAATTCGTGAGGCTCAACTTCTTGATGCTATGTTGAAGAAGGTGAGGATTGGGATCGCCAAGAGTCAACCCAAGTACAAGTGCTATCGTCTTGATGACAAGGATACTCTATTATTCGAGGATCGCATTGTTGTGCCTAAAGGTGACCTTCGTAAATTCATTATGAACAAGGCTCACAATTCTCTTCTCTCTATTCACCCTAGAAGTACAAAGATGTACCATGACCACAAGCAGTCGTATTGGTGGACTCGAATGAAGCGCGAGATTGCTTAGTTCGTGAATGAATGTGATGTCTGCAGAAGAGTGAAAGCAGAACACCAACGACCAGCTGGTCTCCTCCAACCTCTTGCCATTCCAGAATGGAAGTTTGACCATATTGAGATGGACTTCGTGGCTGGATTTCCTAAGTCCAAGCGTGGCAATGATGCTATCTTCGTTGTCATCGACAAGCTCACCAAAGTGGCTCATTTTCTGCCTATCAAAGAGTCTATCACAGCAGCTCAGTTAGCAGAGATATATACCTCCAGGATTGTCTCTCTGCACGGCATTCCACAGTTGATATATTCAGATCGTGGAAGTATCTTCACCTCCAAGTTTTGGGATTCTTTTCAGAAGGCCATGGGCACCAACATTCGCTTCAGCACAACTTTTCATCCTCAAACCAGTGGCCAAGTCGAGCGAGTCAATCAAATTCTTAAAGATATGCTCAGGGCATAGGTCATTTCTTTCGGCATGAAGTGGGAAGATTGTCTTCCATATGCCGAGTTCTCCTACAATAACAGCTTCCAAGCGAGTTCGGGCAAGGCCCCATTCGAGATCCTCTATGGCAGGAAGTGACGTACTCCTCTTAACTGGTTAGAGACTGGTGAACGCCAACTTCTTGGCAATGACTTGATCACAAAGGCTGAAGAAATGTGCAAAGTCATTCGTGAAAATCTCAAAGCCGCGCAATCGCTCCAGAAGAGTTACTATGATAGCAAGCATCGTGACTTGGCTTTGGAGATCGAAGACCATGTCTACCTCCATGTCTCTCCAATGAAAGATACTCGTCGGTTCAGTATCAAAGGGAAGCTTGCCCCTAGATACGTGGGTCCTTTCAAGATCATTGGCAAGAGAGGCGACCTCGCCTATCAACTTGAGCTTCCATCCAACTTTGCAAACGTGCACGACGTGTTTCACATGTCTTAGCTCCGCAAGTGTTTCAAGACTCCTGACCGCACCATCAACTTTGAAGAGATTGATCTCCAAGAATACCTATCTTATCATGAGCACCCCGTTGCTATTCTTGAAGAAATTGAGCACAAGACTCGCAACGAGTCTATCAAATTCCTGAAAGTGAAGTGGTCATTCCGACCGTGAAGCCACCTGGGAACGCGAGGACCACCTCCGTTCTGAATATCCGGAGTTTTTCCAGTCCTAGATCTCGGGACGAGATCCTTTCGTAGTGGTGGAGTGTTGTAACGCCCCATATGTAACCTGCCATGTTTGTATTCCAACTCTTGCCATTTTCGGCACTAAGTTATGGTATTTCCTCGTTGTTGGGTTTTGTCTTCGTGTTGCTTTTGTCTTTGCCATGTATCTCATATCATGTCATCTTGTGCATCGCATTTGCAAACGTGTTCGTCTCATGCATCCGAGCATTTTCCCCGTTGTCCGTTTTGCATTTCGGCGCTCCTATGTCCTCCGGTGTCCCCTTTTTCTTCTTTTCATGTGCGGGTGCTAAACGTTCTCGGATTGGACCGAGACTTGCCAAGCGGCCTTGGTATACTACCGGTAGACCGCCTGTCAAGTTTCGTGCCATTTGGACTTCATTTGATACTCCAACGGTTAGCCGAGGAACCAAAAAGGCCTCGTTTGTGTTGCAACCCAACACCTCTCCAAAGTGTCCCAAAACCCACCTAAACCCCCTCCATCATCTTGGTCGTTCGATCACGATCACGTGGCTGCAAACCGTGCTCAATTTGGAGCCTCCTAGCTCCCTCTACCTATAAAAAGGCATCTCACCCCGAAAATACGGATCCCTAACCCTAGTCCCTCTCCCCTCCGCGCGGCCGGACGTGTCCGCGCGCCGCCGGCCGCCACGTGTCGCCTCGCCATTCGCCGCCTCGCGCCCCACATCGCCGCCTCCACCGCGGGCCCGGAGAGCCCGGATCCGGCCCCCGCGGCCCGTCTTTGCCGCCAGCCGCGCCCGCGCCCTGGGCGCCGCGCCCCGCCGCCTCCCGCGTCGACGCCGGTCGCTGCGCCCCGCCGCCTCCCGCGTCGACGCCGGCCGCCGCACCCCGCCGCCCTCGCTCCACGCCGGCGACCCCACTGCCCTCGCGCGCTTCCCCGCGCTGCACCGGATGCTCGCCGCCTTGGCCTCCCCGCTCTCGTTCCTCCACTCCGGTCGAGCTCCGGTGCCGACTCCGGCGAGCTCGATTTCGTCCTCGATCTGCATGCCCGATCCAGATCTGGATGAATAAGGGTTGACTTTTGTCCCAGTGTCAGTAACTTTTAGCATATTTCATTGCATCATAACTTTGCACTTGTGGCTCCGTTTTGGGCGTGTAGCATGTCAAATTGTTCGTCTCGATGAGCACTTCATTTCATTCCATTGCACCATGTTTATTTGTGTTCATCTTGATGCCCTAAATGCTGTTGCAAGAGTGCTATGCAATGTTAGTTTCAGATTCTTGTCAGTAATTGGACATTTGTCATTTTTGCCATGATTAATGTGTGCCTCCTATGAACTTGAGCCCTACATGTGTTTTGAAGTATGCCATGTCATCTTTATAGGGGTTTATGCCATGTTCTGTGGTGACTAGCACAAGCATGCAAAGTAGCTCTCGTGATGTTGCTGATTTCAGTGACTTAGAAATCTTCCAAGTCTTTTCCCTGATAATATTTTCATGCCATGTATTCTTGTTGCTACAGAGTGATCCATGCCTCTTTTGAGCATGCTCAGTAAGGATCATTTTGAGATATTGTTGTGCTCTATCCATCCATGGCTTTGTTTGAAATTATGGAGCACCCTAGCATGACTCAATCGAGCTCTACTTTTGCTATAAAATTTTCCTGGCAGATTGTTTGCATGTTAAGCAATTTTGCCGAGGTTGTTGTAGTTGATCCATGTATGCTATGAGGTTGTTCTTGCCATGTTTAGCTTCTATGCCATGTCTACTTGCTGGGTGTATGCTTAGTTTGTCATGCATTGCCTTGTGGTGAGTGCATCGAGCTCGCAAACATGCCTACGTGAATCTGTTTTGCCATGTTCCAGTTTTCTGCTAAGTCTGAATTTGTTAACAACAGTTGCTATGTTCACATGGTTGCCATTGTATTTTCTGATCCCTTTTGGCTTATGGTCAGTAAGGGACTTTTGTTGTATGCTTTTAGTAGCTTCATGCCATGCCTTGCTTTGCCATGATATGTTCAGGTAGCATGTTGTTATCGTGCTCTAAACATTGCTTCCTGATGTTAAATTCCTGGCATGTTGTTAATTTCACCAAGTCTGTAACCTGTTATCATTTGCACTTTTTCCATGCTTGTTTGAACCTGCTATTGGGTGATTTGGCCGTAGCTCAGTGTTCATCTTTTGTCAAGCATCTTGAGTGGATCACGGCCATGTGTTTTGTTGTTATGTTAGAGTGCAGTAGCTTGTTGTTCTTGATGCATTTAGATGGCCTCGTGATGTTAATCGCAGATCGGTGCCATATTTGTTTTGCTTAACATTTGCAAACCGTGCATCCGATTCTGGTGATCTTTATATCGATTTCGACCGAAATCAACTCATCTTTCCTGTGGAACTCTTGGTTTTCCAAGTTGAGGCCAGGTTCAATCTTTCCTTTCCGAAACATGCATATGCATCGCATATCACATTCCGCATATCATGTCATGTTTTGCATCATTTTGCTTGCGCATTGCACCATGGTTGATTGTGTCTCCCTTTGCTTGTGTTCTTGCTTTGGGTAGAGCCGGGAGACGAGTACGTAATCGAGGAACCAGTTGAGTACGCTTACGAGGATCAAGCTAACGTCAACTCGGAGAACTTTGCAGGCAAGATGACCATACCCTCGAAATCACGTCTATCTTTGCTTGCTAGATGCTCGCTCTATTGCTATGCCTATGCTATGATACCTACCACATGCTTTATCATGCCTCCCATATTGCCATGTCAAACCTCTAACCCACCTTGTCTTAGCAAACCATTGTTTGGCTATGTTACTGCTTTGCTCAGCCCCTCTTATAGCGTTGCTAGTTGCAGGTGAAGATTGGAGTTTATTCCTTGTTGGAACATGTTTATTGTTGGGATATCACTATTATATCTTTTCTATTTTAACGCATCGATATACTTCGTAAAGGGTGGAAGGCTCGGCCTTATGCCTGGTATTTTGTTCCACTCTTGCCGCCCTAGTTTCCGTCATACCAGTGTTATGTTCCTTGATTTTGCGTTCCTTACACGGTTGGGTTATAATGGGAACCCCTTGACAGTTCGCCTTGAAAAAAACTCCTCCAGCAAGTCCCAACCTTGGTTTTACCATTCACCACCTAGCCTCTTTTCCCTTGGGTTCCGCGGACTCAAGGGTCATCTTTATTTTAAACCCCCGAGCCAGTGCTTCTCTGAGTGTTGGTCCAAACTAGAGCCCCTTGCAGCGCCACCTCGGGGAAACTCGAGGGTTGGTTTTAGTTGTACGGATTGCTTATCCGGTGTGCCCTGAGAACGAGATATGTACAGGTCCTATCGGGATTTGTCGGCACATTTGGGCGGTTTTGCTGGTTTAGTTTTACCATTGTCGAGATGTCTTGTAACCAGGATTCCGAGTCTGATTGGGTTGTCTTGGGAGAAGGAATATCCTTCGTGGACTGTGAGAGCTTGTGATGGGATAAGTTGGGACACCCCTCCAGGGATTTGAACTTTCAAAAGCCGTGCCCGCAGTTATGGGCAGATGGGAATTTGTTAATGTCCGATTGTACAAAACCTGCAAATTTAACTTAATTAAAATGAACCAACAGAGTGTGTGGCCGTGATGGTCTCTTTTCAGCGGAGTCCGGTAAGAGAACACGGTCTCGTGTTATGCTTGGACGTAGGTTGTTCTAGGATCATTTCTTGATCATAGTTTCTCGACCGTGCCTTGCCTTCTCTTCTCGCTCTCATTTGCGTATGTTAGCCACCATGTATGCTAGTGCTTGTTGCAGCTCCACCTCATACTTTTACCCTACCTATAAGCTTAAATAGTCTTGATCGCGAGGGTGTGAGATTGCTGAGTCCCCGTGACTCACAGATTACTTCCAAAACTAGATGTAGGGACCGATGATACCATTCCAGGAGTTTCGACTGAGCTCAAGTGGGAGGTCGATGAGGACTCAGGACGATACTACGTTTCCTTTCTAGACGATCAGTAGTGGAGCCCAGTTGGGGCGATCGGGGACATTATGCATTTGGGGTTGTCTTTATTTTGGTTCCGTAGTCGGACCTTGATTGTAACTGGATGATTGTAATGATATATTTATGCATTGTGTGACGTGACGATTGTAAGCCAACTATGTACCTCTTTCCTTATTCAGTACATGGGATGTGTAAAGATTACCCCTCTTGTGACATTGCCTACAATGCGGTAATGCCTCTAAGTCATGCTCCGACACGTGGGAGATATAGCCGCATCATGGGTGTTACAAGGGTGAAGTGGGGGAGAGGAACACGAGAGGCAAATGGCAAATAATGTAATGCGGGAGATAAGGGTTTGTGAAGGGTACTTGGTGTGTTGACTTTTGCGTAGACCTCCCCGGCAACGGCGCCAGAAATCCTTCTTGCTACCTCTTGAGCACTGCGTTGGTTTTCCCATGAAGAGGAAAGGGTGATGCAACAAAGTAGCGTAAGTATTTCCCTCAGTTTTTGAGAACCAAGGTATCAACCCAGTAGGAGGCCACACACGAGTCCCTTGCACCTACACAAACAAATAAATCCTCGCAACCAACGCGATAAGGGGTTGTCAATCCCTACACGTTCACTTACGAGAGTGAGATCTGATAGATATGATAAGATAATATTTTTGGTATTTTTTATGATAAAGATGCAAAGTAAAATAAAAGGCAATACAAATAACTAAGTGTTGGAAGATTAATATGATGTAAAATAGCCTCGGGGACCATAGGTTTCACTAGTGGCTTCTCTCAAGAGCATAAGTATTCATGGTGGGTAAAAAAATTATTGTTGAGCAATTGACAGTATTGAGAATAGTTATGAGAATATCTAGGTATGTTCATGTATATAGGCATCACGTCCAAGACAAGTAGACCGACTCCTGCCTTCATCTACTACTATTACTCCACACATCGACCGCTATCCAGCATGCATCTAGAGTATTAAGTTCATAAGAACAGAGTAACGCTTTAAGCAAGATGACATGATGTAGAGGGATAAAATCATGCAATATGATATAAACCCCATCTTGTTATCCTCGATGGCAACAATACAACACATGCCTTTCTGCCCCTACTGTCACTGGGAAAGGACACCGCAAGATTGAACCCAAAGCTAAGAACTTCTCCCATTGCAAGAAAGATCAATCTAGTAGGACAAACCAAACTGATAATTCGAAGATACTTGCAAAGATAACCAATCATACATAAAAGAATTCAGAGAATATTCAAATATTGTTCATAGATAAACTTGATCGTAAACCCACAATTCATCGGTCTCAACAAACACACCACAAAAGAAGATTACATCGAATAGATCTCCACAAGAGAGGGGGAGAACTTTGTATTGAGATCCAAAAAGAGAGAAGAAGCCATCTAGCTAGTAACTATGGACCCGAAGTTCTGAGGTAAACTACTCACACTTCATAGGAGGGGCTATGGTGTTGATGTAGAAGCCCTCCGTGATCGATGCCCCCTCCGACGGAGCTCCGGAAAAGGCCCCAAGATGGGATCTCATGGATACAGAAAGTTACGGTGATGGAATTAGGGTTTTGGCTCCATATCTGGTAGTTTGGGGGTACGTAGGTATATATAGAAGGAAGGAGTACGTCGGTGGAGCAACAGGGGGCCCACGAGGGTGGAGGGAACGCCTAGGGGGGTAGGCGCGCCCCCCTACCTCATGCGTTCCTCGTTGATTTCTTGACGTAGGGTCCAAGTCCTCTAGATCATGTTCGTTTCGAAAATCACGTTCCCGAAGGTTTCATTCCGTTTGGACTCCGTTTGATATTCTTTTTCTACGAAACTCTGAAATAGGCAAAAAACAACAATTCTGGGCTGGGCCTCGGTTAATAGGTTAGTCCCAAAAATAATATAAAAGTGTATAATAAAGCCCAATAATGTCCAAAACAGAATATAATATAGCATGGAACAATAAAAAATTATAGATACATTGGAGACGTATCAACCGACCATCCGTTGCTTTAGCCGGAACAGCTGACACCCTCTGGCCATTCACGTTGCGCCATGTGGCGACGTCACAGCAGTTGCAGCAGTTCTTCCAGGAACTCTGTTATGGCATAATTTTTCTTTGCTGATTCCATATCATATTTTCGTTTAGGTATATCTTGAGATCCATAACTCCAAATTCATCGATTCTTTTTCCTGTGTACTCGTAGAGACCAGGAATATATTGTAGAACCAAAATTTCATATTTTTGGACAGTTCAAATTTTAATTTATTTAAATTTGAATTCAAACTTTCGAATGCCATATCTTTCAAACCGTTTATCCAAATCAGTTGATTCTTTTTGCATTGCGATCCTATTAGGATGTAGACAATATTTACCTATTGTTATGTTATGTCAATGAAGTTTTTATTTGAATTCCTTGTTGTTTACTTTATTTTAGAGTTATGTGAGCATAGTTTTTTTACCGGTGCATTCATTAAACGTATAGATTGTCCGGAGTGTGAAGCGGATCAGAATTAAGCGCTAGAGTACTTCAACACCATTCAAGGAAAGTTTGCACTATTAATTTTTCTCATCCTATATTCTGCTATGCATGAATGGTTTTTATGCTATGATATATGTTTGGCCTAATATGTGTATCCCGTGCTGTTGTGTTTTGGTATTGATTGTGTTATGTGATGGTGTGATCAACTTGCTATGGTAGACGTGGGCATGTGTCGCGTGATGTTTGGAATAAGTGAGCACTTATAGCTGTAGGCTCGAGACTTTTTCTCAGGTGAATGCGTCAATGGCTGAGTGCTCTATTGTCCCTTGAGAATGCGCCATGACTGAGCGCACTTGAGTTGTCGGGGCTTTTTCTCACGTGAATGTGTCACTGGCTAAGCGCTCTATTGTCCCTAGAGAATGCGCCAGGACTGAGCGCACTTGAGACATCTTGAAGATCTTTATCATCTGTGTTGTTTGCACCTTGCCTATGTCGTGGAGGTAGGTGAAGGTAGTTTTACGCGAAACCAAACTTGAGTGTTTTATTTGTCATACCTTGCTTGTGGATGTAGGTTTGTTACATCATTTTGTGTGATTTGCCAATACATTCAATGTATTGACCCTTGTGGCTGCAACTTATCATATTGCAGGATTTTCAGATGACTAGTGAGATACAGTCGGGTCCCGAGTCTTCACTCAGCATTTTTGCAATGGGCATTGATGGGACTCATCATTTATTTATGCTACATTTCTGCTGTCATTTGTTGAATACTGTTAGTTGTGTGCTTCTTGGTTTGTAATACTTTATGAATTCTGGATAATATGTCATAGTAAATGATGCACTTGTTATTTGATATTCATATGTACTGTGTGTGCTAGCGAGTTGATCCAGGGACTAGCATAGTAAGCACAGAGACATCGAATCTTATCAGGTTCGGGTCATTACAAACGTCTTCGCGATCCAACCGATCAAGTACCGAGCGTACGACACCTCTGAGTTCAGCACACGTTCAGCTCGTTGACATCCCTTAGACTCTTGATCCAGTAGAGGGTCAAGGGAGAGTTTCGTCAGCACGACGGCGTGGTGACGGTGTGTGATGCCCCTGATTCAATTGTACACTAATCATACACGCAAACGTGTACGATCAAGATCAGGGACTCACAGGAAGATATCACAACACAACTCTAAAAATAAAATAAGTCATACAAGCATCATATTACAAGCCAGGGGCATCGAGGGCTCGAATACAAGAGCTCGATCATAGACGAGTCAGCAGAAGCAATAATATTTGAGTACAGACGTAAGTTAAACAAATTGCCATAAGATCGCTAGCACAAACTAGGATACATATCGAAAGAGGCGCATGCCTCCTGCCTGGGATCCTACTAAACTACTCCTGGTCGTCGTCGGCGGCCTGCATGTAGTAGTAGGCACCTCAATTGTAGTAGGAGTCATCGTCGATGGCGTCTGGATCCTGGGCTCCAACATCTAGTCGCAACAACCAGGTATAGAAAGGGGGGAAAAAGGGGGAGCAAAGCAACCGTGAGTATTCATCCAAAGTACTCGCAAGCAAGGAACTACACTACATATGCATTGGTATCAATGAAAGGGGTAGTATATGTGGATTGAACTGCAGATTGCCAGAATAAGAGAGGGATAGCTAGTCCCATCGAAGACTACGCTGCTGGCAGCCTCCATCTTGAAGAAGTAGAAGAGAGTAGATGGTAAGTTAACCAAGTATCATCGCATAGCATAAACCTACCCGGCGATCCTCCCCTCGTCACCCTGTGAGAGAGCGATCACCGAGTTGTATTTGGCACTTGAAAGGGTGTGTTTTATTATGTATCTGGTTCTAGTTGTTATAAGGTCAAGGTACAACTCTGAGTCATCCTTTTACCTAGGGACACGGCTATTTGAATAGATAACTTCCCTGCAAGGGTGCACCACATAACCCAACAAGCTCGATCCCTCTGGCCGGACACACTTTCCTGGGTCATGCCCGGCCTCGGAAGATCAACACGTCGCAACCCTACCTAGGCACAACAGAGAGGTCAGCACGCCGATCTAAATCCTATGCGCGCAGGGGTCTGGGGCCATCGCCCATTGCACACCTGCGTGTTGTGTACGCGGTCGGAAGCAGACCTAGCCCCCTTAATACAAGCGCGGGGTTATGGTCTAATCCGGCACGTGCTGCTCAATCGTTGACATCAAGAAGGCTTGGGCTGATACCACGACATCGAGTGTCCATAACTGTTCCATGTAGTTGGTTAGTGCGTATAGGCTAGTGGCTAGACTCAGATCAAATACCAAGATCTCGTTAAGCATGTTAATTGCTGTAACCGCGAACGCCGACTAGGGCCAGACCCACCTCTCACCTAGGTGGTCTCAACTTGCCCTGTCGCTCCACCACAAAGGTCCACTTAGAGGGCCGTCAGGACAAACGTCCTTTCGGTCCCAATCCGTGAATCACTCGCGGGTACTCTACGAGCCGACTCGACTTTAGTCACCACAGGTATCATATATTATGTTTGTAAGTATATTCCCGTGATCACCTCCCGGGTGATCACAGCCCGATAGTATAGCATGGCATACAGATAAGAATTTAGGCCCACTGATGATAAACTAGCATCCTATACTAGGCAATTAGGATTGGAGGTAAAAGTAACAACCATAGTGGCAAAGACAGGCTATGCAGCAGAATAGGATTAACCGAAAGCAGTAACATGCTACACTATTCTAATGCAAGCAGTAGAGAGAAGAATAGGCGATATCGGGTTGATCAAGGGGGGGCTTGCCTGGTTGCTCTGGCAAGGAGGGGTCGTCAACAACGTAGTCGATCAGGGCACCAGCAGCAGCGTCAGTCTCGTAGTCTACCGGAGAGAAGAGGGGGAAGAAACAATGAATACAATCCAAATAGATGCATATCGATCCGTGACATGACAAGTAACGGTGCCAGGTGTGCCCTAACGCAGTAGTAGGTGATACCAGCGAAGGGGGAAACATCAGAGAAAGTATCCCGGGTTTTTCATGTTTTCGGACAGATGAACTGGAGGGGGAAAGTTGCGTGTTCTCTCTGCTAGGGACGGGTGGCGGATGAACGAGCTACGAATCCGGATTCGTCTCGTCATTCTGAGCAATTTTCATGTACAAAGTATTTTCATCCGAGTTACGGATTATTTTATATTAATTTTTAAAGTTTTAAATCATTTTCTAGAATTATCAGAGTATTTTAATTCGAAATTGCATTTATGACGTCAGCATGGCATCGGCAGTCAACTCTGACCGTTGACTGGTCAAGCTGACAGATGGGTCCCACTATCATTAACTAAGATTAACTAAAACAGATTAATTAGTTTAATTAGTGATTAGGTTAATCTAATCAAGATTAATTAAGTTAATTAATTAATATCCATTTATTTATTACTTAGTTCTTTTTATATCTTTTTTTAAAAATGTTTGAGGGCATGGGCCCCGTTTGGAAGTGGCCCAGAGGACATAGCGGGCACATGCGCCAATGGGCACAGCCCGAACGGGCGCTGGCCCACGGGGCACACCCGACTGGGCACCTTGGGGCGGCTGTTGGGCCTGGGCGCCAGCGTGCTGGCGTGGAGCTCTGGTGGCAGGCGAGGGGCAGCGCCGGAGTTGGCGCGGCGGAGCCGAGGCGGGAGGCAGAGCGATAGGGGAGGGGGTTGCGCAACGGGGCGCCGGAGTTGACCGCGGGCGTGACAATGGCCCGCCGGGCCGAAGGCAGAGACGGTACATGGGGCAACGGCACGGTGTCGCACACAACAAGAGGCAGCAGCAGGGTGTGCGTGCGCTGGGTCAGCGGCGGGCTCGCGCTGGCTAGCGAGCAGGGGCCCCTTGCATGGTCGGCGAGGACGGCCGGAGCGGGGAGGTCTGCGGGAGGCCGGGTCGAGGCCAGTGGCGCAGTCAGGGACGCAGCAAGGCGGCGAGCAGAGGAGTCGCGGGGTCAGGGGGCTTCGGCCGCGAGACGCGGGCTCGCAAGGCAGGGTGTGGTGGAGCAGCATCTTGAGGAGCAGGGCGCGGTCGAGGCGTGCCTGCACGCAGGGTGACCGCGTTGCACTAGCGGGGGAAGCTTGAGCAGAGAGGGGTCACCCTGTGGGGCTGTCCCTAGGCACAAACGGCACGGTCGATGGGCGAGCGGGGGACACGAGAGAGAGGAGGAGAGGCCGGGGATCACGGCGGGGCCGTCGGGTCTTAGGTAGCAGGGTGTGGGGACGACGACGGGGACGATGACGACGCAGGGGAGGCAGTCCGGCGAGGTGGAAAGGCTCCGACGAGGTAGCGATCCGGGCGGCTGCAGCGTCGAGCACCTAGGGCGCGGTCGTTCCCCCGATCCCGATCTAGATCGGGGAGGGGGGAGGGAGACGTGTGTTGATGTCAAAACCAGCAGATCTCGGGTAGGGGGTCCCGAACTGTGCGTCTAAGGATCGATGCTAATAGGAGACAGAGGACACGACGTTTACCCAGGTTCGGGCCCTCTTGATGGAGGTAATACCCTACCTCCTGCTTGATTGACTTTGATGAGTATAGGGGTTACAAGAGTTGATCTACCTCGAGATCGTATGTTGTGGTCTAAACCCTATAGGTATGATGAGTAATGTCATAATGATCTATCAACTAGCCTGGCCTCGGTTTATATAATGTGCCAGAGGCCTAGGATAACAAGGGTCCTAGCCAAACACGTTGGTGGAGAGGAGTCCTTGTTTGATCACCAAGTCTTGTGGAATCTTCCTCATGCATGTCATCGGCTGTCCAAACTGGCCCATGAGTAAATGGCCCTGGGGGTCCTCGGCCCAATCCAGCTGGTCGGGAGACGATGTGGTTAGTACCCCCTAGTCCAAGACACCGTCAGTAGCCCCCTAAACCGGTCTTCATGTTGGGGACGCTCCCCGATTCATCCAAACTGTTCTTCATCTTCGGCCGCCGGTCTTGAAAACTGGTTCAACAAATCTTCTCATCTTTAATCTTGAGGATCGCCGAAGTGAATCCGAGGAGTTTACACGTCGGGTATGCGAGGAGCCCTTTAAGTCTTCGGCCTTTATCAATGCCTTGTTATTTTTATGCCATGCATCGGGTTTGAAGTGATGCCCGTGCAGTGGTCTCCTCTTGCATCCGAGCTCCAACGCCGGACTGCATTTGAGGTATCTTTTGCAGCCGAGCACCAATGCCGGACCGCTTCCGAGCTCCAATGCTGGACTATGTCCAAGCTCCAACGCCGGACTATATCCAAGGTGTCATAGATCACCTTGGTTCAAAAAAAGTTGAAGGAGTTTAGCCGAGCTTAATGCCGGAAATGCCCTCTATGGAGCCAGCAACTTGCATCCGAGCTATATCCCGAAATGCTTTCGAGGTGGTTCAGCACCTCGGTCATGGGCTGATTGTTTGCGGATTTTATTTCTGATGCGTGTAAATTTATTTGCTATTAATATGTATAACCAGTAGCCCTCAAGGTGTGTGTCGGTCTAAAACCCGAGATACACCTGAAGGATGACATAATACCGCTGATCCCAGTAGCCCCTGAGACTCAGGTTGATTCGCAAAATCGGCCTGAGGATCAAGTCCTAGCTCGGCAGAATACTTTGGGACACAAAAAACGGCGTTCTCAGTCATCGAGACTCAGGTTGGGTGCGGCCGACCAACCTGAGGATCACAATATCCTCGGAAACTGTATTGCACATAAAATTTTCTGCATTGAATAGGCAATGCAGTAGCCCCCGAGACACTGGTCGGGTGGCCACACCAGATCAGGGGATCGATGTGCCTCTTTAATATTTGTAAATAATAAGCCCGAAGCCCAGTGGCCCCCGAGCCTTAATGCAGGCATGGGTGGCCGAATTAAGGATCGATATCCATAGTAAAATCACAAATTATGTGTAATGACTCTATGTATCCAAGTACTTTACATCATTAATGCTCAGATCCGCATTGTACAAAACTTTGTTGACCGACCATCGGCTTCAACCTCTTCGGCCAGTAGCCGAGGAGTGTTTTCCTACTTTATAAAGCCGTTATAAGGGCATAGATTTATGGAAAATAAGGCAATCCGGCCATACGGTTTTATAAACAAAGGTACACGGAGAGATATGTTATATTATGTTTTAACGTAAGAAACATCTTCCAAAGAGAATAGTCCCGCTATCAGTTCCTTTCTTTTGGGTCGTCATGCTTATCATGATCATGAAACCTCACCTCCGATCAATGTGGGAGGAAAATATTAAGGATTTAGTCCGAGGAAAGTTCCCGAACTCTATGGTATTAATGAACCAAAATTTTCACTTCCGTCGTTGCCGACCAATGTGATCCTTTAAGATTGCTAGCTTTCGGCTTCATCCAGTCTGAGATACTTACTCAGATGACTTGGTAGTAACAATCACAGAGGTGCTCCCTTTACCACCTAGCCGAACAATCGAGAACGTAGGGGTAAGCACAGGAGCCAGGCAACCCAGCTTGGCAAAACATTTAAGTCAAACTGATGCATATTTATGGCTATATAACGATGATTAAGGAAGGAAGCCCTTGTATATTAAATACAAATGACGATGATATGTTTATTTTGACTCCGTTGCGACCGTTTATCAGTTGAAAGTGGCGCATCGTCGGCTTCTACCCCTTTGTAGATACTATGCAAGGTGTCTCCGCAATAACAAGACAACCCTTAGCCGACGTCTCGGTGCCCGAAGGCGGTTGTGTTAGCGGAAACGAGGCAATCAGATATGCGGGCTTTATAACTTTCACTTAGTCATAGGAGCTTTAAACTGGGGAAGCTAGCTATGAGCCCCCGATTAGTGTTCGTCGACATCCGAGGTCAAGCCGTAAACACTTCGGCCAATGTTATGAACGACCCATTATTTAACACAGTCATCGGATCACTGACCAGTTTACGCTTATTGTGACAGTCAGTTTTCGGCTTTCTCCGCTGAGGTGCTTAACCATGTGAGCTGGAAGCACAATCGCAGTGGTTCTCCCTTTGCACACCTAGCCGAACAAATAGGAACGTACGAGGCAATCTAGGAGACGGGCAACCCAACTATTGACCGAAGACATAATTCGAAATCGATGCATATTTAGCAATATCCGGGAATGTTTTTGCCGAATCTCGAAAGGTGTCCGGCATTGCACTGTGAGACTTGTGCTGAAAACACACAAATAGTTTAAAAGCGCCATAAGCTTGGAAAACCAAAAACCGTCAGTAAAAACTTGACGTCCGAACAAGATCAAGTGTTCGGTGCTAATCCAAAAATTGGAAAAAGGAAAAAATTGTGCTTCTATCGTGCTTTAACATGACACACCCGATCTCAACACTTTAAGCGGGCCAGCCTACGGCTTCGAGCTCCTTATCCCAAAGGCAGAGTACTTCTTCGAGGCCAGTTTAGCGAACTAAACTCGAGCGGCTTTTTAGAGAGAAGGCAGGCTATCCGGCTATTGACCATATAGTCGAGTCGAAAAAGACCGGTAGAAAAAGACTTTGCAATGACCAAGAAGTAAACACATTTACTATAAAACAGCTCATATAAATTTTAAGAGCCCCTAAGTGACTTGGGTAAAAGAATTTTATGCATAATGATTGTATGTACCGATGTACTTATATCACATATGTGTTCACCTGAACTTTAAACGCGTCTTAACCGACCGTCAGCTTCTCCCTCTTTGGTCAAGGACCGAAAAGTGTCATGTACTGCACCTGTCGAAAGCATCGATGGTGTTTCCGATAACCAGGCAATCAGGCCATAAGGCTGTAACAGACAAAGCGCGCTCAGGGAATTTATGCTATATTACTGACGAAGTGTAAGAAGCATCTTTGAAGAAAATAGTACCTCCACCGATAACTTTCTTTGGTTGCTCATTGTTACTATGAGACTTGTGCAATAGATTTTTTGTACTCATGAGTTCCGTTGTGTGCCGACCATAATTGAAAACAATAAGAGCGCTAGCTTTCGACTTCACCCAGTCTGAGGTACTAACTTGGATGACCCGGTAGTAACAATTGCAGAGGTGCTCCCTTTACCGCCTAGCCGAACAATCGGGAACGTAGGGGTAAGCACAGGAGCCAGGCAACCCAGCTTGCGAAACACTTAAGTCAACATGGTGCATATTGTGGCGTAATACACGAACAAGGAATGAAGTCGTACAAGTATAATCATATGCAAGAGGAAAGGCTTCATAAAGGAAGCCCCCAAGTAAAAGGGGCATTTGAATTTGCTTGCAACAACCAAGGCTTTGACAAAGAAAGTTTTTCGCAAATGACTTTTTCACAAAAAAACATAATGCTTGGTCGAACCGAACGAAATTTAAAACTAAAGGTTTTTAAGCATGGAAGCGACTTAGCTAGTTAGTGTGCTCGGTGTCTATGCACGGCCCGAGCTTACAATAGGACAAGGTCCCAGCCCCCAAGCCGGTCCCGAGGTGGCGGAGTGAAGAGCTCGACACTCCGAAGATGCGACATAGCACGGCCAATGCAAGCCGGCAGTGTGACGCCAAAGTCCCCGGCGTGGCTTAATGAAGTAATGACGAAGCCCTCGGTCCAGCCGAGGTGACGTGGTACGTCGGTACGCCGAGGTGACAGTGCTGCCCGACCCGGATCCTTTACCTGTGCACAGAAAATAGTGCAAACCGGAGATAATAGGAATAATAAAAAAATGTTGCATAATTAATAATTTACGCAAAGTGAGTAATAAAAGAAATATGGCCCGTGTGCCGAACACTCGATGAGGTAGAGCTCTCTCAGCGATGTCGAAGTCCCTGAGGCAACCGAACATGTCGGTATGGCGATTCGACCAATAAGGTGATCACGCGAGCTGATTTGGACAACAATGTCGGCTTGCCAAAGTGACCGTGTGACGCGGTCGAAGTCGATCACCTACACACATAAATTAGTGCGGTCCAAAAAGGATAATTGCTTTTTGCAAAAATAAATTATTGAAAGAGATGTGGCCTGGCGCCAAAGTCATGTCAATGCAGGGCGTCAGTGTGACGCGATGAAGGCATAGCCCAGCCTGAATTCGCAGGCCGGTCTGAGTTCCGGATGCGGCATTCGCCGAACTATATACAAAAACTGACCGAACCACCATGCAACCGTTGTTAATGCGGCCATCATTTGATAGACCTATGTACAGATGATGAAACAAACCAAAGTAATAATTCCTTGGGAAAGATAAACCCAAGCAAGAAAAAAATACTAGGATTAATAGCACCTGATTTATCTGTTATACCAATCTGAAGAAAGGTTACTCCCAAAATTGGGACTCGATCCGCACACCTATTACCTGATGGACGATAAAGCGATGGCATGGTGACGCTGGCAAAGGTGGGCTTGCCGAGGAAAATCCCCTGATCCAGCTAAAGTGACAAAGTTGGCCGGCCGGTGATGCCGAAGTCATCAGAGTATGTTGACGAACAAATAGCAAAGTCCCCGGTCTAGCCGAGATGACGGAGCGGGTCAGTAAGGAGACGTTGCAGCTGCCATGTCAGCCGAGGTGTTGAAGCAGTTCGGCGTGATGGATATCGGCTTGAAAAAGCAACAGTGCGGCCATGAGGACGCTGGTCATAACTTGTGACGTGGTCAATGCTAGATTGATGAAGTGACCGAGCGGCAATGTCGGTGCCCCTGACTCGTGCAATCCGCGGGGCGATGGTGTTGGTGATGATGTATCCTTCATGATGCCGAACTCTTGTTCGGGGCCGAGCTGATGATCCGATAAGGTTAGGCTCGGCTCGATGAAGCGACGATCTGTGAAAGGGCATTTCCCTACTTTATGTTTTGGATGATGATGACAACCCTTTATGGTCTAATCGTGTGCTATATGTTTCAGGTTCTCGATGCTTAGGCTTACATCGGATTGTTATTGCCTCTCGAAGGAAAAGATCGAAGACGTGTCCTCCACGCTTTTATTTTCTTTGGTCATAGAGTACCCGTACTATCAAGAGGGAATCCTCATTAGGAAGCTTTGAGGGAATCAGTTCACGTACACTTTTCTCACCCTCTCTTTGCCTTCCTCAGGTGTGTGTGGGAGAGAGAGTTTTCCTTGCCTCTTCCCCTCTTTTCTGCTCACTGTTTCTGCCCAGCGGTTGTACCGCTCTCTGGAGCGGTTGTACCGCTGGGTCTTGTCGCTCACCAGCTTTGCTCGAGCGGTTGTACCGCTGCCTCCGGGTGGTGGTACCGCCACCATGCTCTGCAACAGCTGGGGCGGTGGTTCCGTCCATGCACCGCTCAAGTACCGCTCTTGCTTCTGGTTTATGCGGTTCTTGGGCGATAGTGGCCCGGTTGGTCCGGTCGTTCCATGATGACCGGTACCACCAGTGGTCCGAGCGGTTCTTCCGCTTAGTACTTAGCTGCCCAAGAGCTCAAGGCCATGCGATTGTTCCGGCCAGGCACCGCCCAAGTACCGGTCAAGCTCCTGTTTTGATGCAGTGGTTGTGCGGTAGCCAGGCGGTTAGTCCGGTTATTTTTCTTAGCCGGTACTACCGCCTGCCTGTCCGGTTGTACCGCTTGGTAGGGTTCTGCAGTTACACCGTGAGTCCCGGTTGTACCGGGACGAGGAGCGGTTGTACCGCTGCAGTGCAAAAAACGCAGTAACGGTTGGAAATGTGGGGTGACTATTTAAGGGGGCTTCTCCCACCTACCACTCCTACCTTTGACCTCTCTCACTCCACCATTAATGCCCTTCAAGCTCTCTTGCCCGATCTCTCTCTCTATCCACTCAAACTTGTTGATTTTCTAGGGATTGAAGGAGGAGACCTAGATCTACACTTCCACCAAAGGATATTTGCTTCCACCATACTTTCTTGTGTGGATTTTCTTACTCTTGGGTGTTTGAGCACCCTAGACGGTTGAGGTCACCTTGGAGCCACATTCCATTGTGATGAAGCTTCGTAGTTTTTGTTGGGAGCCTCCAATTAAGTTGTGGAGAGAGCCCCAACCTTGTTTGTAAAGGTTCGGTCGCCGCCTTCAAGGGCACCAATAGTGGAATCACGGCATCTCGCATTGTGTGAGGGCGTGAGGAGAATACGGTGGCCCTAGTGGCTTCTTGGGGAGCATTGTGCCTCCACACCGCTCCAACGGAGATGTACCTCCTCTCAAAGGGAAGGAACTTCGGCAACACATCCTCGTCTCCACCTTCTCCACTCTTGGTTATCCCGTGCCTTTATTTGAGCAAGCTTACTTGTTTCATATCTCTTGCTTGCTTGTGTACCTATCCTCATTGCATCATATAGGTTGCTCACCTAGTTGCATATCTAGACAACCTACTTTGATGCAAAGTTTAAATTGTTAAAGAAAAGCTAAATTGTTAGTTGCCTATTCACCCCCCCCCCTCTAGTCAACCATATCGATCCTTTCAATTGGTATCAGAGCCTCGTCTCTTTATTAAGGACTTTACCGTCCAAAGAGTATGGTTGATACCGTAGACGGTGTGGAGGAACACTCCGGTGTGAATCTGATCTTGTCTACGGGAGATGGGGGAACTTCGGTCTCTCGTGAGGAGTTCAATGTGGCCTTGGAGACATTGAAAACCTCCATGACGACCAAAGTCGAAAGCATGTTTACTACATTTCTTGAGGGGCTTAAACTATCCACCGCACCGTTGAAAGAGGGTGATCCCGCCAACAAGGTGCCGGAGGCTATCCCCGACGAGGGGGAAGCTAGTAGTGAAAAGGCTCCTTCTTCTAGTGGCAAGAATGGCACCAGCATCTTTGCCCATGTGGAACCACCACTTGTTTATGGTGGACCGGTTCCTTCCACTCATTTGAATCATGCCGGTGCTCCCCCTAAGATTGTGAAAAATGAGGATTTTGATTCTTGGGTTTACCGCTTTAAACGTCATTTAAATCATGTGAACACTAACCTTTGGAGAATCATTGAAGAAGGTTTCTATCCACATGATCCAAGCAACTTCACTCCTCGAGAAGCCGCGGACAATCAATTCAATGAGAATGCTCTCTTCATCATTCAAGATGCAATTCCACCCGAAGACCTACCTCATCTTCGTCCTTTCGCCTTGGCCAAAGATGCATGGCATTGTGTCGTGTCTCTCTACCGGGGAAGCGCAAGCATTCAACGCTCCAACTATGAAGTGGTACAAGATGAGGCCGATGAGTTTGCAATGAAGGAAGATGAAGAACCTCGTGAGCTCTATCGGAGAGTAACCAAACTCGCGGTCTCACTACGAGATCACGGGAGCAAGGACACGGATGACAATTGGATCAAGCGCAAATTCCTCAAGGCAATGATGCCCTATCACAAGGCCATGTCCTCCGTCATTCGTCAAAGACCGGACTTCCACTCTTTGACCTCAAGCGAAGTGTTGGATGAGTTTGTGGCCATGAACATTTTGGACAAGACCGCCGACAATGCGGTGCTCCATTATCAACGGGCAAAGAAGCCTAACCTTGCATTGAAGGCCAAGCTCATCGTGGAAGACGAAGAAGAGGAAGAAGAGGAGAGCAACCCCGAAGATACGAAGTATGCATATCATGAACACATGGCACTTGCTTCAAGGCAATTTTGGAGCAAGAAAAACTCGAGGCCAAACTTTAGCAAAAACAACTCGAGTGGTACAAGGGGCAAGCAACGTGTAAGGACTTGCTACAATTGCGGCAACGTGAGTTGTCGGTTGTCAGGACCCCGACTCGATATCACATCGATCTAGCTGGTAACACCTCATATCACTTTGCGGCCTCACGCACGGTATCCCCACGGGTGTCGTCTTACCTTTTCCCGGGACCGTTTGCGCCTTTTGGCTCACGTATATGATAGTGTCGCTAGCATCCATATGATAAAGAGCCCGGGCTGACATGACTAGTCGTAAACCCAAAGTGGCACATACTTACAGGGACAGGCATCCATGACCCAGCTTCGAACGTGTCGGTCATCAGCAAGTGGGTCCGGGCTGTAGCACTGGGCTAACAGGACTCCGGTAAACCGGGCTGTAGCGGGCTAACAGGACTCCGGTACTCAAAGCGTGACATTTCCCCGAAGGGACAGACACAGGAACGAAGAAGGACACATGCCGGCCAGCCTAAGTGTTCCAGAGCAGTAGCAAGCTACCATGGCTCAGCGGTAACACTAGGAGACATTTCCCGGTAAGAGAGGCTACTAAAGATAAACAACTAGATAGTCAGATCCCACACATACCAAGCATTTCAATCATACACAAAATATGCTCGATATGTGCAAATACAACGAAGCATCACAACATGACTCTATGACACAAGTACTTTATTTAAGGCTCAGTGAGCCATACATAACATACACAAGGTACGGGTCTCACGACCCCACATACAAGTCATACAGTCATACAAACCAGCAGCGGAAGTAACTTGTCTGAGTACAGACAACTAGTAAAACAAAAGAGGCTTGGAAAGCCTAGCTATACTACGTGGTCCTTCACAAGCTCAGGGTCACCACCTGGGTCTTTAGCCTACTCGTTGATGTCAACGTCTACATAGAACCCATCAGAAGGGGTTGCAGCGTCTTCTGTAAAAATGTAGATTATAGCAACATGAGTACAAAGGTACTCAGCAAGACTTACATCAGATCCTACATACATGCATAGTATCAAGAAGGGTTGGTGGAGTTATTGCAGCAAGCCAGCTTTGACTCTTGGCTAGGCTATCCTACGATACTCCAACTTGAAATGGTTTTGCGCACACGAGTCCACTACTCACCACTTCAATACACTACCGAGGATCCATCTCCGTCTTCCTACGGAAGAGCCATCCTCGGCACTCACACTTGTCTTGAGGCTTTTAGTAGTTTCCATTTACTTGTCTATGAACTGTATAGGCAACCAAGTAGTCCTTTACCGCGGACGCGGCTATTCGAATAGATCATGTTAACCCTGCAGGGGTGTACTCCTTCATACACGCTCTCACCACTTACCGTCGTTTACACGACATGTACTCGGCAACCTTCAAGCGGAAGCCCAACGTGGGTGTCGGCCACGACCTACCTAATCACCTAAGCCCCCAGTCCAGGTTTATCGCCTATTCAGGTTCCATCCGCAGGGAGTCCGGCCGAGGTTTCCCATACGGCCCCGAACGATGTGAACAGGGTTCCCGAGATACCTAACGGGTATTCGGTACACCCGGCCACGTACCTACCGCATCACAGCCCACCCCTACGGTCAGCGCTGTCCACGGCCTCCAGTAGGCTACAAACACCAGAAACTACTTGCAACTCCTGGACGGAGAACTAGGGTGAATAAGAAGCCGAGAGGGTCCATTGGTTTCGGGCCCAATGCATGGTAGTAGCTGATTCTTAAATCACACATACAGATCTCGGTGCTTAAGGTCGGCTTCAATGAAACAACCCACCATGTACTCCTACATGGCCTTTCATCGATACCTTTACCAAATCGTGTTCACCACACCACTCTCATTACCGACATAATCATTTCACTCCAGCCCATCACCCAGATGAACCAGACCTGACACGACTCTAAGCATAGCAGGCATAGCAAGGTAGGAACAACACATACATATGGCTCAAGCAACTCCTACACATGCTAGTGGGTTTCATCTAGTTACTGTGGCAATGACAGGTCATGCAGAGGAAATGGGTTCAACTATCGTAGCACACAGCAGTTTGAAACGCGTTGTCTTAATGCAGTAAAAGAGAGCAGGAGCGAGAACATGGGATTGTATCGATATGATCAAATGGTTGGTTGCTTGCCTGATGGTTCGATGCACTGATACGGTTCTTCGTTAGGGTAATCAGGGTACTCTTCGGGGACAGAACCTGCCGCAGAGAGCACCGATACACAACATCACCAACAATGTGCAACAATATGATGCATGCATGAAACATGGCAATATGAGTGTATTGGGCTAATGCAACTAAAACCAGAAGGGTTTGAACAAATTTGAATCAAGGATTCAAATTTCAAATTCAAATATGGCCTTTTAAAGTGCTTTTCCTTGTTCTGCTTAAAACATCAATTTAACTTGTTTGATCATGCATGAAAATAGTACAGATGGATAGATTGGATTTTTCTGATCATTTTTCATATATAATTTGTCCAATTTGGAGTTACAGAATAAAAGTTATGAATTTTTGAAGTTTAAATAATATTCTGGAATTTCCTGATTTAAATTAAATCCAGAAATATAATTATTGCGCCAGCATGACGTCAGCATGACGTCAGTGGTCAACTGCGGCTGGCTGGAGTCAAACCTGACGTGTGGGGGCCACACGTCAGTGACAGGGGGGGTTTAATAGGTTTAAATTAATCCTAATTAGGGATTAGTGGCGCTGGGGCCCACTGTCAGTGTCAGGGGGGTTGACTAACGGTAATTAGTACTAACTAACTACCTGTCCGACAGGGCCCACGCGTCAGTGACCCTGGGGGGTCAAACCTCAGGTCGGACAGGTCAAACCCCACCGGCGACATGACGCCGGCGAGGCCCGAGACGGCGGCGAAAGTGCTTTTTGCCATTTCGGCAACCAAATGGACGGCGGAAGGCATCTACGTGTTGCTGAGGTTGAGCCGCGGCTATTGGTGGTGGTGGTTGGGCTCGGGGTGGCCGGAGTTGACGGCGGCGAGCTCGGCTGCGGCTGCCGGAGTTCGGGTGCGGTCGGAATCGACGTTGCAGGGGGCTTGGGGAGGCGTTAGTGCGCGCTACGTGCTCCTAGTGAGGTGTGGAGCACGATGGTGTGCTCGGTTGGGTGCTACGGTGACCGTGGCCACGACGGCGACATCGCCGGCGGCGTGGAGATCTCGGCCAAGGTGGGACTAGGGCCTAGAGGTCGAAAGAGACCAGGGGAGAAGGGGGAAACGATCCGGGGGCTCACCGCGGGGCTGCAGAGGTGGTTAGCGGGCTCGGGGACGCGCTGGAGACGACGAATTCGACGGCGACGATGATCGGAGCCCGAAGAGGGGAACGGCGACGTGGCGGCGATGCAGGGCTTCCGGGGAGCTGTGGAGCGGTGGGGAGGAAGAGGGAGTCGAGGCGGAGCTCCTGAGCTAGTCGGGGGAGCGAGGGGTGGTCGGAGATGGCTGCTATGGCGAACGGCGGCGACGGTGGTGTTCGGCCGTGTGAGAGAGAGAGCGAGGGAGAGGAGGGGAGAGCCGGGGGAGAGTGAGAGAGAGCAGGGGGGGATCGGGACGGCCTGCGGGAGTCGTCCACGCGGCCAGGAGCTCGTCGGCAAGCAGGAGGTGGCCGCGCGGCCGTGCGCGCGCGAGCACGCAGCAGCTTCGGGGCGAGGGGAGGAAGACGACGGAGAGCTGCAGTGGTGGGCTGGGCCGGCTGCTGGCTGGGCCGGCCAGCTGGCTGGGCCGCACAGTGGAGGAGCCCAGGTAAGTTTTCCCCTTTTTATTTCTGTTTCTGTTTTATTTAATATATCTGCAACTTTGTTGAATTAAATAAAATACCTAGGCAAGTTCAAAAATCACCAAACTATTCCTGGCCCATAGTTGGATTATTGCCAACATGAAACATTTTAGTTTGGAGATATTTGAGCATTTAAATATTTTATATTATTTTAAATGCCCAAATTCAAATATTTATGATTTAATTCAAAAACCCTAGGATGGCCTAGGAAAATGTGCACCATTTTTGGCAGAGGTTCTGAACCAAGACAAAAATGATGGGCATTTTAGAAGGGCATTTCAGGTTCATTGAAAAATTATTTTAGTAACCCTAGTTGGTTTCAGAGGGGACTGGGGGTTCTGTCATCCCCATTTCAAGTTTCTGATGAAAGAGTAAACATGATGCAACACTCTAATGCATTACTAGCTAGGTTGTGACAACTCACCCCCACTCAAAAGAATCTCGTCCCGAGATTTGGGTTCCTCCGGAAAGAAGGCGGGGTACTCGAGTCGAAGACGATCCTCCCTTTCCCAAGTTGCTTCATCCTCAGAATGGTGCGACCATTGAACCTTGAGAAACTTGATATTATGACGTCGGGTGGTACGTTCGGCCTGATCGAGGATACGAACGGGGTACTCTCGATATGTAAGATTATCTTGGAGATCAAGCGTTTCGTGGTCCACTCCACGGATAGGATCCGAGAAGCAACGCCTGAGTTGAGAAACGTGGAAGACATCGTGAACTCTGGAGAGGTGCGGAGGTAGTTCCAACTGGTAGGCAACTTCTCCTCGTTTGGCAAGAATGCGAAAAGGTCCAATGTAACGAGGAGCCAATTTGCCTTTGATAACGAAACGATGGGTTCCCTTCAGAGGGGTGACCCGAAGATAAGCCTTCTCGTCAACCTCGAAAGTCATAGCCTTATGTTTTCGGTCATATTGACTCTTTTGACGGGATTGGGCTGTTTTCAACTTTTCACGAACGATACGAACTTGTTCTTTTGCTTCCTGAATCATATCCGGGCCAAAGAATTGTCTTTCCCCGGTCTCTGACCAGTTAAGGGGTGTTCGACATCGTCGTCTATAGAGAACTTCAAAAGGGGCTTTACCCAAGCTAGATTGATAGCTGTTGTTGTAAGCGAATTCGGCAAACGGAAGGCACTTCTCCCAGTCCATTCCGAATGAGATAACAGAGGCTCGAAGCATGTCTTCTAGAATTTGGTTGACGCGTTCCACTTGACCACTCGACTGAGGGTGGAAAGCGGTGCTAAAGGAAAGATGGGTTCCCATAGCATTTTGGAAACTTTCCCAAAATCGAGAGGTGAAAAGACTTCCTCGATCCGAGTTAATTTCCAAAGGGACACCATGAAGGGACACTATTCGGGAGATGTATAAGTCTGCCAGCTGACTAGCGGTTATACTCTCTCGAACAGGTAGGAAATGGGCTACTTTGGAAAGACGATCGACCACGACGAAAATAGCATTATTCCCTCTCTTGGTCCTGGGAAAACCGGTAATGAAATCCATACCAATTTTATCCCATTTCCATTCAGGAATAGCTAAAGGTTGAAGGGTGCTAGCAGGCCGTTGGTGCTCTGCTTTTACACGACGACAGACGTCGCAGTTAGCAATATACTGAGCAATTTCTCTCTTCATCCTAGTCCACCAGAACCTCTAGCGTAGGTCCTGATACATCTTAGTACTACCGGGATGAATAGTGAGAGGAGATTCATGAGCTTCCTTAAGGATTAATCGCCTTAGGTTGCGCACTTTGGGAACTACTAGTCGATTCCCGAAGTATACGACTCCTTGATCATTAATGGAGAAACAATTCGCAATTCCTTTCTGAATATTCCTCTTGATGCGGGAGATTCCCGGATCTACCTTCTGTGCTTTGATAATTTGATCCGTAAGGGTAGGTTTTGCCACCAAGGTGGAGAGAAAACCTTGAGGAACAATATGAAGGTTAAGCTTCCGAAATTCCTCATGGAGAAGCGGTTGACTTTGTTGTAACATCAGGTTGTTACAATAAGATTTACGACTTAGCGCATCAGCCATGACGTTGGCTTTCCCTGGGGTGTAGGTTATTCCTAAGTCGAAGTCGGTGATCAATTCAACCCAACGTCTCTGCCTGAGATTCAAATCCGGTTGGGTGAAAATATACTTCAGACTTTGGTGATCAGTGAAAATTTCGCAACGATTACCGAGGAGGTAATGTCGCCAGGTCTTAAGTGCATAGACTACGGCTGCAAGCTCTAGATCATGAGTGGGATAATTCTCCTCATGTGGGTGCAATTGCCGTGAAGCGTAGGCAATTACGTGTCGATCTTGCATGAGAATGCAACCTAGTCCTTGTCGCGAAGCGTCGCAGTAGATAACAAAGTCCTTGGAGAAGTCTGGCGGTACCAATACGGGAGCAGAAGTCAGGCGTCTTTTCAGTTCCTGAAAGCTGTGCTCACATTGTGGAGTCCATTCGAACTTCTTATCTTTCTTGAGGAGTTCGGTTAGAGGTTTGGCAACTTTGGAGAAGTTCTCGACAAAGCGACGACAATAGCTCGCTAAGCCCAGAAAACTCCGAACTTGCTTGACTGATTCAGGTGGAGTCCAATTAAGAACGGCTTGAACTCGCTCAGGGTTAACAGCAATACCTTTACCAGATATTACATGACCCAGATAGGTCACTTCTGACAACCAGAATTCACATTTAGAAAATTTGGCATAAAGGCGATGCTCTCGAAGTTTCTGCAACACTAGCCTTAGATGTTCGGCATGTTCTTCCTCGTTCTTGGAGTAGATGAGTATATCATCGAGGTAAACCACGACGAATTTATCCAAATACTCCATGAAGATTGAGTTCATTAACCGAGAAAAGGTGGCTGGAGCGTTGGTTAATCCGAAGGACATGACGGTGTACTCGTATTGGCCGTAACGAGTAACAAAGGCCGTTTTAGGAATGTCCCCGTTTCTGATTTTGATTTGGTGGTAGCCCAACCTCAAATCCATCTTGGAAAAGACTGAGGATCCAGCGAGCTGATCGTACAGGTCGTTGATCCTGGGAAGCGGATATTTGTTCTTGATTGTGACCAAATTGACAGGTCGGTAATCTACAACCATCCGGTCCGTACCATCCTTCTTCTTGACGAATAGGACGGGGCAAGCCCACGGAGATGAGCTAGGTCGGATGAAACCCTTTTTCAAGGACTCATCGAGTTGTTTCTTAAGCTCGGCTAGTTCTAGGGGTGCCATCTTATAAGGTCTTCTAGCAATCGGAACGGTTCCTGGAATGAGGTCTATGACAAACTCAACATCCCTGTCAGGTGGAACACCTGGCAATTCCTCTGGAAAGACATCCGGGAAGTCACGGACTACCGGAACGTCCTCAAGGTCTGGCAAAGGGCTGGCGTTAAGAGAATATAATTGTCGCTTGGCTATTCGGGTCAAGACATTAACTATCTTCCCCGAAGGATGGGTGAGTTGAACAGTCCTAGAGAAGCAATCGATTTGGGCATGATGAGCCGACATCCAGTCCATACCCAGAATGATATTAATATCTGAAGATTTAAGGGCTATCAAAGACGCAAGGAAAACAAGTCTGTCGACTTGGATTTCGTTTCCATAACTTACCCTAGAGGTCTGCCATCTAGAACCAGGGGTAGAGATTTCCATAGTGGATGGCATGTCACAGAATGCAACGTTATGCAGACGAGCATAACTTTCGGATATAAAAGAATGAGAGGCTCCTGTATCGAAAAGAACAGATGCCGGGTGGCAATTAACAAGAAGCGTACCGAGAACGATGTTGGGATCCTCTTGAGCTTCTTCGGCAGAGATACAGTTGACATGGCCACGTGAAGCGGTGACCGGCTTGGCGTGGAATATTTTTCCTGTCGGCTTGCCACGGCCAACAGCTTTAGCAGATTGATTGGGGTTGGTCTGGGGACACTCACGCATATAGTGACCAGATTCCCCACACTTGAAACAAGTCACGGAACTGGTACGTGGAGGAGCATTGTTAGTTGGACCCCCATAGGGCTTGACTGGAGCAGACTGTTGAACGGGGCGAGGCGCCTGGAAGGATGGCCTCGGTGTAAACCTGGGTGGCAGGGCGGTGTTGGGTACCCACACGCGGCGCTTTTGAGGACTAGCACCGGATGAGGAACCCATGTCACGGCCATGCTTGCGTGTTGCGTCATAGTCAGTCTGACCAGTTTCAGCACTGATGGCTTTGTTGACAAGTTTCGAAAAAGATGTGCACTCATGCAGGCGGAGGTCACGGCGAAGCTCAGGACTAAGGCCCTTACGGAACCTTGCTTGCTTCTTGGCGTCAGTAGACACTTCCTCAGTTGCATATCGGGCGAGATTACCAAACTCCCTGCTATAGGCATCCACAGAAAGTCGGCCTTGGGTGAAACTGCAAAATTCTTCACGTTTACGGTCCATGAGACCCTCCGGAATGTGATGTTCACGGAAAGCCTCGCTGAACTCAGCCCAAGTTGTGACATGGCCCGCTGGGCGCATAGCTCCATAATTCTCCCACCATAGACTGGCGGGGCCTTCAAGATGATATGCAGCAAAGGTGACCTTGTCAGCCTCCGCTACCAGCGCGGAACGCAGTTTGTGAGAGATACTGCGAAGCCAGTCATCAGCGTCGAGGGGCTCGACGGAGTGGTGGAACGTGGGTGGATGCAATTTGATAAAATCACTGAGTGACACCACGTTAGCCCTCTGATGGTGTGCTGTATTCTGTTCAATACGCTCCAACAAACGGTTTGTCTCTCGCTTGTTTCTCTCAGCTTCCATCATCACCTCGGCTAGTGAAGGAGGATGAGGCAGATTTACATCCCTGGCTTCACTGCCTTCGGCCTGCTCTTGAGAAGCAGGGTTAGCGCGCGTGTTGACCATCCTAGGTAAACAAGACAATGATTTAGTCAGGATGGTAAAATTCCGACATAGGATTCATAATGTAAGAAATAACTCGGAATGCAAGATGATCATCCGTATGACATGGTAGATACAGAAACTGCTTCTTTTATTCCATCGTCATACACACCATACAGGGTTTAGTACAAGACCAAACAAAGTACTATTACGGTGAAAAGAGGATTACATCTCATCGGAGGCATTCCAAGCTCCTATACATTATTTTTCTACACCTCCGGAAGGAGTACAAACTAGGTCATATCCCACGAGTCATGCGGGACGATAGACGACACAGCTAGTGCGAACTAGTGATACTACCACTAACTCAGACCGACCCGTAGTAGTCCTCGTAGAAGTCACCTCCATAGCCTGGGAGCTCAACATGATCATCTGGAAACAGACGGTCTCGCGGAGCTTGTGGACCATAGGGGCTAGGATGAGGCCTTGGACCAACAAACGGTGGCCTGCGGGGACCGCGAGGTGGGGTGATGCCTCCTACATCACGCCAAACCATCACGTCTGGCAGAGCAGATCTCACAGGATAGAGATCGCGTATATCTGAATATCCAGCTTGCACCGCCGGTGCGAACCGAGTCAAAGTGGCCCAGTGGTCAGCACGGGTGTTGAAGAGCTCTAGCCTTAAGGCCCGATTTTCACGGTCCTTATCCTCGAGCATCTCAGCAGTGGTGCGAGTCCGTGAATCCTCCTGAGTGGGGTCAACACTGTCAGGACCCCGACTCGATGTCACATCGATCTAGCTGGTAACACCTCATATCACTTTGCGGCCTCACGCACGGTATCCCCACGGGTGTCGTCTTACCTTTTCCCGGGACCGTTTGCGCCTTTTGGCTCACGTATATGATAGTGTCGCTAGCATCCATATGATAAAGAGCCCGGGCTGACATGACTAGTCGTAAACCCAAAGTGGCACATACTTACAGGGACAGGCATCCATGACCCAGCTTCGAACGTGTCGGTCATCAGCAAGTGGGTCCGGGCTGTAGCACTGGGCTAACAGGACTCCGGTAAACCGGGCTGTAGCGGGCTAACAGGACTCCGGTACTCAAAGCGTGACATTTCCCCGAAGGGACAGACACAGGAACGAAGAAGGACACATGCCGGCCAGCCTAAGTGTTCCAGAGCAGTAGCAAGCTACCATGGCTCAGCGGTAACACTAGGAGACATTTCCCGGTAAGAGAGGCTACTAAAGATAAACAACTAGATAGTCAGATCCCACACATACCAAGCATTTCAATCATACACACAATATGCTCGATATGTGTAGATACAACGAAGCATCACAACATGACTCTACGACACAAGTACTTTATTTAAGGCTCAGGGAGCCATACATAACATACACAAAGGTACGGGTCTCACGACCCCACATACAAGTCATACAGTCATACAAACCAGCAGCGGAAATAACTTGTCTGGGTACAGACAACTAGTAAAATAAAAGAGGCTTGGAAATCCTAGCTATACTACGTGGTCCTTCACAAGCTCAGGGTCACCACCTGGGTCTTTAGCCTATTCGTTGATGTCAACGTCTACATAGAACCCATCAGAAGGGGTTGCAGCGTCTTCTGTAAAAATGTAGATTATAGCAACATGAGTACAAAGGTACTCAGCAAGACTTACATCAGATCCGGCATACATGCATAGTATCAAGAAGGGTTGGTGGAGTTATTGCAGCAAGCCAGCTTTGACTCTTGGCCAGGCTATCCTACGATACTCCAACTGAAATGGTTTTGCGCACACGAGTCCACTACTCACCACTTCAATACACTACCGAGGATCCGCCTCCGTCTTCCTACGGAAGAGCCATCCTCGGCACTCACACTTATCTTGAGGCTTTTAGTAGTTTCCATTTACTTGTCTATGAACTGTATAGGCAACCAAGTAGTCCTTTACCGCGGACACGGCTATTCGAATAGATCATGTTAACCCTGCAGGGGGTACTTCTTCATACACGCTCTCACCACTTACCGTCGTTTACACGACATGTACTCGGCAACCTTCAAGCGGAAGCCCAACGTGGGTGTCGGCCACGACCTACCTAATCACCTAAGCCTGCAGTCCAGGTTTATCGCCTATTCAGGTTCCATCCGCAGGGAGTCCGGCCGAGGTTTCCCATACGGCCCCAAACGATGTGAACAGGGTTCCCGAGATACCTAACGGGTATTCGGTACACCCGGCCACGTACCTACCGCATCACAGCCCACCCCTACGGTCAGCGCTGTCCACGGCCTCCAGTAGGCTACAAACACCAGAAACTACTTGCAACTCCTGGACGGAGAACTAGGGTGAATAAGAAGCCGAGAGGGTCCATTGGTTTCGGGCCCAATGCATGGTAGTAGCTGATTCTTAAATCACACATACAGATCTCAGTGCTTAAGGTCGGCTTCAATGAAACAACCCACCATGTACTCCTACATGGCCTCTCATCGATACCTTTACCAAATCGTGTTCACCACACCACTCTCATTACCGACATAATCATTTCACTCCAGCCCATCACCCAGATGAACCAGACCTGACACGACTCTAAGCATAGCAGGCATAGCAAGGTAGGAACAACACATACATATGGCTCAAACAACTCCTACACATGCTAGTGGGTTTCATCTAGTTACTGTGGCAATGACAGGTCATGTAGAGGAAATGGGTTCAACTACCGTAGCACACAGCAGTTTGAATCGCGTTGTCTTAATGCAGTAAAAGAGAGCAGGAGCGAGAACATGGGATTGTATCGATATGATCAAATGGTTGGTTGCTTGCCTGATGGTTCGATGCACTGATACGGTTCTTCGTTAGGGTAATCACGGTACTCCTCGGGGACAGAACCTGCCGCAGAGAGCACCGATACACAAACATCACCAAACAATGTGCAACAATATGATGCATGCATGAAACATGGCAATATGAGTGTATTGGGCTAATGCAACTAAAACCAGAAGGGTTTGAACAAATTTGAATCAAGGATTCAAATTTCAAATTCAAATATGGCCTTTTAAAGTGCTTTTCCTTGTTCTGCTTAAAACATCAATTTAACTTGTTTGATCATGCATGAAAATAGTACAGATGGATAGATTGGATTTTTCTGATCATTTTTCATATATAATTTGTCCAATTTGGAGTTACAGAATAAAAGTTATTAATTTTTGAAGTTTAAATAATATTCTGGAATTTCCTGATTTAAATTAAATCCAGAAATATAATTATTGCGCCAGCATGACGTCAGCATGACGTCAGTGGTCAACTGCGGCTGGCTGGAGTCAAACCTGACGTGTGGGGGCCACACGTCAGTGATAGGGGGGGTTTAATAGGTTTAAATTAATCCTAATTAGGGATTAGTGGTGCTGGGGCCCACTGTCAGTGTCAGGGGGGGGGTTGACTAACGGTAATTAGTACTAACTAACTACCTGTCCGACAGGGCCCACGCGTCAGTGACCCTGGGGGGTCAAACCTCAGGTCGGACAGGTCAAACCCCACCGGCGACATGACGCCGGCGAGGCCCGAGACGGCGGCGAAAGTGCTTTTTGCCATTCCGGCAACCAAATGGACGGCGGAAGGCATCTACGTGTTGCTGAGGTTGAGCCGCGGCTATTGGTGGTGGTGGTTGGGCTCGGGGTGGCCGGAGTTGACGGCGGCGAGCTCGGCTGCGGCTGCCGGAGTTCGGGTGCGGTCGGAATCGACGTTGCAGGGGGCTTGGGGAGGCGTTAGTGCGCGCTACGTGCTCCTAGTGAGGTGTGGAGCACGATGGTGTGCTCGGTTGGGTGCTACGATAACCGTGGCCACGACGGCGACATCGCCGGCGGCGTGGAGCTCTCGGCCAAGGTGGGACTAGGGCCTAGAGGTCGAAAGAGACCAGGGGAGAAGGGGGAAACGATCCGGGGGCTCACCGCGGGGCTGCAGAGGTGGTTAGCGGGCTCGGGGACGCGCTGGAGACGACGAATTCGACGGCGACGATGATCGGAGCCCGAAGAGGGGAACGGCGACGTGGCGGCGATGCAGGGCTTCCGGGGAGCTGTGGAGCGGTGGGGAGGAAGAGGGAGTCGAGGCGGAGCTCCTGAGCTAGTCGGGGGAGCGAGGGGTGGTCGGAGATGGCTGCTATGGCGAACGGCGGCGACGGTGGTGTTCGGCCGTGTGAGAGAGAGAGCGAGGGAGAGGAGGGGAGAGCCGGGGGAGAGTGAGAGAGAGCAGGGGGGGATCGGGACGGCCTGCGGGAGTCGTCCACGCGGCCAGGAGCTCGTCGGCAAGCAGGAGGTGGCCGCGCGGCCGTGCGCGCGCGAGCACGCAGCAGCTTCGGGGCGAGGGGAGGAAGACGACGGAGAGCTGCAGTGGTGGGCTGGGCCGGCTGCTGGCTGGGCCGGCCAGCTGGCTGGGCCGCACAGTGGAGGAGCCCAGGTAAGTTTTCCCCTTTTTATTTCTGTTTCTGTTTTATTTAATATATCTGTAACTTTGTTGAATTAAATAAAATACCTAGGCAAGTTCAAAAATCACCAAACTATTCCTGGCCCATAGTTGGATTATTTCCAACATGAAACATTTTAGTTTGGAGATATTTGAGCATTTAAATATTTTATATTATTTTAAATGCCCAAATTCAAATATTTATGATTTAATTCAAAAACCCTAGGATGGCCTAGGAAAATGTGCACCATTTTTGGCAGAGGTTCTGAACCAAGACAAAAATGATGGGCATTTTAGAAGGGCATTTCAGGTTCATTGAAAAATTATTTTAGTAACCCTAGTTGGTTTCAGAGGGGACTGGGGGTTCTGTCATCCCCATTTCAAGTTTCTGATGAAAGAGTAAACATGATGCAACACTCTAATGCATGACTACCTAGGTTGTGACATCGGTGTACTAGAATAGGGGTACCCTAGTACCCCGAACTTGTGCACGGGCAGTTGCAGCACCCCGCGGCAAGGCTTACCGGGCGAACGCCAAGATCCTCCGTGGTTCCCTTGGAGCCATTCAAGAACAAAGTATTTAAGCTCAGGAGACAAGGCCCCAGCAAGAGGAGCTTGCCGGGAAGGCCAACCAAGGCACTCCAAGGAACTTGCCGCGACGCGCCTCGCGCTCCGGCAAGGCAACAAGGCCCCAGCAAGAGGAGCTTGCCGGGAAGACCAACCAAGGTACCTCGAAGCCCGGTGGGTGACAAGCCTCCGGACCCGACAAGATAACAGCAGCGGCAAGGCGCTTGCCGCGGCAGGCGGCCACTCTGTGCCCACGCTCCGGCGAATCCACCAATGTGTCGCCCTGGGGGCCTCTCCAGGCGCGCGTGGCGGGAGGCTGTGCAGCCAGCGGTGCGCAGTGGCATGCGAAGCTGACAAGATCGCCATCGTGGCGAACGGTGGCGCCCCTAATGGTCCTTTTCTGCACTGTTTGGGCGACTCAGACGGGCACTTAATGCCCTTGTCCCCTGCCGTCGGGGTTAGGTAGGGTGCACTGTACAAGTAGCTGTACCAACCACCTCACTTTTTACATTTGTACCCTTCTCTGCGTTGCCACCTGTCGGTGACCCCTTGAGCATATAAAAGGAGGCCCATGCGCAACGTAGGGGGGTCGGTTCGGTTCATTCGTGAGCCAGAAAACACTTAGCTCTGGCGAGCAAGCACACAACATAATACAACCAGACAAGCAGTAGTAGGGGTGTTATCTCTTCGAAGAGCTCCGAAGCTGGGTAAACTGCTCGTGTGCTTCGCCTCGATCTGCTCTTCGTGTGACCTCCGCCCCCCGCCGAACTGAAAGGGGCCCGGTCCGCCGGCCCCATAGGTGTTCGTGGATCAGTTTCCCCGACATCTTTGGCGCGCCAGGTAGGGGGTGTCGAGATTGTGCGAACCCGATCCGGTGTTCACATGAGCTAGATCTTCATTCTCTTCATCAACATGCCACCGAAGAAGAAGACTTCGGCGGTAGCCGCTCCGTCCACGTCACTTCCGCCACCGTTGGAGCAAATGGGTGGTGGAATGGACGCCGGCGGAAGAATGGACGTCTAAGAGGAAGCTTATGATGCTGCCAGATCCAAGGACAAGGCTGCACAAACCTCGGCGACTGTGCATGTTCCGCACAACTCTCAGGAGGCGCAAGACCAACAGCGTCATGGCACTTGCAGTGCCATACGCATGATAGGCCAAGACCAAGCTGGTGGATCTCGGGGCGCTCAAGACCAGCATGCACGCCAGCGTGCTGGCACGAGCGGGGCATGGTCGCCTGGACGGGATACTGCTCCTTCTAACATAGTTAGGAGTCCGAGCACGTCCCGCTCCTCGCGCCGTCCGCCACTTCCACCCACCACTCCAGCAGAAGCTTTGGCGCGAGCTCAACTACTCCTAGATTACCCTCCGACGTCGGACAAGATCGACGAATGGAGGGCCACCATTCAGAGTCTCATCGGCTACGCCAACGGCGACACTCCACAGCGGTCGAGCGCGTCGCCGCCGCGGCAGGGTTGCCGGGCGCGAGCCGGCGGCGACGAAACGGGTGGATGTGCAACTACCATGCAATCACCGCCCCGAAGGCCAAGATCGCCGACTCGCCGGATCCACCTCGACAGCGACTCCACCGCATCTTCGGATCCACGAGCTCGTCGCGATCAGCGCCAAGTTCTTCATGATGCACAACAAGAAGACGCTTGAACTCGCATCGAGCGCCGAAGAGAAGCGCGACGTCAATCCAACAAGCGCGCTGGGCCCTCTGTTGACATGCATGTGCCAGGGGAACCAGGCGATCTGCCGTACGCGGTAGGTTGCCCTGCGTTCACTCGTGAGCTGCGGCAAGTCCAGTGGCCCAGCACGAAGAACTTCAAGCCAGACGTACCGGAGAAGTACGACGGCAAGACCCATCCGTCGGAGTTCCTCAGCATTTACACCATTGCGGTGCAGGCTGCTGGGGGACGGGATGACAAGATCCTTGCCAACTACTTCCCGCTGGTACTCAAGCCCAACGTCAGGTCCTGGCTCATGCACTTGCCGGACAACTCCATATCCTCTTGGGCCGATCTATGCCATCAGTTTGTCGGCGCCTTCACAGGCGGACACAAGCCTCATGGCCAGGAGAGTGATCTTCATCTGCTCGCCCAGAAGGAAGGAGAGCCCCTGCGCAAGTACATTCAGAGATTCAGCAGTGTGCAGCACAACATCCCAGACGTCCACCCTGCCGCAGTGATCAGCGCGTTCCATCAGAATGTGCGAAACCGCAGGATGCGGGAGGAAATGGCGATGTGCAAGATCAGGGACGTCAGTGAGTTATATGCACTGGCCGACAAGTGTGCACGTGCTGAGGAAGGGAGGAGACTCCCCGGAGAGAATATAGGAGCGGGAGGATCTGACAGTGAAGATGCTGCCCCGGCAAGGAAAAACCGGCGGCGGAACAACAGAAGGAGGAAAGGCAAAGAGGTGCTAGTTGTTCTGCAGTCCGGCAACGGTGGTGGCGCCAACAAAGCCAAAGCTGGTGACTCCGGCAAGGAGGTTGCCGCGGAGGTGGTGGTTGCCGACAAGCAGGATGGCACCAACAAGCAGTATTGCAAGATCCACCGCACCAAGGGCCATGATCTCCAGAGCTGCAGGAAAGTCGAGCAGCTTGTTGAGCAACAGAAAGCTGAATACGAGCGGCGCGACAAGGAGAAGGCCCAGGGAGGTGCTGGGGGATCCGGCAAGAAACGTCCCGGCTGAGGAGGACGCCGCGGCAAGGCCAAGCAGCAGCAAGGAGACAGACCTCCTCGCGGCCGCGACAAGGATGAAGATGACGACGACGATGAAGACATGGATGATGAGGAGACTGATGAGCAGGAGTTCCAGAAAGCCACAGAGGTCCTGTGCGTTGACGGTGGTGCTTCTCTGCATACCTCGCACCGTAAGCTCAAGCAGTGGATGCGGGAAGTTAATGCAGCAGAACCACCCGTCGAGTCACGCAAGCCTCTGAAATGGTCCAACACGCCTATCATCTTTGATATTGAGGACCACCCTGATCGCATAACTGCGGTCGGGTGCTTGCCGATGTTGGTTTCACCAACAATCCGCAACCTCAAGGTCACTAAGATGCTAGTTGACGGCGGGGCCGGCTTGAACCTGATCTCCTCCGTGGTGATCCAGAAACTCCAGATCCCTGACAGCGAGCTCGAAGAGACCGGTACATTTCAAGGAATCAACCCGGGAAGAAGCAAACAGAAGGGAAAGATCACGTTGCCGGTAACATTTGGCAGCGAGCTGAACTTCAGGACTGAGAGGGTCACATTTGATGTTGCTGACTTTCCATTACCTTACAATGGAATCCTTGGCCGTCCGGCACTCGCCAAGTTCATGGCAGCCTCTCACTATGCGTACAACGTACTGAAAATGCCAGGCCCGATAAGTGTCATCTCTGTCCCTGGCGACAAGAAGGATGCTCTTATCTGTGCCGACAAGATCTACCGGGAAGCAGCAGCCGCAGCAGAACGCAAGACACTTGCCGCTGAAGCTCCCGGGGGGAAGAAGAAGACCAAGTCCGTCAAGAGCTCTGATGCCCACTCTGGCAAGTGCACCTCTTCGGAGTGCTGCGCTACCGTCGAGGACGCACCATCGAGCTCCACCGGCAAGTGTAAGAAGGCAATGGCAGCTCCACCTGAGACCAAGAAGGTGTCCGCCAAGGAGGACGGCACTGGTGGTACCTTCACCATCAGCGCCACCCTTGACCCTAAATAGGAAAGCGCGCTCGTTGCTTTCCTGCGGGCGAATGTCGACGTGTTTGCATGGCAACCGTCTGATATCCCCGGTGTTCCCAGGAAAGTAATTGAGCACCACCTTGCCGTCTGTCCTCATGTGCGGCCCGTCAAGCAGAGAGTCAGGAAGCAGGCAGTGGAGCGCCAAGAATTCATCGCAGAAGAAATCAAGAAGTTGGAAGCAGCAGGCCTTGTCAGAGGAGTGCTCCATCCCACATGGTTGGCCAATCCTGTTGTCGTGCGTAAGGCTAACGGGAAATGGAGGCTTTGTATTGATTTTACTGATGTTAATAAAGCTTGTCCCAAAGACCCATTTCTCTTACCACGCATTGACCAGATTGTTGACTCCACAGCCGGATGCGATTTGCTTTCATTTCTTGATGCATACTCAGGATACCATCAGATCTTCATGGCAGAAGAGGATGAAGAGAAAACCGCATTTATCACCTCGTGTGGCACGTACTGCTTCGTACGGATGCCTTTCGGTTTGAAGAATGCTAGTTCAACATTCGCAAGGGTAGTCCACCATGCTTTTGAGCCGCAGATGCACAGAAATGTGGAAGCCTACATGGATGACATAGTGGTCAAAAGCAAGAACAGGGCGACCCTGATTCAAGATTTAGACGAGACATTTGCAAATCTGCGCAGGATCAACCTCAAGATTAACCCCAAGAAGTGCATGTTCGGAGTCCCATCCGGCAAGCTTCTCGGGTTCTTCGTGTCTCAGCGGGGAATTGAAGCCAATCCCGACAAGATCAAGGCCATTGAGCAGATCGAAGCACCAAAGCGCGTCAAGGACGTACGAAGGCTTGTCGGTTGCGTGGCTGCTCTCAGCAGGTTTATCTCTAGATCTGCTGAGCGCGCCCTGCCATTTTTCAAAATTTTGAAAAAGGCAGGTCCAATGAAATGGACTCCGGAGGCGGAGGCTGCGCTGCAGGACTTGAAGAGGTACCTGTCCTCCACTCCAACACTTGTCGCACCTAAGCCGCAAGAAAAGTTGCTGCTGTATATAGCGGCAACCAATCAAGTGGTTAGTGATGCGTTAGTGGCGGAGAGGGAGGCAGATGATGAGCCAGCAACCACGGCAGATACATCTAGCGACAAGCAGGGGGCTTCGCCGACAAGCTCTGGTCCCGACAGAGATGGATCTGCGCAGGAGCATGATAAGATGCAGAAGAGAATGGTGCAGCGTCCAGTTTACTTTGTCAGTTCCCTTCTACAGGGGGCTAGATCAAGGTACTCTGGTGTGCAGAAGTTGCTTTTCGGCCTCCTCATGGCCTCGAGAAAGCTGCACCATTACTTCCAAGCACATGAGATCACAGTCGTCACTCGCTTTCCGCTGAAGAGGATACTGCAAAATCCAGAAGCGACAGGCAGAACTGTCGAGTGGGCGCTGGAACTGTCAAGCTTTGGCCTCAAGTTTGAGAGCACTTCAACTATCCAAAGCAGAGCATTGGCAGAGTTCATAGCAGAATGGACGCCAACCCTAGATGAAGAAATTCTAGAGACGAGCATCCCCGTCAAAGAGGCAAGCAAAGAGTGGCTGATGTACTTTGATGGTGCTTTCTCGCTGCAAGGCGCCGGTGCGGGCGTGCTGCTTGTCGCACCCACCGGAGAGCACCTCAAGTACGTAGTCCAGATGCACTTTCCCAAGGAGCAAGCAACCAACAATACTGCAGAGTATGAAGGATTGCTTGCCGGTCTCAGAATTGCAACAGACCTTGGGATCAAGAAGCTCATTGTCAGGGGTGACTCACAGCTCGTCGTCCGCCAAGTGAACAAGAACTACCAGAGTCCATTGATGGAAGCATATGTTGATGAAGTGAGGAAGCTAGAAGAGCACTTTGACGGCCTACAGATGGAGCATATCCCAAGAGCTCAGAATGACATTGCTGATGGCCTGTCAAAGTGCGCCGCACTAAAGTTACCTGTGGAACCAGGGATCTTTGTGCTCAACTTGACTCAACCATCCGTAACACCATCAACTGGACAAAGCAAGAAGAGGAAGTTGGTTTCTGGTGACTACTTTCCGGCAGAGCTCCCCGAAGCCGCCGCCAAGAAAGTCCCCAAGATCAACACCAAGGATGCTGAGGGGCAATCTGCTCCGGCAAGCCTTATGGTTTGTTCCGTTGAAGTAGACGCTCCCGACAAGTTCTGCGCCGGCAAGCTTGCCGGGGAACATCAAGCTCCGGCAGGGCCGCAAGTCCTTGCCGTAGAAGCGGATGTTCCCGCAGCAGCAGATGTGCCTTTAGTCCTTGTTGTCGAGCCACAAGCTCCAGCATGGGCACAGCAGATTGTCCATTTCCTTCAGACAGGAGAACTTCCCGAAGAGCAAGAAGAAGCGGAAAGAGTAGCCCGGCAGTCAAGTATGTACCAGTTTGTCAATAGCATATTGTACAGAAGAAGACTTAACGGTGTGAAATTGAAGTGTATTTGCCGGGAAGATGGACAAAAGCTGTTGGCAGAGATACATGGAGGCATATGTGGCCACCACATTGGCGCAAGAGCACTTGCCGGCAAAGCTTTCCGGCAAGGCTTCTTTTGGCCGACAGCCCTCCAGGATGCAACTGCACAAGTAACCAAGTGTGAAGCGTGCGAGTTCCACTCCAAATAGATACACCAACCAGCTCAAGCTCTCCAGGCGATCCCTTTATCCTAGCCATTTTCGGTCTGGGGGCTCGATATCCTCGGCCCTTTCCCCCGAGCTGTCGGGGGCTTTGAGTACTTGTACGTTGCAATCGACAAGTTCACAAAGTGGCCGGAAGTGCAGCCAGTGAGGAAGGTGACAACACAGTCAGCAGTCAAGTTCTTCAGGTCAATTGTTTGCCGTTTCGGGATCCCTAACAGGATCATCACCGACAACGGCACGCAATTCACGAGCCGCACCTTCATGCAGTACGTCCAAGACCTTGGCGCCAAGGTCTACTTTGCTTTTGTTGCTCATCCGAGAAGCAACGGTCAAGCAGAGAGGGCAAATGCTGAAGTGCTGCGCGGGCTCAAGACCAGAACTTTCGACAGGCTGCGCAAGTGCGGAAGAAACTGGATCGAGGAGCTGCCGGTGGTTCTTTGGTCGATCAGAACGACGCCAAATCGAGCCACTGGCCAGACACCTTTCGCTCTAGTCTATGGAGCAGAGGCAGTTCTCCCCACGGAACTCGTATACGGATCGCCTCGAGTGCTCGCTTATGATGAGCTTGAGCAAGAACAGCTGCGACAAGACGACGCGCTGCTCCTTGAGGAAGATCGTCTTCAGGCTGCTGTACGAGCTGCTCGATACCAGCAAGCTTTGCGCCGCTACCATAGCCGCAAAGTTAAAGCCAGAAGCTTCGAGGAAGGTGACCTTGTTCTTCGGCGCGTTCAGTCCGCCAAGAATTCCAACAAGTTGACGCCAAAGTGGGAAGGCCCTTATCGGGTGAAACGAGTCACAAGGCCCGGCACTATCCGCCTTGAGACCGAAGATGGCATTCCGGTGAGCAACTCCTGGAACATAGAACATCTTCGTAAGTTTTTCCCGTAGGGCGCGGTTGCCGGAACCCGTTCCGGCAACCACCTTTTGTACAAGTCTTGCCGCTGTTGCATGTAATCCCTTGTACAAAGCCGGGCGCAGATCCCGTGCATAAATAGAACCCCATGTGCTCCGCACAACTTGTCCATTTCATGCATTAGTTTCTTTCTAGCATGCGTTATCTGACACTTTGTGCAGCACCTACATCCGGTAAGCAGTAACGAGCCAAAGGGCTCCATATCGTTATTTTCTCTTCTTTCTTCTTTTTCAACAAAGGAAAAGAGGGTTCCCTTGCACACATGTTTGCCGGGCGGGAAGGAGAAGATTGTGGTATGGACCAGGCGTCGTTCAAGCAAAGTCTTGCCTTGCCGGGAAGCAAACGACAGAAAAGCTAAGTTGCCAAAGTTTGAGCAATCAGTTTTTGAATTTTTGAGTTATCTTCCTCGAACGACCCTGCTTTGTATGGAAAACCTATGCGCGGAGGAACCAACTCGTGGCTAGTTGCGCCCTTACTTTGTTTCGAGTCCGCTCAACAACTTAAGTGTGCTGCATCTAGTCGCGACAAGGTTTCTTGTCGGAAGCAGCACCGCCAGCAGGCTGCTGAAGTTCCGCACTCAGCGCTCGCGGCTCGGGTGCCTGCGCCGACAAGTTCCCTAGAAGCGTAGGGTAAAAACATACAAAGGAAGGAATCTAGTAGAGGAAATAACATAGCAATTGATAACAGAAATAAAGTTATATTACAAGATAACTTGTCGCAGCTCTAACAGACTATTTTTCATAACGTGATTAGCAGCGACAAAGGAAAAGAAGAAATGGGCGGCCTAGTCTACATGGCTGCCCTCAACCCTCTTGATCTCGCTCACCTTGTCCACAATGGGTGCGACAAGGGCCTTGAGTGCGTCCAGATCGGCGTCTGGCGGCAAGGACTTGAGGACGTTGGTGAAGCTGAGGCCTGGATTGCGGAAGGCCACCTTCATCAGCACCTTCTAGAGAACCCCGACGCAGATTTTGCGTGACTCGTCGGCCAGCTACTTTGGGATCCTCTCCCGGAGCCGCTGGAGTGTCATCGCCACGCCCTTGAAGAACAGGCTGAGCTTGGCGCTGGGTTGGAGATTCTCGTCGGAAGGATACCCAAAGTCCTCCATCCCCAGCTGCGCCAGCTCCTCGTTGATGACTGCGACAATGTTCACCAGACCCTCGGTCCAGTGCTCCACAGTGTCTCTGAACGAGTTCTGGGTAACTGCAATGCTCTCCAGCAGCGCCACATCAGCCTTGACCTTCTCCAACAAGGTCTTCTCCCGCTCCTTGGCGGCCTCCAGCGTCTGCGTCAGCATGGCTAGCTTCAGCTCCAGGTCTGCATTGGAATCCTTGGCGGCGCTGAGCTCCTTGACCCTCTCAGCGAGAAGACCTTGCGGCTCACCATGGGCGGCAGCATCCTTCTCACGCTCACGCTTGAGTGCGGCAAGCTCCTCGCCGCTCTTCCCAATGTTGGCCTCCAGCTGCGCCACCTTCTCCTCCAGCTCTTTCTTGGCAGCCTCTGCGATTGCGGCAGTGTCCTTTGCCTCCTTGAGCGCCCCGCCAAGTGCTTGCTCACGCTCGGCGAGCTCCTCCTCGTAGCTGTCGAGGTTGGCCTTCCGCTGCACCAACTCGCCTTCTCGCGCGGACTGCTTCTCAGCGGCCAGCCTTTGCTCCTCCTCAGCTTCGGCCTTCTCGAGAAGGAAGGCCGTGCGCTCCTCGTCGAGTCGCTCCCGCTCCTGTGCCAGGGACCGGAGAGCCTCTTGATTGTGGCCCCGGAGCTCCTCCGCACGCTTCTCCATGTCAACTCCCGCCTTCGCGACAAGTGCTTCCCGGGAAGCCAGCTTGGCTTGCCGGGCGCGGTAGAGTGACAGCAGCTTCCGCAGTAGCTGCTCCTCCTCAGGCTCGCCACTGCTGCTGCCGGGCGCGTCGACCAACGATAGTCCGGCGGAGGCGAGCACCTCCTCATCAAAAGTTTCCCCTCGACCGGCGCCCTGGAGCTCGACGCCCAGGGTAGCTTGATGAAGATATCGTCGCCGGCCTTCAAGTAGGCGACGGGCTGGGGCTCCTCGGAGCCCGGCTCCGCAGCAGCGGCAGAGGGATCAGCGGTCGGCGTAGCGCCTGGCGCTCCTGCGGCCTCAGGGTCGTCAGTGCGACCGCCCGACCCCTCACCGCCCTCTGCGGCGGCAGCCTTGGTGGCCTCCTCGTCGGCGGTCTCATCAGCACCAGCCCCTTCCTCGCCGGCGCCCTCTGTCTCCATTGGCTCAGCTGCGGATGGGTCTGAAGAACGAAGAAGGGAGAAAAATCAATCAAAAATCCAAGAGAAGAAAATCAGAAGAAGAGGAACCCAAGGGAAAGTTTTTGGACAAGCAAATTACCTGTGCCAAGATCTGCAGTTGCGGTCTCGGCCGCCGCAGGGTCGACGGTGCTGTCCCTTGCCGGAGAGTTCTCCCTTGCCGGAGAGCGCTCCCTTACCGGGAACCCCTCCCTTGGCGGCGTAGTCGAAGCAGATGGCACTTTGGGACTAGCTTCCGGGCGCTCCTAATATGGCTGCTCTGCTCCTACACAAATCAACAAGCAAGATATCAACAAAGGAAAAAGCACTCATGCGCGCCCGACAGCAGAAAGCTAACTATGAGCTTACGCTGGGGGCTGCGCTGGGGGCTGCTTTGAGGAGTGATTGCCGGGTCCGTCAAGGTGGTCTCGGACCCACCCCCTGCAGACACGGTGGGGTCATCTTCGATGACAATCACCGCGGCCTTGGCCCTCTTCGCTGCTCTCTGGGCCAGCGTCCTGAAAATAAAGGAGTCCAGATTGAAGCAAGTCAGATACAAGATATAACACAACAAGATTGAAGAACTACAAGAGCACCCAAGAAACTTACTCTTCTTCCTCCTCGTCGGAGCTGAGCGCAGAAAGATCGAAGTCTGGCCCTCCTCCGGTGCGGCGAGGCGGAGGAGTAGGATCCCTTGCCCGCTTGGCGGGGGCGGTGGCGGTGGCCCGGGAAGATCCCGCTCCAGTTGCCGCTGCTGCGTGAGGCGTTCCCGCGGCAACATTGCTTGCCGCGGTAGAGCGCGTCGCACGGCTCGGCGGCTGTTGACCCGGCTGCCGCCCCGCTGCGTCCCCGGCCCTGCGAAGGCGCCTTCTTGGCGGAGCTGGGGGCTCCGCCTGCGGCAAGTTTTCTGAAGGCATGGGCTCTTCCTCGCCGGCCTCGCTTGGCTCGGCTTCAGAACCGGCAGGCTCTTCCTCGCCAATGAACTCCGCGCGCTCGGCAAGGTTTGCCGCCTCTGCCGCCTCCGCCTCTTCCACAGTGAACCCAAACACGCCCGCGGCAGCTGCGGCCGCAACCTCTTCCACCCTAGTGGCGATGCGCTGCACCTCCTCGTCGGTGGTGTCACGGGTGAGGCTCTTCTGCTCGTCAGCATGGACCGGCACTTCTTCCAAGTTGTTGAAGAATGCTTGCACGACGTCATCCGCAGGCTCTTGCCAAGTTGGAACGATTCCGTGTGAATCGCACAACGGCATCATGGCGCGGATCCGGTCAAGCGAAGAATTGTTGCATAATGGGACGACGCCCCTCGGTAGCGTGAATGGGTGCTGGGGGTCACGTTTGAACAACTCCAGGAGCATTGCATCCAGCTCCAAGACGGTGAAGTTGTAGTTGAGGCCCGGCCGCAGCCTCATGATGTCCGCCGAGTTCTTGAATTCCCAGGCGGGCCTCCCCCTCTCCTGCAGGGGGGGCGATGCGGCGGCGGAGGAAATCTGCGCCTACAGCGCCTACAGTGAGCCCGGCAAGCCTGAGGTGAAGAATCTTAGTGATGGCGATCTTCAGCCTCTCGTCTTCCGGGGCCACGTTGCTCCAGTCATTGCCGCGCACTATCGGAGCTTGGCGCACGGCGGTGAAGGGCTGCGGATTCTCCTCGACAATCCAGCACCACTCCGCTCTCCACTCCTCCCACTTGCTGCGGAGCTCACCCTCCAAGTACGCCTCCTTCTTGCCAACTCTCGAGATCCAGGCGATCCCTCCGGCAAGCGGCTCTCCTCTCTCTACCCGAGGTATGAAGAAGTGGCGGAAAAGGGCAACACTGGGGTGGACTCCGACAAAGTTTTCGCACAAATGCGCGAAAACTGCCATGGTCAGAACGGCGTTGGGGGTGAAGTCAAGGAGGCGGAAGCCGTAGGTGTTCATGATATCGCAGAAGAACTCCGAGAAGGGCGGGCAGAGCCTGCAATAGAAGAATAGCGCGAAGAATGGGTACTCGTTTGGAGCCAGTTCCGAAGCAGCGGCCAGGAGTACCCTCGTGCGCGGATGCGCCCGCGTCTTCATCGCCCAAAAGAGGTAGAAGTACTCCCTCAGCTCCTGCACGCCGAGCTGGGGGGAGAAGATCGCCCGCTCCTTCCGCAGCGCCGCGAGCCGCAGCGCTTCGGCCAACTTCACGCCCTTTCCCTTGTCGGCTTTCAGAGCCATGGCGGAGGTGGTGGGGGAGGTCGACGGCGTTGGTGATGCTGGTGGCAATGGGGGGCGGAGCGCTGCTCTCTCGGCTTCGGGAAGAAGGGAGGAGCGGCGGAGGTTCGTGAAGATGGAGTAGTAGCAACCAGCGAGGGGGAACGAACTGCCCCTGTTTCCTCTGCTTATAAAGAGGGACGGGGCGGACGTTTTGCCCTTCCGAATAAAGAACCACCCACGATCTCTCCCACGATGCCGCATTCAACGCGTGCCGTTAGGGGAGGGCGCGGTGGATACGGAGCGAGATTCGGCGTGGCCCAGCCCGCGTGTGCCCGTGCCCTGTCTTGAGCCTGGCCCAACAGCGCTCGGCACCGTGTCTGGCCCAGGCCCGGGGGCTCCTGTCGGTGTACTAGAATAGGGGTACCCTAGTACCCCGAACTTGTGCTCGGGCAGTTGCAGCACCCCGCGGCAAGGATTGCCGGGCGAACGCCAAGATCCTCTGTGGTTCCCTTGGAGCCATTCAAGAACAAAGTATTTAAGCTCAGGAGACAAGGCCCCGGCAAGAGGAGCTTGCCGGGAAGGCCAACCAAGGCACTCCAAGGAACTTGCCGCGACGCGCCTCGCGCTCCGGCAAGGCAACAAGGCCCCAGCAAGAGGAGCTTGCCGGGAAGACCAACCAAGGTACCTCGAAGCCCGGTGGGCGACAAGCCTCCGGACCCGACAAGATAACAGCAGCGGCAAGGCGCTTGCCGCGGCCGACGGCCACTCTGTGCCCACGCTCCAGCGCATCCACCAACGTGTCGCCCTGGGGGCCTCTCCAGGCGCGCGTGGCGGGAGGCTGTGCAGCCAGCGGTGCGCGGTGGCATGCGAAGCTGACAAGATCGCCATCGTGGTGAACGGTGGCGCCCCTAACGGTCGTTTTCTGCACTGTTTGGGCGACTCAGACGGGCACTTAATGCCCTTGTCCCCTGCCGTCGGGGTTAGGTAGGGTGCACTGTACAAGTAGCTGTACCAACCACCTCACTTTTTACATGTGTACCCTTCTCTACGTTGCCACCTGTCGGTGACCCCTTTAGCATATAAAAGGAGGCCCATGCGCAACGTAGGGGGGGTCGGTTCGATTCATTCGTGAGCCAGAAAACACTTAGCTCTGGCGAGCAAGAACACAACATAATACAACCAGACAAGCAGCAGTAGGGGTGTTATCTCTCCGGAGAGCTCCGAAGCTGGGTAAACTGCTCGTGTGCTTCGCCTCGATCTGCTCTTCGTGCGACCTCCGCCCCCCGCCGAACCGAAAGGGGCTCGGTCCGCCGGCCCCATAGGTGTTCGTGGATCCGTTTCCCCGACATGAGTCATTTTGTTGTGGAATGCCCGTATGAGAAGAGGGAAGACAATGGTGGCAAGCTCATCCGAAAGGACAAGGCCAAGTCGTTCCCCAACAAGAACAACTTCTCCAAGAAGACTCCTCCCAAGGCTTTGCTTGTGCAAGAAGAGTACAATGAGGATGATGACGATGATGAAGATGATGAGTCGGTTGCCATGGCCTCCATTGCCATTGCAACAACGTCACAGGTGTCTCTCTTCGACTCACCCAACGAGAGCATCACCGCCAAGTGCCTCATGGCTAAAGCCACCAACAAGGTAACCTCCAACATCAAAACTACCATCATTAATCATCCTTCCCCAACGGATTGCACTAATGAACTTGAGGGAGCTAATGTGGAGGCTAACGAGTTTGAGGCCTTTATGGGCAAACTCAAGGGAAAATCCAAGAAGCACTTTGTTGCTCTCTTGGAACAACTTGGTGAAGCCAATGACATGATCGAGGCTCACGAGGACACCATCTCTAAGATGGAAGGGCATAGTCGTGACTATGCCGATGAGATCTCGGATCTTTCCAATGCTCTTGAGGAAGAGCGTGGTCTTCGCTTGGCTCTTGAGGAGTCACACAATGTTGATCATGCTAAGTTAAAGAAAGATTATGATCATGACCTCATTGTTTCTCGTGTGCTAAATTCCGAGAAGGCCAAACTCGGGGTTGATCTTGCTAGACTCAAAGAGAAGTTTGATATACTTGACAAGGCCCACAAGGCCTTGAAGGGTATTCACGCTAGTCTGAAGGAGTCTCATGATCAACTCCAAGTGAAGCTAACTAAGGAGAAAGCAACTTTTCCTCATATGGTTTTAATTGATAATGCAAATGCTACTAACCCGTGTTGTGAGCTTATACATCTTGTTGAGGGAAATGCTAAGTTGAAGGAGCAACTTGAGAGAGGTCTTGCGACTTGCATACAAGGCAAGAAGAACCTCAACGATCTCTTGATCAACCAAAAGGGAGTTGTGGCCAAGGAAGGGGTTGGGTACATGCCTGACTCCAAGAACAAGAAGAAGAATGACAAGACCAAACGACCTCCTCCTCTCATGCAAACCTTTGTGAGGGAGGGAGAGAGTGCCCCCGAGGAGAAGAAGAAGAACAATGTCAAGAAGGGCAATGTCACCCCTCCCAACAAAGCCAGCGATTTTAATCCTTCTTATGTGTTATGCCGTGCTAGTGATGGGCATGTTTATGCCAAATTTGTTGGTTCTCTTCATGAATACATTGAATGGTCTATTTGGGTTCCTAAGACCCTTGTTACTAACATCAAAGGACCCATTACAAAATGGGTACCTAAAACCAAGCATTGATCTCTTGTAGGTGTTTGCTTCCGGTGGTGGATCATGGTTGCTTGATAGCGGAGCTACAAATCATATGACTGGAAGCAAGGACTTGGTGGTGGACGTGCACAAGGTTCCATCTATGCCCACCAATGTCGAGTGGGGTGACGCCTCATCTTCTAAGTGTCTGTATCGAAGGAAAGCTACATGAGATGGCTCACCCTCCCATGACTATCATTTATTCAAAGAGGCCTTTGGAGCTCCTTCACATGGATCTCTTTGGGCCTCCATCCTTCGATAGTCTTGGAGGTAGGAAGTATTGCTTGGTGATTGTGGATGACTACTCAAGGTACACGTGGGTGTATTTCTTCAAGAGGAAGAGCGAGACCCAACAAACCATCATTGACTTTGCAAATGAAGCACAACGTCAACACAATGCAAAGATCTTGACAATAAGAAGTGACAACGGTACCGAGTTCAAGAACTACACCTTGGATGAATTTCTTAGTGATGAGGGAATCAAGCATCAATTTTCCGCACCATACACCCCTCAACAAAACGGTGTTGCGGAAAGGAAGAATCGGACGTTGATGGATGCGGCAAGGACCATGATGGCGGAGTTCAAGTCTCCGTACAACTTTTGGGACGAAGCCATCAACACCGCGTGTCATGCATCCAATCGGCTCTACCTCCGCAAGGGCTTGAACAAGACTCCATATGAGATACTCACCGGTAACAAGCCCAACCTCAAGTACTTTCGGGTATTCGGGTGTAAGTGTTTCATTCTCAAGAAAGGTGTTCGGTTGTCTAAATTTGAGGCTAGAGCTCATGAGGGCATATTTGTTCGTTATGCTACAAACTCTCATGCTTACCGTGTCCTCAATAAATCCACGGGACTTATTGAGGAGACGTGTAACGTGGAGTTTGATGAGAATAACGGCTCCGAAGTGGAGCAAAGTGACACTTGTGATGTAGGTGATGAAATTCCTCCTCAAGCCATAAGAAGAATGGGTGTTAGTTTTATCCTACCCATTGAGGAACCCCTTGTGGCCGAAGGAGAAGGACAATGCTCCAGTCAAGTGGAGCCATCACCAACCCAAGGCCCACACGCTTCCGAAGAACAAAGTGAAGGCCCTCAACCTCATGAACAAGACCAAGGGCAAGATCATACTCAAGACGGTGTTGACACACCAAGTGATGCCCAAGGTCAAGTTCTCTTCCCCGAGCAAGTTCAAGATCAAGAACAAGTTCATGACGGCGCTCAAGATGATCAAGTAACCGCTCCTCAACTCACCACCGAGGAGGAATTAGAGCGTCGTGCCGCCAAGATTGCATCCAAGCTCTCCACCAAGGATCATCTCATGACAAATGTGCTTGGAAGCTTAAGAAAGGGGGTAAGCACTCGTAGACAATTAGAAAATTATTGTGAGCATCATGCGTTTGTCTCTTGTGTGGAACCCCACAAGGTCTATGAGGCGCTAGAAGATCCGGATTGGCTCAATGCCATGCACGAAGAACTCACCAACTTCGAGTGCAACAAAGTGTGGAGATTGGTGCCAAGGCCAACGGGGAACCACAATGTCACTGGAACCAAGTGGATATTCAAGAACAAGCAAGATGCCCATGGGATTATCATTCGCAACAAGGCTCGTTTGGTAGCACAAGGCTACTCCCAAGTCGAGGGTATCGACTACGGTGAAACCTTTGCTCCCGTTGCTCGTCTTGAATCCATTCGCATGTTAATTGCATATGCTTCTCATCATAATTTTAAGTTACAACAAATGGATGTGAAGAGTGCTTTTCTTAATGGTCCCATTAATGAATTGGTTTACGTCGAGCAACCCCCCGGGTTCGAGGATCCCTACTTTCCTGATCATGTGTATCAACTTGATAAGGCGCTCTATGGCCTTAAACAAGCCCCACGTGCGTGGTATGACCACCTTACCGAGTTGTTACAAGACCGTGGTTTTGAAGTTGGGCTAATCGACCCCACTCTTTTTACTAAGAAGGTCAAAGGGGAGTTGTTTGTGTGCCAATTATATGTTGATGATATTATCTTTGGTTCTCCTAGCAAAGCTTTCAATGAGGAATTTGCCGCTCTCATGACCTCAAAGTTCGAGATGTCCTCCATGGGAGAGTTGAAGTTCTTTCTAGGGTTCGAAGTGAAGCAAAGAAGAGAAGGAACCTTTATCAATCAATCCAAATACACTCAAGACATGCTCAAGAGATTCAAGCTAAGTGATGTCAAGCTGGCTTCCACTCCAATGCCCACGAAGTGCCAACTTGACTTAGATCCCAATGGTAAAGTGGTGGATCAAAAGGTATATCGTTCCATGATTGGATCCTTGCTTTACCTTTGTGCATCTAGACCGGACATCATGTTGAGTGTGGGAATTTGTGCACGGTTTCAAGCCGCACCTAAGGAAAGTCACTATGTGGCGGTCAAACGAATCTTTCGATATTTGGCTAATACCCCAAACTTTGGCCTATGGTACCCTAGAGGATCAAACTTCAAGCTTGTAGGGTACTCGGATTCCGATTGGGCGGGAGACAAAGTGGATAGGAAGTCCACTTCCGGAGGGTGCCAATTCCTTGGTTGCTCTTTGGTAAGTTGGTCTTCCAAAATGCAAAGTTGTGTGTCTCTCTCGTCCACTGAGGCAGAGTATGTTGCCGCCGGTAGTTGTTGTGCTCAACTCTTATGGATGAGGCAAACTTTAAAGGATTACGGTGTCACTTGTGACAAAGTGCCTCTTTGGTGTGACAATGAAAGTGCCATCAAGATCTCTCTCAATCCGGTGCAACATTTCAAGACGAAGCATATTGAGATCCGTTATCACTTCATCCGGGATCACGTTAGACGAGGAGAGATCAAGCTCAACTATGTCAACACTCATGACAACCTTGCAGATATTTTCACGAAGCCCTTAGATGAAGCAAGATTTCGCGAGTTAAGGCGTGAGCTAAATATCATTGATTCGAGCAATGTGGCTTGAACCCTTGCATACCCTACCACGCTCAATTTGTTGTCTAGTTTAGGTGTAGGCATGGACATAGGGGGAGTGTTGTTCTCTCAATGAACTCTCCCTCCCCCCATTATGCATAAATTGATTGTGTCTTTCACATTAGCCATATTTGATGGTACTTGTGCTTCAAAGACGAGTTTTGGTCATGGACCCAAGGATAATTCTTCGCGGTGCCATACCAATTGACTCAAACATAGGTGGCCTCGGCCACCGTCCTCTCTTTGGGAGGTTGGAGTTAGCCTTGTTGTTCTCGTGTTGTTTTCTCTCTTTCTCTCTTTGCTCTTTGTGTTAGGTTCTCCTAGGGTGTTGTTTCTCTCCTATTTTGTGCCCCTTCTTCCTCCCTTCGGATTGCACTCTTTTGATCTTGGCTTGGGCTTAGGTGGTCGGGCGGTACAACCGGTACCACGAGCGGTTCTACCATTGGTACCGGGTTGTGATGTCCCAAGGGTCTCCGTTCGGTGCTTGGGCGGTTTCACCGCACAAACCCATGGTAACCCACGTCCGGTACTACCGGTTGATGCCGTGCGGTACTACCGCTGCCTCCCAGGCACCGGAAGTACCGCCTCCATCCACCAGTCTGTACCAGACGAGCGGTACAACCGCTCCCCTAAGCGGTTCTACCGGGGCGTGTGTACGGGCCTATATATACTCGACGGGGCTGAAGGGTTGTCTTTTTCCCTTCATCCTTGTTCCTTTTTTTGGCCCTAGCCGCCGGCCATCTCTACCCCTGCCCCGGAGTGCGTCTCGCGCTTCGGATCCTTGGCTCTCCATGGATTCTCTCCGTGGAGGCCTCCCGATCTCTTCCCATGGATGGTGGTAATGCCTCGTGTTCTTTGCCTCTAGATTTTTTAGGGTTCTTCCTTGTCTAGGGCTTTACTTATCTTTCCACATTTAGTGTTCGATCTATGTCTTAGAAGATTTCTTTGTTAGCCTCCTGTCTTGTTTGCAGCACTTAGAATTCGGAATATTACTTGTGTGATTCGTATGACTCGGTTAGATCTATCTTCCCTGGTAGTGCCACTGTCAGCGGTTCTACCGCCCCTACGTGCGGTACAACCGCTGGAGCGGTACTACCGGCGGAAGATCGGGTAAAACCGGAGTATATCAACCACTAAGCATTGTTCTATCTTCTCTGTTGTTGCAACTTGTTCCTTTTCTGCTAGTGGGTGCAATCCTCTCATCCTTGTTGGGTTTTTGTGTGTTCTTTTCGTGTGTGTGTTCAGGTGGCTCTAGTTCTCGCTCTGCTCCTCGCAAGACCAAGAAGAGAGCACGATGGACCTTGCGCCCGGTTGTGTCTGATGATGAAGAAGAAGTTGTGATTCCCACCAAGCCCACTCGCCGTGAAAGTTTGCAGCTGCTAAGTAACGTGTGGTTATGCCGTTGCATCGTTGGAAAGCCAAGGATTGGGAAGCCTTCCGCTCAAAGAATCCGTATGAGGTTCTCATTGCTCCCCGTTGGACCACTGTTCAGTTCCGGAATGAGATGCAAGTGTGGATTGTTCATGAACTCTTTGAGCACAACAAGAATAGATATGCCAAGCAGTGGACAATTGATTTTGATCCTTGGAGAAACAACATGGAGTATTTTGGTGAGGCGTTAGCTCTCTGTGAGGAGTTTGATCTTGTCAAGATCATGTTAGTCAATTGTGACTTTGATGTTCAACTCATCCATCAGTTCTATGCCACGGTTCATTTTGGGGAAGATGATGCGCGCACTCTCACCTTCATGTGTCGCAATGAATTGTTTCACGTTCCCTGGAGGGCTTTCTGCAATGCTATTGGGTACAAGGATACCGGTCTGGAAGGAAGGGGTGGCATTCTCCCTCATGATTTTCCTGAGTCCATGCCTAAGGAGAAGCTTGCCCCTTTGTACATTCGGGGCCGTGGGATTATTGGAGAACCCAAGGATTTGGAGAAGGTCTATGACATCATGCACCGAGTGTTCCGCAATGTGCTCTTGCCCAAGGTGGGCAATCAAGATGAGATTCATGGCTATCTGGTTGATTTGATGGTTGCTATGAAGACCATGGTGGGGATAGGGTCAACGTTTGATGTGTCAAATTGGCTGTGGCATGAGATGTACAACATGGTCATCTACCGTAAAGTCCCAATCTACGCTCTGTTTTTCATGTGCTTTCTGAACTCTGTGTGGGCTGTTCATCGTCCTGGAGAGCTCCTCTTCTCCAGACAACCTCACTGTTCATGAGGTCAAGCTCCTTAAGAAGAAGAAGCATGCCGAGCCTCGCTTCCCTGAACATGCTCCTGAGGATGTCTATGCTACTTCTGACGATGAGGACTTTGAGCTGGAGCCAGGGGGCCAGCCTTCGTGGGTGGCCAAACTTACTGCCAAGGTGAAGAAGACCTTTTGTCTCCAGGCTGACATCAAGAAGAAGATGTATGAGGCACATGTCAATGAGAAGCTTGCACGGTGTCGCCAAATTGCAATGATGAAGCACCTCAACATGCAGGTTCAGAGTGGCTCTGAGAAGAGCATCACCCCAGAGGAGCGTTGGATCTCTACCCATAGCACTTGGACTGATGATGAAGCCCCTCCCCAGCCATCATCCTCGTTTGCAGCAGTTGACAATGCCATGGAAGAATCTGATCACGACGACGATGACGACTCTGATGATGAAGATCCAGATGCAACCGAGGAGTCAGAGGAGGACGCCTGAGCTTTGGGTCGCTAGCTTCGCTCTTTTCCTTTTTGGTGTCTTGATGCCAAAGGGGGAGAGGGTTCTATAGGTCTTGGGAATTTGCTTGGGTTTTTCTCGTGTTTTGTGTTTGGTTGTGGACCTGTTTCGTTCCGTGCTGTGTGTGAGACTTGTTACTCTGTTTACCTTTCCGTTTGTAGGTCATTATCGTTATTATTGCCTATCCTTTTGAGCTCAGAGTGATGAGTCTATAAAATCTAGGGGGAGTCTAGTCTTGAAAGTGTGCCCATGCTTTCTATCAGCTAGTACTTGTTGGGGCAAACATTCAGGGGGAGTTCCGTCTAGATTTCATTGACTTATCTCTTGCAAATCGTGTTGTTGTCATCATCCACCAAAAAGGGGGAGATTGAAAGGGCATTTCCCTACTTTATGTTTTGGATGATGATTACAAACCTTTATGGTCTAATCGTGTGCTATATGTTTCAGGTTCTCGATGCTTAGGCTTACATCGGAGTGTTATTGCCTCTCGAAGGAAAAGATCGAAGACGTGTCCTCCATGCTTTTATTTTCTTTGGTCGTAGAGTACCCGTACTATCAAGAGGGAATCCTCATTAGGAAGCTCTGGGGGAATCAGTTCACGTATACTTTTCTCACCCTCTCTTTGCCTTCCTCGGGTGTGTGTGGGAGAGAGAGTTTTCCTTGGCTCTTCCCCTCTTTTCTGCTCACTGTTTCTGCCCAGCGGTTGTACTGCTCTCTGGAGCGGTTGTACCGCTGGGTCTTGTCGCTCACCAGCTTTGCTCGAGCGGTTGTACCGCTGCCTCCGGGCGGTGGTACCGCCACCATGCTCTACAACAGCTGGGGCGGTGGTTCCGTCCATGCACCGCTCAAGTACCGCTCTCGCTTCTGGTTTGATGCGGTTCTTGGGAGGTAGTGGCCCGGTTGGTCCGGTCGTTCCACGATGACCGGTACCACCGGTGGTCCGAGTGGTTCTTCCGCTCAGTACTTAGCCGCCCAAGAGCTCAAGGCCATGCGGTTGTTCCGGCCAGGCACCGCCCAAGTACCGGTCAAGCTCCTGTTTTGATGCGGTGGTTGTGCGGTAGCCAGGCGGTTAGTCCGGTTATTTTTCTTAGCCGGTACTACCGCCCGCCTGTCCGGTTGTACCGCTTGGTAGGGTTCTGCAGTTACACCGTGAGTCCCGGTTGTACCGGGACGAGAACCGGTTGTACCGATGCAGTGCAAAAAACGCAGTAACGGTTGGAAATGTGGGGTCACTATTTAAGGGGGCTTCTCCCACCTACCACTCCTACCTTTGACCTCTCTCACTCCACCATTAATGCCCTTCAAGCTCTCTTGCCCGATCTCTCTCTCTAGCCACTCAAACTTGTTGATTTGCTAGGGATTGAAGGAGGACACCTAGATCTACACTTCCACCAAAGGATATTTGCTTGCCCCATACTTTCTTGTGTGGATTTTGTTACTCTTGGGTGTTTGAGCACCCTAGACGGTTGAGGTCACCTCGGATCCACATTCCATTGTGATGAAGCTTCGTGGTTTTTGTTGGGAGCCTCCAATTAAGTTGTGGAGAGAGCCCCAACCTTGTTTGTAAAGGTTCGGTCGCCGCCTTCAAGGGCACCAATAGTGGAATCACGGCATCTCGCGTTGTGTGAGGGCGTGAGGAGAATACGGTGGCCCTAGTGGCTTCTTGGGGAGCATTGTGCCTCCACACGGCTCCAACGGAGACGTACTTCCTCTCAAAGGGAAGGAACTTCGGCAACACATCCTCGTCTCCACCGTCTCCACTCTTGGTTATCTTGTGCCTTTATTTGAGCAAGCTTACTTGTTTCATATCTCTTGCTTGCTTGTGTACCTATCCTCGTTGCATCATATAGGTTGCTCACCTAGTTGCATATCTAGACAACCTACTTTGATGTAAAGTTTAAATTGTTAAAGAAAAGCTAAATTGTTAGTCTCCTATTCACCCCCCCTCTAGTCAACCATATCGATCCTTTCAATCTGTCTAGCGCAGGTGAGCTGACGTGGAGCAATGTTACCGGACTGGTGTGACACTAGCGCAATGGTAGTAGATATAGGAATTCCGCAGCTGATCAATGGTTGGATCTTCTAAAGGACGTCCGAGATAGGTGCTAGAGACCACGCCATAAACTCGTCCAGATTCCCATCCAGATTTGACAGGGCTCCGGTATATCGTGCATTGCCAGAGATTCCTCCATTGGATCTCGACGAAATTTTGCATGGTTGTTGTAGACTCAGTTCCTCACAATTCCAACAAAGGAATTGTCAAAGCGATTCTCGAGAAGGTGGTGGCAGAGGATACAAGTTCGCTGTTCGAAAAAACAACACGGTCGCCTGAGGGGAATGTTGACGTTGAGCCCCCGAGCTCCATGGATGATTCCTCCATGATATTGATAGAGATCAGAGTTAATGATGACGAAGGCCCCCATCCAAACATGACGATCGGAGATGGAGCGCGGTCCTCGGACGAGCCAAGGTGACCAGTCCAGCCGGCGACGAAGATGCCGGCGTCACAATTGATCTGCGGGCGAGCCATTGATCCTTTGCCGATCACACAGCGGAACTCTCAATGAGAGCACCATTGTCGGTGTCAAAACCGGCAGATCTCGGGTAGGGGGTCCCGAACTGTGCGTCTAAGGATCAATGGTAACAGGAGACAGGAGACATGATGTTTACCCAGGTTCGGGCCCTCTTGATGGAGGTAATACCCTACTTCCTGCTTGATTGACTTTGATGAGTATAGGGGTTACAAGAGTTGATCTACCTCGAGATCGTATGTTGTGGTCTAAACCCTATAGGTATGATGAGTAATGTCATAATGATCTATCGACTATCCTGGCCTCGGTTTATATAATGTACCAGAGGCCTAGGATAACAAGAGTCCTAGCCGAACACGTTGGTGGAGAGGAGTCCTTGTCTTGATCACCAAGTCTTGTGGAATCTTCCTCGTGCATGTCATCGGCTGTCCGAACTGGCCCATGAGTAAATGGCCCTGGGGGTCCTCGGCGCGATCCAGCCGGTCGGGAGACAACGTGGTGAGTACCACCTAGTCTAGGACACCATCAACATGGGGGAGGAGCGAGGGAAGTGGGTGGTTGTGTTAGGGTTTCAGGTGTGTGTGTTGTGGGGGGATAAGGGAGTGAGGGGGCGGCCGGTTGGGCCTGTCCTGGCTAGCAGGTGAGCCGGTTGGCCCAGTGGGGGTGCCTTTCTTTTCTATTTTGTCCTTTTTATTTATTTATTTTTCTTTTCTGTCTTTATTCATTTTAAAGTATTTATGCATTCTGTAAAGGCATGGTTTCTTCACCATAAATACCTAGGCATTAATTGGCACACTCCGAACATTTTAGTTTTAATGTTTGAATTTTTTTGATGGTTGACAAAAATTCAAATTTGAATTCGAATTGTTTTGACCTAACGCGAGATTAGCGACAGTGGCGGAGGTGACGTGGCATCATTAGCATAGGTTCACTGTAGCATAATTATCCGGGGGTTACAATTCTCCTCCACTTAAGAAATATCGTCCCAAGATTTAGGAGGTAGAAGGAAACAGCGCGGGGTATTCATCTCCCAGGCTATCCTCACGTTCCCAAGTGGCTTCTTATTCAGAGTGATGCGACCACTTGACTTTGAGAAATTTGATCGCCTTCTGATGTGTGTGGCGTTCAGCTTGGTCGAGAATGCGAATCAGATGCTCCTTATAGGAGAGGTCCTCACTATTACAGCAAGCTCCTAAACAAACGGTTTAAAACCCCTTTCTATGACGGCATCTAGAACCGTCACCAAGTGAGTGTGGGCGATAGGGGGGTCCTTCCCACATGACGCAGAAACCGTCGGGGATATGCCCTCCTGGCACACACTTTCGGCAAAATGAGGTCATGTGCGACCGACTAGCGCTCAAATACATAAATACGTACAGTAGAGCTTAAAAATTACAATCATACGGCAAAATTGTTTCCGGTCGCAAGCACATCCCACACAGTCAGTCCCCGCTATACGTTTCCGTCGTATGTACATCCCACACAGTTGCTCAAAGGAAAAGTTTCCATTCGCAGGTACATCTCACACAATTTTTCCCGTTAAAGCGCTTGCGTTATTGAATATATCACATACGGTCCATGGAAGAAACTGTGTGGCAAAGGCTGTCCATCACACACAGTTTTCATGTGGTAAACATTTGCGCAAGGTGGCCTAACGCAAACAGTTTTCAAGAGAAAGTCGTGTGTGATTGTTCATTGATCCAACACGGTTTATTCCAAGAAACTGTGTGCGTTGCCTGAGGTCATCGCCCATGGTATTTTTTTAACAACCGTTTGCAATAAAAAAAACCAATTAGCAGGCTAATTATCTGATTATCCATAATCCAGTTATTAATCTAATTGGCAGTTCATATTAAGCACACAATATATTTCATCTTCATAATTGAAATACATCAGAGTACAACATCATATAGCTTCAGCACTCAGCTATCCCATTACACAACTACACCAGGACAAATTTTCACATGCAACATCTATAACCTTTCCAAATTAGCATCATAGATGGTACATAGACAGATGTATCTCATCTGGAAAACTACTGAAGCAGAAGGCGAATATTGAGCTTTCATTGATGTTGAAGGTCTTTGTAACTTTAGGCCAGTGCCTGTGGATGATTGACCATCCATTCTTCGTCCTCTTCAGGAACACTTCAATATTGAACCGTGGGTGTTGTATGAATACCTTCCTCGCCTCCTAACCATACAGGTGGTTTGAGAGGTAATCATAAGTGAACTGCATTGGAAAGGCCTGAAAACAAGGATGTGCATAAATATCTTCTCTATATTGGAAATGGGGCAAAGGAATAAAAAAAGGCAAGGTATAATAGTTAGTACCATCCATTAGTGAACTGATGTCTTCTTCATTGTGCAGACAAAGATCTTGTTGTTTCTGTAGCTAATTTCTTTATCCTAACAATCTTTCTGAGTTTCTTCATTTGACTGATATTCATGGACAACTCATTCTCCATATGCAAAAAGGGTCGAACAGTGGGTCAAAACCTCTGACAGCAGGACCTACATGTGCAAGACCAAATTGTTAAAAACCTAAATATTAGAATGGTTCCTGCAATTGCACAATAATGTGCTGTTAGACAACGGACCATGCACGTGCTAACCTCGATTGTAAACCTCGGTGCTTCCCATTGTTTTCCTGCAACACATATAAGGTAGTTAGTCATCAGGTTAAGTAAGGGTTCACATGCTATTAGTAAAATATGTTGATGAAAAATAATCACATTGCAGCTTCATCAGATTAATTCAAGCCATAAGGAAAACCCATTTATCCAAACCAAGCGTGAATAAGAACTAGGACATATAGCACTTGTATATGTTTCTCATGTATTAAGTGCAGCAAATTTTGATTTATTCCTCACATGCACAACAATACAAAATTCTAGCCACGACAATTGGACATCACACTGCATAATTGAACCAAGCATTTAACTACCTTCTTGGATAGGCGAGGCCGAGGAGCGTGAAGAAGGGTCGCCGGCGAGGAGGCGGCAGTGCTACAAGCAGGGAGTGAAGGTTTCAACTTGGAAAGGAAGGCAGAAAGAGGGGAAATGTGGCCTTTGGTAAGGGGGGAGGTAGATATTTTCGCGGAAGCCAAAAATTTGGAATCGCTTTAGCCGAAAAACTAGCGCAAAGTGTCATCGGACACGGTCCCTTATTCAGAACTGGCGCACTGTGGACTGTAGCCAACACACCTTCTCTCGTAAGCCATGGGCGTACTATAGACCGATGGTGCTCCAAGATATTTTGTGCTGCATCTCACATGGTTGGTGATAATAAACTGTGTGTGATCCACTTGATTTATCGTCTTGATCATTTGAATTGCGTAATGGGGTCACAGATACAAAGGATGGTGTTTGAATTGTTAGAAATTATATCTGCAAAGAACATGCAACTATAGGTGTGTCGTCAAAAAAATTGGAATGATTCAGGGTTCGTCTGTACATTTTAATACATTAAATGGGTTTTCCAGACATTTTATGCGCATAATTCAAATTTGAACTACATGCACATGCTCCAGTACATATAAATTGGTTGAGAATCAAATGTGTCCTTGGTTGCACGCTTAGGTCCCATGCAAGAAATGGGAATGAATTTCACACACCGGGGCACCGTTGATTGCTGGCAAAACATTGAGATGCGTTGTTATTAAATTCTGGTAAATCCAAAACTCGTCTGAAATTCATGAAACTTGGCATGCTATCATGGAGCGGCATCAACATGCCGTGGTACAAATTTTGTCCCATTTGGGGCAGGTTTGGGTATATGCTTCTCACCAACCGGAGCTTCTCACAACACGCATGATGGTTTTCGATAGGGAACATCCCACCTTTCGGGATGAATCGATATCCATTGCCTCTTATTGCTTTCAAAACTTTTTCTCGTGTCAACATAGAATAATAGGAGTGTTGTGCGAGATTTGTGATTTTTGGGGGTTCGTTTGGACATTTTTATGCCTTAACTGAGTTTTCAATGCATTTTATGTGCATAATTCAAATTTGAACTACATGCACATGCTCCAGTGCATATAAATTGGTTGAAATATAAAATCTGTGTTCTTGGGTGCATGCTTAGGTCCCATGAAAGAAGTGGGGATGAATTTCAAACACTGGGGCACCATTGATTACCGGCAAAACATTGAGATGCCTGGTTTTTAAATTCTAGTAAATCCAAAACTCGCCTGAAATTCATGAAACTTGGCATGCTATCATGGAGCGGCATCAACATGTCGTGGTACAAATTTTGTCCCATTTCGGGCAGGTTTGGGTATATGCTTCTCACAAACCGGAGCTTCTCACAACAAGCATGATGGTTTTTGGTAGGGAACATCCCACCTTTCGGGACGAAATGATATCCATTGCCTCTTATTGCTTTCAAATTTTTTTCTCGTGTCAACATAGAACAACAGGAGTGTTGTGCAATTTTTGTGATTTTTCGGGGTTTGTTTGGACATTTTTATGCATTAACTGAGTTTCAATGCATTTTATGTGCATAATTCAAATTTGAACTACATGCACATGCTCCAGTGTATATAAATTGGTTGAAAAATCAAATCTGTGTCCTTGGGTGCATGCTTTGGTCCCATGCAAGAAATGGGAATGAATTTCAAACACCAGGGCACCGTTGATGGCTGGCAAAACATTGAGATGCCTGGTTTTTAAATTCTAGTAAATCCAGAACTCGCCTAAAATTCATGAAACTTGGCATGCTCTCATGGAGCAGCGTCAACATGGCGTGGTACAAATTTTGTCCCACTTGGGGCAGGTTTGGGCATATGTTTCTCACAAACTGGGGCTTCTCACAACAAGCATGATGATTTTCGGTAGGGAACGTCCCACCTTTTGGGACGAAACAATATCCATTGCCTCTTATTGCTTTCAATTTTTTTCTCGTGTCAACATAGAACAACAGGAGTGTTCTGCGATTTTTTGTGATTTTTTGGGGTTCGTTTGGCATTTTTATGCATTAACTAAGTTTGCAATGCATTTTATGTGCATAATTCAAATTTGAACTACATGCACATGCTCCCGTGCATATAAATTTGTTGAAAAATCAAATCTGTGTCCTTGGGTGCATGCTTAGGTCCCATGCAAGAAATGGGAATGAATTTCAAACACCGGGGCACCGTTGATTGCCGGCAAAACATTGAGATGCCTGGTTTTTAAATTCTAGTAAATCCAAAACTCGTTTAAAATTCATGAAACATGGCATGCTATTATGGCGCGGAATCAACATGCCGTCGTGCAAATTTTGTCCCATTTGGGGTAAGGTTAGGGTATATGCTTCTCACAACAAGCATGATGGTTTTCGGTAGGGAACGTCCCCCCTTTCGGGACGAAACGATATCCATTGCCCCTTATTGCTTTCAATTTTTTTCCTCGTGTCAACATAGAACAACAGGAGTGTTGTGCGATTTTTTGTGATTTTTCAGGGTTCGTTTGGACATTTTTATGCATTAACTGAGTTTTCAATGCATTTTATGTATATAATTCAAATTTGAACTACATGCACATGCTCCAATGCATATAAATTGGTTGAAAAATCAAATCTTTGTCCTTGGGTGCATGCTTAGGTCCCATGCAAGAAATGGGAATGAATTTCAAACACCGGGGCACCGTTGATTGCCGGCAAAACATTGAGGTGCCTGGTTTTTAAATTCTAGTAAATCCAAAACTTGTCTGAAATTTATGAAACTTGGCATGCTATCATGGAGCGGCATCAACATGCTGTGGTACGAATTTTGTCCCATTTGGGGCAGGTTTGGGTATATGCTTCTCACAAACCGGAGCTTCTCACAACAAGCATGATGGTTTTCGGTAGGAAACGTCGCACCTTTGGGGACGAAACAATATCCATTGCTTCTTATTGCTTTCAAATTTTTTTCTCATGTCAACATAATACAATAGGAGTGTTGTGTGAATTTTTGTGATTTTTCGGGGTTCGTTTGGACATTTTTATGCATTAACTGAGTTTTCAATGCATTTTATGTGCATAATTCAAATTTGAACTACATGCACATGCTCCAGTGCATATAAATTGGTTGAAAAATCAAATCTGTGTCCTTGGGTGCTTTCTTAGGTCCCATACAAGAAATGGGAATGAGTTTCAAACATCGGGGCACTATTGATTGCCGGCAAAACATTGAGATGCTTGGTTTTTAAATTCTAGTAAATTCAAAATTCTGTTAGCCATTCATGTGACGCTATGTGTCTTGGTTTTAATGGTTGTAGGAGGTGCCGTGCGGACAGCTGCTTGACGTTGACTGAACGGGAGGCATGCGAGCGTCGTCCGGTGCACAGGCTGACCGAGAGGCATGCAAGATGTCCTCGAGTGCGCAGGCTCACCGAGAAGAGTGTGAGTTGTATGCTGCGTAGGCTCACTGGGAAGCGAGCCCTTTGATTTCCATGGCCGCCCGCCTTGCTCGCGTCCTCTCCATTAATGGTGCCCAAGGCGCAATTTAATTCGCTTTTTAAATATAAAACACTCATCGCAAATGTTTTAGTTAGAACACCCATATGCAAACCGATAGCTTTCCCAGGAAGCCATGTGAAAATGTGCCAAGCAGGATTTCTGCAGCTCTTGATCGCAAATGATTAAGATAGAACACATGTATGCAAAGTGAGAGGAGCGCGGGATTTATGCATCCCTTCAGCGCAAACGGTTGTTCTGGATGACCTGTGTGCAACCACGTACAAACAATTTGGTAAGATTTGCATCTGTCATATTAGGTATGTTGCCATTTGTCAAATTGGAAAGATTTACATTTGTTGATCTAGTAACGTTGCCATTTGTCAATCCTTGTAACACTGCGATTTGTCAAAATATGTAGCTAGAAAGCATTAGCACTATGTAATTTTTGCAACTAAGATTCACTAATTAAGCATAGATTTCATTCATACATTAAGCAGTCATTCTTAATTTATACAAACAGTTCAACTCGACAACTGAACCGACCAAACTTCTCCCCAATTGTTGCCAACCACGTACTGAAATAGCTAGTTCAACTATATATACTACCTAATTTTAAGTGCGTTGTACAGTTCGACCACACATCTATAGTGAGATGAACTGAATAAAATAGCCCCTAAATACAACTACTACCATGAATGGGCTTTGTGCTACTTCTGACAGCCTCTCCTCTGCCGAGCGCGCTCAGTAAGAGGCAGAGGAGGAGGAGGAGGAGCCTACCGACGAGCTGGAGAAATGCAATATGGTGCCTGCCGCTGCTGCACGTTCAGCGACGCTCGCCAGTTCGAACGCCCACTGCCGCTCCAGACGATCCCTCTCGAAGTGGCCGGACAGCTCGTAGATCTACTGATTCCTCGCCTCTGCGTCGACGTGTGCTGCAGCCATGACTGCGGTAAGGCTCTTTGCGTGCTCGACGAGGCGCTCCTCCACTCCCCGTAGGAACCCGATGTAGCGCGCAAGGTCACTGACGCACGTGTGGGCCTCCACCTCCGCCCCTCCTTCGGGCGGCGGTGGCAGAGCGGGTGATGATCCCGGCGGTTGACGGTAGGCTGGCAGCCACGGCGGCCGACAATCGGGTGGCGGCCACGACCACCACCTCCCGCCTTCGGGACGTGGTGGCGGAGCGGGTGATGGCCACGGTGGCCGGCAGTGGGGTGGCGGCCACGATAGCCACCTCCTGCCTTCGGGCCACGGCGGCGGAGCGGGAGATGGCCCTGGCTTTCGACGGTGGTGTGGCAGCAACGGCGGCCGGCTATAGCTGCCGACGGGAAGCATCCACGGAGCGTGTGGTGGGTGTTCCGCGCACAGCCAACAGGGACGCCACACGCACTACACTATGCCGGGGACTGCGCCGCAGCTGCGGTGTAGCCTCCCAGCTGGAGCTGTCCTCTGATGATGGCGGAGTGGTTGAGCGACAACGACGGATCGGTGCCATTGGCAATTCTGGAAGAGGCACATGAGATAAGCTACATGGAGGGAGGGGAAAATGCAACACAGGACTTGCCGACTGTCGTGGAATTGTCACGGCAGATGTCCTAGTGTGAGGACTTAGTCGTGAGGCCAACACTTCTTTGTAGTAGCTTGAGAGGGGTTGAGCGGAATCGAGAGACGCAACATAAGACAAGGATTTAGACAGCTTCGGGCCCCGGGAAACATCATCCGGTAATAGCCCTACATGTTGTTTGTGGCTAGGTCTCATTATGCTCATGTGGGAGACGCCGTAAATCCAGCTATCCTCTCTTTGTGTCTAGCCTTAATGATTCTTTTCTTGTCCATCCCCCTTTGGGGAGCCCTGCCCCTCCTTATATATGTTGAATGGGCGGGTTACATGACTAGTCCTAGTAGGATAAGGATTAACCTATTACAAGTGGAGTCCTAGTCTTGCTTCCTTTGTAGGAGAATATTCATTATGCCTTTCCTCTTAAACCGGCCCACCATAACATGAGTCGGCCTTCTGGGCCTTGGGCCTAGTCTTCTATCTAACCCGCCGTTAGGGCCATCCGTGAGTCGCCAGGCTCGTGAGTCGCCACTCCGGCGGGTTACCAATGAAAACGCCAAGCCCGGCCGGGTCATACCGCGGGGTATATCCCCGACATTAGCCCCCCAGTTTAATTTGGATTTATCCATGTTAAACTGATCCTATAAAATAAACCCAAGAACAAACTTGAAAGGTTGTGCTCCGGGTTAAATGTTTTCCTGAACCGGCACCTGATCATCTTTAAGTCCTTTGTCATTTCCTCCTGGATGCATACTCAAGATCTTATAGCAAATCTCTTTTAACAGATATGTCCAAACCTTGCCAATGCAAAAAATCCAGGAACTTCTTGTAAAAAATCCGGGTCAATTGGCCAACTTCATAACCAATTTGCTGACATTGGCTCTTGTAGAGAAATATTATAAGAAATAATCCATTTGAGTCGGCCTTCAATGCTCTGACTTGACAAAAATATTGGTCTTGAAATATTCAACTGATATTCAGTCGGCTTAAAGATGTAGATCTTGCCGATTTATGATTGCCAAAATTGCCGGGTTAAAAATAAATGATGCAGGGTCATGATTGTTGCAGACACCGGGTTAATCTGGTCTACTCCAAACTGAGAATTTGAAGATTTTTTCTCCCTTATATGCATATCACCTGTAGCCCCCAAGTGCCGGGTTGTCATGCTTGCAGCAACTTGGGACTTGTAATTGCCGTATGCTCATGAAAACTTCAACCAGTGTAGCCCCCAAGGGCCGGGTCATTATGTAATAATGAGCCGGGACTTTGTAGATATAACCATGTAAACTTTGAACAACAACGTGTAGCCCCCAAAGGCCGGCTTAGTAAGATAATACTGAGCTGGGACTTTGTATATAATTTATTGATAATAACATCATATAATATAATCTCCACCGTGAGGCTTGAACCCACGTCCACAAGGTTAAGAGCTTTGTACTCTGCTAACTGAATAGTGGACCATTCAATATAATGGATTAATGCTTGTGTACCTTGAATTTTTGACCAGAGCAATTGGTAGCCCCCAAGGGCCGGCTCATTACAATGTGACGAGTCGGGTCTTCAATAAGTTGAACAAAAAGTGATTTTACATTAGCCCCCAAGTGCCATGGTGCCTGCTAGCAGTGACATGGGACTTGCATATTTGATGTAATCTCAATTTAAATAATGTAGCCCCCAAGTGCCGGGTCGTAAGCCTGCAGCGACTCGGGACTATTCCCTCCATTGTAAAATAAATCATGCCTATTGATAAAATAATAGCCATTGCGCTGAAGCGACTTTGAAGACCTCCATCATAATACTGGCTATTGATAACCATAATAAAAATCCAGCCATGTTGGCCATTAAAGAGTTGAATAATATAATCCGGTTTTGAAAACCTCAATCATTCAATATCATCATGAAAATCCAGCCAATTTTGGCTATGAAAGATGTAAATACTTTATCAGTTGACAAGTAAATTCGGAGTTTAAATACTCAGCGGCTCTTGGCCGATGGCAACTTAATGCGCATTCATTGTAAGCCGAAATGTTTGTAACCCAACGGCTTATAGCCTTTGAGAAAATCCAGACTAGACAACCCTTTTGAAACATCAATTTTGATGATGAGCTTGAACTTAATCATTTATATAAGTCACAGTTCTGCAAATCCTGCACAGAGTTTAAACAACATACGCCCTGGCGACTTAACGTCAAAAGCCAGGGCGGATAACCACCCAAATGTAGTCTTATCCTGCACGCAAGTAGATCACAAGATCCCTTGGCGGTTTACCGCAGGGCGGGTCATAATATCTCACATATAACCACTGTGATATTGAATTTGTACTGCCGTTTTACATGACCTGTGCAGTAAGGGTGATAACCCAATCCTTAGAAGCCAATACTTCCAAATATATGATGATTGTCACATGCTGGAGACTTATCGTCCAAGGCCAAGCCGGATTTAAACAAAACCACACTTATACTTAGATCTGAACAAAAAAGTATCAAGACAAAACCAAAGATTGTTTGAAAAACCTTAAACCAAATAAAAATCGAGGCTTCTAATTCGAATACGATCAGTAAACCGTTCCAAAGGGGTTAAGCTAGGATTCAAATACGATCATGTAGCCCCAAGTGGCTTTGGCGTTGCGCCGATCAAGAGGGTACCGACAGCTATGTTCTCTTTGGTTCGAATATGACCTATGTTTGAACAAGAAGCCCCCAAATGACCTTGAGAGGTTTTTAACGACCCTGATTCGAATACGATCCAAGTCAGACCCAAAAGGGGTTAAGCTATGATTCGAATACGATCAAGAAGCCCCCTAGTGAGTTTGGCAGTGTGCCAATCAAGAGGGTACCGAGAGCTATGTTCTCTTTGGTTCGAATACGACCTATGTTTGAACAGGAAGCCCCCAAGTGACCATATAAATTTTGGCATCGCGCCGATCAAGAGGGTATCGACAGCTATGCTCGATGAGCAGGAAGCCCCCAAGTGACCATAATAAGGTAAGCCATAAGGCAGGATACCCATGTTTAAACCGCGCATCATGGCAGCAAGTTCTCTTTGGCAACCTTTAATTTTTCTGAGAACTCGAATCTTGCGAGAGATTAATTCTTCTTGAACTGGAACTTTAAACCGGATTTGAAACCTTCAAAACTTTGTGGGAGACAGATTGTCCTTGAGCCGGATGTTTGAACCGGATTTGAGAGTTCAAAAGCTTTGTAAGAGAGAAATTTACCTTGAGCCGGATGTTTGAACCGGATTTGAGAGCTTCAAAGCTTTGCGGGAGAAAGAAGTCTCTTGAACCGGATTTTAAATCGGAATCTTTATTTTGAGCCGGAAATTTTCTGACGGCCTTTTAAGTTTTCACTAATATGGTGGTAGCCTCCGGGACCGGGTTATCTTCCCTCCAATGATCCGGAGCACTTGAACGGGTCATATCCTTGTAGCCCCCGAGTCTTAAGATGACTCGAGGAGTTGCCTTGAGATTCTTTGTATTTGACCATAGCAGAAGGTGTATATAATAGGTGTCGATAGCGCGATGTGAACCCACAGAAGGTTGAAGTGACTGCGGCGGTTTATAAATGATCTGTATGAGTCGTGTTAGCAACTCGGCCAATAGTTCCTTCCAACTGGCTATTTGAAGTTAACCAAACTGTAGGGGCAGCGACTTGCATGCCTGCCCATTGAGCCATCCAGTGCAGATGGCGGTTGATGATAATTTGCCTCCAATTTGAAAAAAAAACGGGCTACCCGAGCAGTGACTGGCTTGATGTTCAATAAATAGCTCATGCAGATAGGTGCGGCCTGGTGTGTTGATATAGACCAGGCCGTGAGAGATGGACAACAAACACGGCCGCGGCTTCAGAGGCAGCACAGATAGCTAAGTCGTCCGTGGTGTTATAAGCCGGCGTGGACGGGTGCGTTAGCCACATCATGTTGATGTAAATTGGTCTATAGAATGGCGGCTTGCACATATATTCATCGAGCGTGATGGTATGGTCAGATGCTAGCGCATTATAATGGTGACGCGAGCTATACTTCCATGACACGGCCATAGCTTTTGTGGTGAACAATTGCTCCTGCATAAATAATATCGCAAGCTGGAGTAATTTGTTCTTTTAAAGAATAAAAAATATATCAATAAAAATTGATTGGGCATATTTCACCTTGATATGTTAGGCCGAAAATTATCAGCCACGGTGTTGAAGATCACGACGGTGAAGTTGAAACTAACCATGAGTGGGTCGGCCGCGGAAGTAAACAAATGAGTCGGCCGAGGCGTTGTAAGGCAGCGCAGACGAGCAAATTGTCCACCGCATTGTAAGACGGTGTGGACGTGTGAACCGACCACGAGGGCGGATGGGCGAGTCGTCCTAGGCATTGTAAGGCGGCGCGGACGGACGAGTCGGCCGGCGTGTTGATGTAAACTGGACCGCGACACATATGTCCGTGAAGCTGTGTGGCACAGCCGAACGTGCATCCGCGGTATGATGGCATAAACAATTGTCCTGTGTCAAAATGTTACAGGGACAATAATTGTTCTTTGACAAAAAACAATAAGTCTTTGATAAAATAAATTTAGATGGATATCACCTGACTCGCCCGGACAACAAATGAGTCGGCCGCAGCGCTGTAAGCCGGTGCGGACGGGCGAGTCAATCACGAAGACTGGTCTGAAGGTAGGTCGCTCGTGCATGTTGAACTACCCCTTCCTTTTTTTTCTAAACACCCAATTTTTTTGAATCGCGCGTCTGCTGTTTGAATCGCGCGTCCAGCAAAAACTCTTAGAGCTGAATAGATCTGCGAGCATAAAATAGCATGAGCACACAACATATATTTTGTATAATACGCATTAAATACACAGAGAAATTTAACGGAGACGAGTGCACCTGATTAGATCTGTAGACATGTGCAGAGCAATTTGTAACCAAGGCGAGGCGGCGTGGCTGGGGTGGCTCGACGCGCCGGCGAGGTAACTTGGTGGCAGCGACTTGTGGCAGAAGAACCGGTTTAACCCGGCGGAGGACATCAGCGAAGGATGGTCAGCGCCGGCAACTCACACCCAGCAAGATGAGACCACCACATCGGGCTTCGGCAGCGGAGGCGGCAGCCTCTGGCGTGGCAGTACGACGTTGGTTGGGGAGCCCATCGCTGCTCAAGGCGCAGCTCGGCGGGTCAATGAAACAGATCAACAGAGGAGTCTGAGCCCGTGGAGAATCTGTTTCAGGGTCGTGTCCCTTTTGTTTGCTCTTGTGAGAACCATGCAACGTACTTGCTAGCTAGCAACTTCCGTGTCCTTTCCTTTTTCTCCTTTGCACTTGATCCATATTTGAGTCCAAGTAGTACTCCACCTGATGTCTTGAGGCACGTGGGATCAGTTTTTTAGGCTAAACGCCGTTGTTTTTTATGGGAAGAAGAAGCAGCGTGCTATGGAGCTCATAGTACACCCGGCGACACACGAATTCTTGTCCATCTTACTGGATCGCTTTGTTTAGTTAATCTCTTCTCTCCTGTTGGTCCTTTGTACAATGACGTGGTGCTCTACAACTCAAAGTAATACTTGCAGTAGCGACAAACATCATCGGGACTTGGCGCACAGGTGAAACATGCTGCAACCGAAAATCAAGGTCTTTGGTGACTTGCGATTTGACTGCGTCCCAGCGATGTGGTCCGTGCACTGATCGATCTCAAACACGCCTTCGACTTGCAGTACTGACGGGGCACCTGACGCGATCTTAATTTTCTTAAACTCAAACCTTCATATTTCCAAACACGGGCTTCTCAATCCCTAAAGAGATCCCTCCAAAGACTCATCACCACTGTGCGCGAGCCCCACGGTGGGCGCCAACTGTCGTGGAATTGTCATGGCAGATGTCCTAGTGTGAGGACTTAGTCGTGAGGCCAACGCATCTTCGTAGTAGGTTGAGAGGGGTTGAGCGGAATCGAGAGACGCAACATAAGACAAGGATTTAGACAGCTTTGGGCCCTGGGAAACATAATCCGGTAATAGCCCTACATGTTGTTTGTGGCTAGGTCTCATTATGCTCATGTGGGAGATGCCGTAAATCCAACTCTCTTCTCTTTGTGTCTAGCCTTAATGATTCTTTTCTTGTCCGTCCCCCTTTGGGGAGCCCTGCTCCTCCTTATATATGTTGAAGGGGCGGGTTACATGACTAGTCCTAGTAGGATTAGGATTAACCTATTACAAGTGGAGTCCTAGTCTTGCTTCCTTTGTAGGATAATATTCATTATGCCTTTCCTCTTAAACCGGCTCACCATAACATGAGCCGGCCTTCTGAGCCTTGGTCCTAGTCTTCTATCTAACCCGCCGTTAGGGCCATCCGTGAGTCGCCAGGCTTGTGAGTCGCCACTCCGGCGGGTGACAAATGGAAATGCCAAGCACGGCCGGGTCATACTTCCGGCCGGGTCATACCGCGGGGTATATCCCCGACGCCGGTCGTGAGGGTTTTTATAGCAGGCCGGTAAGCATTGGGATTTTGGAGGGATTTCACTGAGATGGGTGGGAAGCTTGCGCAGGAACCTGTGAGGTTGCGTGGGAACAGGATCACCGATGATTCATTGGCACCACCATTTGGCCAAAAAAACACCCCCGCGCGCTGCGCAAGCTTGGGCTATATGCCATCTGCGACAGCGGGGTGACAAGACGTGCGTGAGGAGGACGAGAGGACACGTACACATACAGTTAATAAAAAACATTTGCGATTTAATTGCCTACTATACCCCCCTCCTGGTTTATAAGTAGGATTTATTAACTAATAAAATACGAATGCATGTCGCCATAGATTATATTGTTGGAGTCGTATTTGAACATTGTTTCCAGCTATACAATTTTTGTAACATGCATTAACACTTTTTGGTTAAATTTAAGGTTATACACCAGCAAGCGTTTTCCCGCAACACACATGACTTATTCCATCACAAACAACTCTGATGGATCAACTGTCTGCCACGTATCGCACACACAACTCTAATCTGATTCATGCTTGATGTCTCAGACATTGCTCGCACAGTTCGTCTTATTTGCCACGTATCACTGTGTCATCCTCTGCTCGTGTCCCTTGGCAAGCTCTGCTCGCCGTTAGGCGCCGCAGCAAGCTCGGTCGCGTCCGTCGGTGTGCTCTGCTCGCGTCCATCGGTGCGCTCGGCCTGTGGAGAGCTTTTCCTTGAGGCGACTGCGGAGCACTCTGCTGGCGTCCCTCCGCGAGCGCTCTGCCAGCAGTTGGGCGTGCGCACGATCACGTCAGGGGCCACATATGCATCTGGTTGCACCGCGTGCGTTGCCACATGATGCAGTTACGTGCGGCGCGATGGAGTTACACGCTGCAAATTAGAACTTCCATCAGGGCCTGCCGATATTCCTGGCTGTCCGGCTTCCCCTTTAATTCCCGCGGACATTATAACCTTAGTCTCTTCAACCTTTCAATCGTGCCCCACAACACAACAAGCACACCCATGACGACACATAGAGAGGGGATGTCCAGTGGCGCTCCAATGGAGTTTGGCGAGCATAGAGTGGAGACCCACGCGAGGGAGATGGATCTCTCGATGGTGTACACCATCGACCCGGCCGTGGTGGACGACTACATCAACATCGTTGATCAGCTGCTTGCTAGAGACAAGTACAAGGTGGTTGGCATCGACCTCTAGTACACCACCGGTCGTCCCGGCATAGATCAGAAGGTTGCCATCGCCCAGTTGTGCGTGCACCATCATGTCCTCATCTACCACTATTGCATGGCCACAGAGCCTTAAGACTGTTTCAACAGGTTTGTCAACAGCACCGACTACAAGTTCGCCACAGTGGATACCAAAGACAATGTAAAAGCACTCAGTGTTACGGGCTTGGCCTGCAAGAACCTTGTCGAAATCCGTGACCACTACAGGGTCTGGGCAGCACGAGGGAGGACTCCCTCGTCGAACTCGCCTCGGCCATCATCGACCCCTACTACGAAAAGATGAAGCAAGATGCCCAGAGAACAAGTCCCGTATCCTGGCACCAGGCCTGGATGCGGCAACTGGATGAACCTCACCTCAAGTTCGCGGCCAAGAGCGTGTACACATGCTACGAGATGCACAGGTGGATCGTTGACATGCGGAAGTGCCTCGTTACCCAAATTGATGAGCCTGGATCGAGCCACAAGAAGAGCAAGCATCACAAGAAGTAGATAATGATCAGATGATCGTTTATGCTAGTTAATCATGTATGTAATATATAGTTTACTTTATTAGTGTGTGTGGAAATGTCATGTGTGTAGTAGCCACCTATGTAATTATGCATGTAACAGTTTACTTTAGTGTGTGCAAATGACATAGTTGTAGTAGCCACCTATGTAAGTGGATGTTTAATTTGGTTATGCAACTATTGTTTTCTCCAATTCGTTACGGTTTAAGAGAAGTTTTAAATTTACTAAATCGTGGAATTCTGTTTTTTTTTGAAATTTTTGCAATTTTCGGTACTGTTTTCGCTCTATTTTTTGAACCGTTTGTCGAAACGAGGCGTGTAATATGTCGTTGGAAATCTATGGACAACGCGCAACTTTCATATGTAGAAATGTTTTTGAGATTCCTTACGGTTTTAAGTTAATTTTGAAAATCGTGCGGCGAACGACGAATGGCAGCGGTTGTTTTTCGTGAAATTTTTACAAACCGCTGGTCGGAATGATTTAAAGATACGCCGTTGGAAAGATATCGACGAGGCGCAACTTTTTCATGTAGAACACTCTCTCTAATTCTTTATGGTTTAAGAGGAATTTCGAATTTACCAAAATACGGACACTCTGTTTTTCACGACATCCAAATGGACGTGGGTACTTCATCCGACTGAAAACCGCACTCCATCGAATGAAAAACCGCAGTGCATCATACGGGTAAGAGAACTGCATGGTTTCTTTTTTGTGGGACCTAAATTTTTGAAGACGAGGAAGAAAACTGCATTGCTTTTAGACTGAAAACCGCACTGCATCAGACTGTCAAGCGCACTACATTTTTTTAATGCATTTTTGTTTCAAATGTAGTGTACTAAAAAGTCCTTCATATTGAACTTCTTTCAAGATCAAAGTGGATCGCATTTGCTTGTTTTTTAAAATGCATTTTTAGACCAAAGTGCAGCACATTGGCATTTTAAAAAAAAATCATTTTTGTTTTAAATGAAGTGTACCGAAAAGTTCTTCATAGTGGACTTTTTTGCAAGACCAAAGCGCACTGCATTTACATGTTTTAAATGCATTTTTCTTCGTAGTGGACTTTTTTACAAGACCAAAGCGCACTGGATTTGCATGTTTTAAATGCATTTTTGTTCTAAATGGTGTACAATTCCTCCAAAAATAATAAAAAGTGAACTCCTCTATTCATTTATTTTACAAAGTGAACTCCTTTGTTTTGCAAAGTGCACCGCAAAAGTTTTCTTAATGAGCTACATCGATTTTAACAAATTATACACCATGTCCTTACAAATTTGCCAAAAAACAAAATCCTCCAAAAATAATAAAAAATACACTCCTCTATATTTTTTTTTACAAAGTGAACTCCTTTGTTTTGCAAAGTGCATCGCAAAGGTTAACCACCGTGTTCATGTTTTGTCTGAACTCCCTTCCCCTTCTTAGGTGACAACACTACCCGGTCTGAAGAACTCCTTGTATTATTACCTATTCTCCGATAGCAAGATGCAATCACTTCATTTGTTTCTAGTCTAGCTGTAGAAAACATAGGCACAAAAATTCTGGATGATGGCGTTAACAGAGTATGTGAGCATCAAATCTGAAAAACTAAAAGATGGTAACTTTGGCAAGAAACAAAATAGGAAGATGTCCAAGGAGCTCACCCGAGACTGAGCTTTTGATGTTGTCGTCCCAGAATACACCTGCAAACTGCACGGACAAGAGCACCGAGTTGCACCACTTGGACATGGGCGTGGCCTTGTACTTCTTCCCCATGCCGTCGGAACCGCGTGCAATGAGCTAGTGAGCTGCATGTTCTGCAGACGCTGGACTGCACCACTTGGACGCAGGCATGGCCACACCATGAACCAGCGAGTTGCACGGCTACGTTGCTGTCGGTGTTGTTCCTGCAGCAGATGAGGAGAGGACCACATTGACTGGGGCAGGGCAACACGGCTCGAGCAGCGGCTTGCCTCCATGTCGAGCAGTCGGTTTTATTTCTCGGCGGCTACCTTAGCAGATGATGCACGGCAGTGATGGCAACAACTACTCCTCATTCAAAGGGACATGGCTACCAGCTGCTTCTAGGGGACACCCAGGAGAGCAGTTCGCCCAGCATCTTCATGCGGTGCACTCGTTCAGGTGCTGCAGTGCCCAGGAGAGAAAAATATATCTTCACAGAGGCAGAATAAAGCAAAACTTTAATAGTAAAAATAATTGCTCGCCGTGGGAGCTGCAATATATCTTCACAGTGCACACGAAAGAGCTGCACCGGAGGGCTGCAATGTATTGCACCAAGAGAGAGAAGAAAGGATGAAGACAATAATTGCTCGCCGTGGGCACTCGTCGGAAGATGCATTTGTCAAGGTGCTCACCGGAGCTCCAATTCATGCGGCGCATCAAGCTATCAAGGTTGGGGCCGACGGCAAATCCGGGATGGGGACCGGGGAGGGAGGCGAAGGTGCAAGTCGTCATGCACCCCGTCTTCGCGGACTGCACACACATGGGCGCCGTACTGCACGGCGCTGCCGCCTGCAGTGCACGACAGAAGGTAGGTGGAAGAGGGGTTACCACCCTCCATCGATGTGGGATGAGCTGCCGGACCTGCAAAACAGAGAGGAGGGGGATGGATGAGTAGCAGGGGGAAAAGATGGCAAAATGACCTGGGCTAGCTGCCGGAGAGCCCTGCCACGCCACCACCACCGGAGAGGACAAGGAGGAGGACCAAGGAGACAACCACTGCCAGATCTGGCCGTGGAGTCAGCCTGTTGGTGCGCCATGGGAAGAGCACTCCTGGAGGTCGAGGCATCTGCCGCTGGACTGGAGCCTCGCCCTCTTGCAGCCAACCGTCAGGAAGGAAGAAGAGAAGGGGCTGGCGGCGGCTACCGAATCTAAGGTGAGGCGAAGGGGCTGCTGTGGCTGGGGAGGCTGCCCGACGATGCGAAGCGTGGCGGGGGCGGGGCGAGCAATGTGTGTCAGGGGTGGCGCGGCGGCGGTGCCTGTAGAAGGTGGAGAAGGCGACGCGGTGCGGCGGCGTGCTAGGTGGTAGAAGGTGGACGTTGCCCGGGCGGTGGCGGCCTGGGATGGAGCTAGGACGACGGTGGCGGGCTGGAATGGTGCTATGGCGACGGTGGTAGCGCCGGTAGAAGGTGGACAGGGGCGGGGCGGGCCGGCTCGACGGTGTCCAGAGGTGGTTCTCCGGTAGGGAGATGGGGGATTTGGACCGCGGGAGGGCGAGGTGGGGGTCGTGTGGGAGGTGGAGGTGGAGGTGGGGATGAGCCGGGTGGGGGTGGGTAGTTGTATTGGGTTTCTGCTCGCGGGTGCATGACTGCAGGTGTTATCAGAATAAGAAAAATATTATTAGAATAAGGTCTTAAGGGGTGTTATTAGAATAGACCCACCGTATATATATATATATATATATATATATATATATATATATATATATATATATATATATATATATATATATAGACGGTCTATTCTGCTAATATTAGCAGAATAACTGTTCTGCACACCACTTCGGCACTGCACGCTCAACAGAAGCGCACTGCATCATTTTGACGACGAGCACTGCAATAGAGACTAGTGAACTTCTCGTTGGAAAAAACTGCACGCGTTATTTTTTTCGGTACTGTTTTCGCTCTAATTTTTTAACCATTTATCAGAATGAGGCGTGTAATATACCATTGAAAAGCTATGAATTAGGCGCAACTTCGACATGTTGAACACTTTTCGAGATTCCACACGGTTTAAGAGCAGTTTTGAAAATAGTGCGGCGGATGACGAGTGGCAGCGAGCGTTTTTTCATGTTTTTTTTTTCTAAACCGCTTGTTGGAATGAAGAAAATGATACGCCGTTGGATAGATATCGTCGAGGCGCATCTTTTTCATATATAAATCTTTCTCTAATTCATTACGGTTTAAGAGCAGTTTCAAATTTACTAAATCGCGGAACTCTGTTTTTCAATTTTTTTGAAATTTTCGGTACTGTTTTTGCTCCAGTTTTTTAACCATTTGTCGAAACGAGACATATGATACGCCGTTGGAAAGCTACGGACAAGGCGCAACTTTCATATGTTGAAATGGTTTTGAGATTCCTTACGGATTTTAGTTAATTTTGAAAATCGTGCGGCTGACTTCGTGAGGCAGCGGCTGTTTTTTCGCGAAATTTTTACGAACGGCTGGTCAGAATAATTCAAATCATACGCTGTTGGAAAGATATCGACGAGACGCAATTTTTTCATGTAGAACACTCTCTCTAATACCTTACGGTTTAAGACCAGTTTCGATTTTACCGAAAAGCGGACACTGTTCTTCGCGAGACCAAAATCGTCATATTTACTGCACCGGACAGAAGAACGCACTGCTTCAGACGAAATACCGCACTTCATTAGATGGTCAAGGACACTGCATGGTTTCTTTTTGTTTAGACGTATTTTTTCTTGGACGGGGAAAGAAAAACGCACTGCCTCAGACGGAATACCGCACGTCATTAGATGGGCAAGTGCATTGCATGGTTTTTTTTATGGGACGTAAATTTTTCCAAACGTGGTGGAGTGCACTTCGTGTCGAGCGTTGGTACTTCAGGGACGAGGTGAGTGCACTGCATCAATTTTTACAAAATTCTGCAACACTATCAAAAGTGAACCTCATGAGTTTTTATTGTATTTTTTTGTACTTATAATTTTTTTAGCACGTTGACCAAGCGAGTGGACCACAAGGACTGGGCGAGTGAACTACATCTAATATAGAAGCAAGCTTCATTTTGAGATCATTTTTGTTTTTTGTGTTTTTACCAAGTGGACAACAGAGGAATTTTATAACATACAAAATCTGCATTCTCCACCAGCCAAATCACGGTAATTAATTTTTGAAGAGATCAACAACATTAGATGGCCGACGGTACTGCTTCAGATGAAAAACCACATTGCATCAAATGGGGCAAACAAGCTACATTATTACTTTGTTTTTTATCCTAAAAAATCTATGAACAAGACTGGACCCCATAGACAAGGGCAAGTGAACCACTGTACGAATTGATGGGAGCTGCAAAAATTTTGTAGTTTACTTAACTTAACTTTTACAAACATGTCCAAACTGAATGGTCGAGGCTAGTGAACCTCATAATGTTTTTTTACAAACATGTCTCAACTGCATAGTCGATGATAATGTACTGCATTAATTTTTAGGGAAAAAGAGGTTCACTAGAAGAACATCCCCAAGAAGAGTGCTGGACTGGGCAAACAGGCCCGCCGCACTGCATCAATAACACCCAAAACCACTCTGAATTAATCTACCAGGAGCTCTACTGCACCTACCTGTAGATAAAAGCGACGACCAAAACCATAAATTAGCAGGCACACACCTAAAGAAATTTGCATCATTTTGAAGCAAGTGCTCACTGAAGAAATTAGCAGGCACACACCTAAAACCATAAATTAAATTGCAATCAAGTCATATATACATGGCGGATTGAACCACATTAGCACACGCTTGCTACTGCTCTTCCCCTGCAGGAGATTCAAATCGCACCAGAGCTCACTGAAACAAACTGAAGCTGCAAATGAACAAAAAACTGCACTGCATGTAAGGAGTAGAGTTGAACGCATAGGCAGAGCCGCACGATCGCTACCCTCTTGTGCCAAACTACAAGCCGCACACTTTGACCACGGCAAGTGTACCACATGCGTGTGGACTCCATCGCCGGTGATGGTGGTCAGTCGTTGCCCACAATGGACTGCACACACGAGCCGGCGAACTGCAAGGGGTGGAGGGGCGGCTCGTTGGGCGACCAGAAGGGGAGTTGAGGGAGGAGGGGAACAGAGGTCAGCCTCGATTCGATCCAGCCGCGTGCCCATCCTCATGAGCTTGGATTGCCGTGCAGGGCTGCCCCCGGCTGGTGACCTCCCACACCAGTGCGGTGCGCGGCGGAGGCGCATCCGAGCGATGGCGCCGCGGCGGCGGGGGGGGAGCAGGTGGGGCGACGGCGCGGGAGGCCGACGAGGCCTGGCTCTCGCAGCAGAGTGTTGCGGGGGCTCGCTATCGCCTGGATCCGGTGCTGGAACGTCGCGGGGGCCTGTCGTGGCCTGGATCCGATGCCGGCTCGTGGTGGCCGAGGCGGGGCGTGTGGTGGCTGAAGCGGGGCGGCGCGTGATTGTGACCGGGGCGGGCTGCGCAGGGTGGTGGCCGGCGGCGGGCGACTCAGGGTGTTGGCCGGCGGCGGGCGGCGGCGGGTGGTTGGTGGCCGGGGGCGGGCGGCGCTACGTGGTGGATAGGTCGGGAGGTGGGGGAGCCCCGTTTGACCAGGGGAATAGTGCGGTGGTGGTAGGTGGTAGTAGTAGGGAGGTGGGGTAGTTTTCTTTTTATTGCCTGTGCGGTACGCTTCGGGCTTTGTTGTAGTGCCGAACTGTTAGTAGAATAAGGAGGTGTGGTTAGCAGAATAAGGTCTTAAGGGGTGTTATCATAATAGACCCACCTTATATATATATATATATATATATATATATATATATATATATATATATATATATTTGTTGTTCTGTATGCAATCCCATCGCACAACACACACGTCTTATTAGCAGCAACCGTCTGTGTTCTTATCGATCTTCAGGCACATTTCTGATTGCAGACCTGTTTACCGTGTATCACACACATCTTGTTAAGTTGAATCATTTCTGTTCTCATGTCTCAGTGCAAACAGTTCATCCGAGTGAACCACATGCCATATATCGCACACACCTTTGATCTAGCTGACCGTTTCTTCTGTGTTGCCTAATTACAAATAGTTCATCCGAGTGAACCGTATGTTGTGTATCGCACACGCCTCCATCTGGTTGCCCATTTCTTTTGTTCCTCCTCATCGCAAACAGTTCATTAAACTGAACCATATGCCCTTCATCGCAGACGCAACTAAAACCTGAACCGAGTTTGATGCATCCGTCATCACAAACGTTTTACACATTTCTCATGGTTTTTATACAGCACCGTTTGCGATTATGGCATCGCACACAGTTTCTCGAAGGGTCTCTGATCATAGTGTCGCGTTAGCAGCATCTTGCAGTAGTGCCTGTTGCAACTCAAGTACTTCATGATCCATTGCTTAGATTGGGTCCTTGAAGCAGCAGCGGAGTTGTGACACGTGGAACACATCATGAACCTGAGAAAGGTTTGACGGAAGCTCCAGTTGATATGCCACTTTTCCACACCTTTCGAGAAGAGTGAATGGACCAATATAGTGAGGAGCTAGTTTGCCCTTTATCCCGAAGCGGTGAGCACCATTCATTGGTGTAACTCGGAGATAAGCCTTTTCGCCAGGTTGATAGACCATGTCTTTATGATGACGGTCATACTGACTCTTCTGACGTGACTGAGTAGCCTTGAGATTCTCGCGAATAATGCGGACTTGTTCTTCGTCATGTTGGATAATATCCGGACCGAAGAGTGGACGTTCCCCAGTTTCTGACTAGTTCATAGGGCTTCGGCACTTTCGTCCATATAACACTTCGAAGGGGGCCATCTTCATACTAGCTTGATAGCTATTGTTATAGGAGAACTCAGCATACGGGAGAGATTCCTCCCATTTCTTGCCGAAGAAAATTACACAAGCTTGAAGCATGTCTTCGAGAACTTGGTTGACACGCTCAACTTGCCCTTGCGACTAAGGATAAAACGCAGTACTGAACGACAGATGAGTTTCCATAACTTCTTGGAAACTTGCCTAGAATCTTGAAGTGAATAAGCTGCCATGGTCTGAACTGATAACTAGGGGAATATCGTGAAGTGAAACAATTCTGGACATGTAGAGAGTTGCAAGCTGACTAGTAGTGATCGTTTCTTTGACAGCCAGAAAATGTGCAACTTTAGGAAGCCGGTCAATGACGACAAGAATAGCATCATTACCTTTCTGCGATTTGGGAAATCCAGTGACAAAGTCCATTTCAACATGGTCCCATTTCCATTCAGTAATAGAGATAGGTTGTAGAGTTCCAGCTGGCCTTTGATGCTCTACTTTGATACAATGGCAAATGTCACACTCAACAACATAATGAGCAATGTCTTGCTTCATATTAGACCACCAGAATCTCTGACGGATGTCTTGGTACATCTTTGTACTACCGGGATGAATAGACAAAGGCGTGTCATGAGATTCTTTCTTTACCTCATGTGTCATATCCTGGTTTTCCTATGAACATGGCACCACTAGGTGGCCCTTGAAGTACAAGATGCCATCATCAACAATAGTGAAGAACGAGGGCCTTCCTTCAGTGAGGCAGCGCTTAATCTTGTGGGCTTGAGAGCCATACTTCTGCAGCGTCATGATGTTGTCCACGAGATCACGTTTAGCAACCAGGGTATTGAGAGAACCCTGGGAAAAAACATGGAGGTTGATCTTATGACACTCTGGAGGAGGGGGAGCGAGTGCACTAGGAGGAACTATATGGAGGTTCAGCTTTCTGAATTCTTCAATGAGCGAGGGTTGAACTTTGTGAATCTGGAGGTGGTTGCAATAAGACTTGTGGCTCAAGGCATCAACCATTACATTAGCCATGCCTGGTGTATGGGAAATTGCTACCTCTTGAGCACTGCGTTGGTCTTCTTCGAAGAGGAAGGGATGATGCAGCAAAGTAGTGTAAGTATTTCCCTCAGTTTTTGAGAACCAAGGTATCAATCCAGTAGGAAGCTACGCGCGAGTCCCTCGCACCTGCACAAAACAAATAAATCCTCGCAACCAACGCAAATAGGGGTTGTCAATCCCTATATGGCCACTTACGAGAGTGAGATCTGATAATATGATAATATAATATTTTTGGTATTTTTATGATAAAGATGCAAAGGCAAAGTAAATAGCAAAGGAAATAACTAAGTAGTAGGAGATTAATATGATAAAGATAGACCCGGGGGGCATAGGTTTCACTAGTGGCTTCTCTCGAGAGCATAAGTATTCTACGGTGGGTCAACAAATTACTGTTGAGCAATTGACAGAATTGAGCATAGTTATGAGAATATCTAGGTATGATCATGTATATAGGCATCACGTCCGAGACAAGTAGACCGACTCCTGCCTGCATCTACTACTACTACTCCACTCATCGACCGCTATCCAGCATGCATCTAGAGTATTAAGTTAAAAACAGAGTAACGCCTTAAGCAAGATGACATGATGTAGAGGGATAGACTCATGCAATATGAAGAAAACCCCATCTTGTTATCCTTGATGGCAACAATACAATACGTGCCTTGCTGCCCTTACTGTCACCGGGAAAGGACACCGCAAGATTGAACCCAAAGCTAAGCACTTCTCCCATTGCAAGAAAGATCAATCTAGTAGGCCAAACCAAACTAATAATTTGAAGAGACTTGCAAAGATAACCAATCATACATAAAAGAATTCAGAGAAGATTCAAATATTATTCATAGATAGGCTTGATCATAAACCCACAATTCATCGGTCTCAACAAACACAACGCAAAAAGAAGATTACATCGAATAGATCTCCACCAGAGAGGGGGAGAACATTGTATTGAGATCCAAAAAGAGAGAAGAAGCCATCTAGCTACTAAGTATGGACCGTAGGTCTGAGGTAAACTACTCACACTTCATCGGAGAGGCTATGGTGTTGATGTAGAAGCCCTCCGTGATCGATGCCCCCTCCGGCGGAGCTCCAGAACAGGCCCCAAGATGGGATCTCGTGGATACAGAAAGTTACGGTGGTGGAATTAGGGTTTTGGCTCCGTATCTGATCGTTTGGGGGTACGTAGGTATATATAGGAGGAAGGAGTATGTCGGTGGAGCAACAGGGGGCCCACGAGGGTGGAGGGCGCGCCTGGTGTGGGTGGGCGCGCCCCCCTACCTCGTGCCCTCCTATTTTCTTTCTTGACGTAGGGTCCAAGTCTCCCGGATCATATTCTTCCTAAAAATCACGTTCCTGAAGGTTTCATTCCGTTTGGACTCCGTTTGATATTCCTTTTCTTCGAAACCCTAAAACAGGCAAAAAACAACAATTCTGGTCTGGCCCTCCGGTTAATAGGTTAGTCCCAAAAATAATATAAAAGTGGATAATAAAGCCCAATAATGTCCAAAACAGTAGATAATATAGCATGGAGCAATCAAAAATTATAGATACGTTGGAGACGTATCAAGCACCCCCAAGCTTAATTCATGCTCGTCCTCGAGTAGGTAAATGATAAAAACAGAATTTTTGATGCGGAGTGCTACTTGGCATAATTTTAATGTAATTCTTCTTAAGTGTGGTATGAATATTCAGATCCAAAAGATTCAAGACAAAAGTTCATATTGACATAAAAATAATAATACTTCAAGCATACTAACAAAGCAATTATATCTTCTCAAAATAACATGGCTAAAGAAAGTTATCCCTACAAAATCATATAGTCTGGCTATGCTCTATCTTCACCACACAAAATATTAAAATCATGCACAACCCCGATGACAAGCCAAGCAATTGTTTCATACTTTTGACATTCTCAAAAGTTTTTCAATTTTCACACAATACATGAGCGTGAGCCATGGACATAGCACTATAGGTGGAATAGAACGGTGGTTGTGGAGAAGACAAAAAGGGGAACATAGTCTCACATAAACTAGGCGTATCAACGGGCTATGGAGATGCCCATCAATAGATATCAATGTGAGTGAGTAGGGATTGCCATGCAACGGATGCACTAGAGCTATAAGTATATGAAAGCTCAAAAAGAAACCAAGTGGGTGTGCATCCAACTTCCTTGATCATGAAGACCTAGGGTGATTTGAGGAAGCCCATCATTGGAATATACAAGCCAAGTTCTATAATGAAAATTCCCACTAGTATATGAAAGTGATAACATGAGAGACTCTCTACTATGAATATCATGGTGCTACTTTGAAGCACAAGTGTGGTAAAAGGATAGTAACATTGTCCCTTCTCTCTTTTTCTCTTAATTTTTTTATTTGGGCCTTTTCTCTTTTTTATGGCCTCTTTTTTTATTTTTTATTTTTCATCCGGAGTCTCATCCCGACTTGTGGGGGAATCATAGTCTCCATCATCCTTTCCTCACTAGGATAATGCTCTAATAATGATGATCATCACACTTTTATTTTTCTTACAACTCAACAATTACAAATCGATACTTAGAACAAAATATGACTCTATGTGAATGCCTCCGGCGGTGTACCGGGATATGCAATGACTCATGAGTGACATGTATGAAAGAATTATGAATGGTGGCGTTGCCACAAATACGATGTCAACTACATGATCATGCTAAGCAATATGACAATGATGGAGTGTGTCATAATAAACGGAACGGTGGAAAGTTGCATGGCAATATATCTCGGAATGGCTATGGAAATGCCATAATAGGTAGGTATGGTGGCTGTTTTGAGGAAGGTATATGGTGGGTGTATGATACCGGCGAAAGGTGTGCGGTATTAGAGAGGCTAGCAAAGGTGGAACGGTGAGAGTGCGTATAATCCATGGACTCAACATTAGTCATAAAGAACTCATATACTTATTGCAAAAATCTACAAGTTATCAAAGCAAAGTATTATGCGCATGCTCCTAGGGGGATAGATTGGTACGAAAAGACCATCACTCGTCCCCGACTGCCACTCATAAGGAAGACAATCAATAAATAAATCATGCTCTGACTTCATCACATAACGGTTCACCATATGTGCAGGCTACGGGAATCACAAGCTCCAACACAAATATTTCTCAAATTCACAACTACTCAACTAGCATGACTTTAATATCACCATCTCTATATCTCAAAACAATTATCAAGTATCAATCTTATCATAGTATTCAACACACTCATAAGAAAGTTTTATTATTAATCTTGCATACCAAGCATATTAGGGTTTTAAGCAAATTACCATACTATTTAAGACTCTCAAAATAATCTAAGTGAAGCATGAGAGATCAATAGTTTCTATAAAACAAATCCACCACCGTGCTCTAAAAGATATAAGTGAAGTACTAGAGCAAAATTATATAACTCAAAAGATATAAGCGAAGCACATAGAGTATTCTAACAAATTCCAAATCATTTATGGCTCTCTCAAAAGGTGTGTACAGCAAGGATGGTTGTGGTAAACTAAAAAGCAAAGACTCAAATCATAAAAGACGCTCCAAGCAAAACACATATCATGTGGTAAATAAAAATATAGCTCCAAGTAAAGTTACCGATAGACGTAGACGAAAGAGGGGATGCCTTCCGGGGCATCCCCAAGCTTTGGCTTTTAGGTGTCCTTAGATTATCTTTGGGCTGCCATGGGCATCCCCAAGCTTAGGCTCTTGCCACTCCTTGTTCCATAATCCATCAAATCTTTACCCAAAACTTGAAAACTTCACAACACAAAACTTAAAGTAGAAAATCTCGTGAGCTGCATTAGCGAAAGAAAATAAAAGATCACTTCAAGATACCGTAATGAACTCATTATTTATTTATATTGGTGTTATACCTACTTTATTCCAACTTATCTATGGTTTATAAACTATTTTACTAGCCATAGATTCATCAAAATAAGCAAACAACACATGAAAAGCAGAATCTGACAAAAACAGAACAGTCTGTAGTAATCTGTACCTATAGCAAGATCTGGAACCCCAAAAATTCTAAAATAAATTTCTGGACGTGAGGAATTTATCTATTAATCATCTTCAAAAGGAATTAACTAAATAGAACTCTTCAAATAAAAATGACAGCAGTTCTCGTGAGCGCTAAAGTTTCTGTTTTTACAGCAAGTTCAACAAGACTTTCCCCAAGTCTTCCCAACGGTTCTACTTGGCACAAACACTAATTAAACAGAAAAAAAAACCCAACCAGTGGATAGATAAATTATTAATTACTAAACAGGAGCAAAAAAGCAAGGAATAAAAATAAAATTGGATTGCCTCCCAACAAGCGCTATCGTTTAACGCCCCTAGCTAGGCATAACAAGCAAGAATAGATCTAGGTATTGCCATCTTTGGTAGGCAATCCATAAGTGGCTCTCATAATAAATTCATAAGGTAATTTAATTTTATTTCTAGGAAAGTGTTCCATGCCTTTCCTTAATGGAAATTGGAATCTAATATTTCCTTCCTTCATATCAATAATTGCACCTATCGTTCTAAGGAAAGGTCTACCAAGAATAATAGGACATGAAGGATTGCAATCTATGTCACGAACAATAAAATCTATGGGCACATAATTCCTATCTGAAACAATAAGAACATCATTAATTCTTCCCATAGGTTTCTTAATAAAGGAATTCGCAAGGTGCAAGTTTAGGAAGCAATCATCAAAATCGCGGAAACCTAACAAATCACACAAAGTCTTTGGAATCGTGGAAACACTAGCACCCAAATGACATAAAGCACAGAATTCATGATTTTTAATTTTAATCTTAATAGTTGGTTCCCACTCATCATAAAGTTTTCTAGGGATATAAACTTCCAATTCAAGTTTTTCTTCATAAGATTGCATCAAGGCATCAACGATATGTTTAGTAAACGCTTTATTTTGACTATAAGCATGAGGAGAATTTAGCACGGATTGCAACATGGAAATACAATCAATAAAAGAGCAATTTTCATAGTTAAATTCCTTGAAATCCATAATAGTAGGTTTAGCAATATCTAGGGTTTTAATTTCTTCAATCCCACTTTTATCAAATTTAGCATCAAGATCAACAAATTCTGAATTCTTGGAACGCCTTCTAGGTCAAGGTGGATCATATTCAGTCCCATCATTATCAAGATTCATATTGCAAAACAAAGATTTAATAGGGGACACATCAATAACTTTTAGATCTTCATCTTTATTTTCATCGCAACTAGAAGAACACGCTCTTATAAAGGCATCTTTTTTAGCACGCATCCTAGCGGTTCTTTCTTTGCACTCATCAATGCAAATTCTCATGGCTTTGAGAGACTCATTGATATCATGCTTAGGTGGAATAGATCTAAGTTTCAAATAATCAACATCAAGAGCAATTCTATCAACATTCCTAGCCAAATCATCAATCTTAAGCAATTTTTCTTCAATCTTAGTGTTAAAATTCTTTTGCAAAGTAATAAATTCTTTAATATTAGATTCAAAATCAGAGGGCATCTTATTATAATTTACATAAGAATTGTTGTAGGAATTACCATAATTATTAGAGTAATTACTAGGATAAGGCCTAGGGTTGAAATTTTCTCTATACGCGTTGTTACCAAAATTGTTCCTACCAACAAAATTCACATCCATAGATTCATTATTATTCTCAATCAAAGTAGACAAGGGCATATAATTAGGATCATAAGAAACACTCTTATTAGCAAATAATTTCATAAGTTCATCCATCTTTCGACTCAAAACATTAATTTCTTCTATCGCATGCACCTTTTTATTAGCAGATGTTTCAGTATGCCATTGAGAATAATTAACCATAATATTATCTAGGAGTTTAGTAGCTTCTCCTAAAGTGATTTCCATAAAAGTGCCACCCGCGGCTGAATCTAAAAGATTTCTAGAACCAAAATTCAATCCGGCATAATTTTTTTGTATAATCATCCACAAATTTAAACCATGAGTAGAGCAATTACGTATCATTAATTTCATTCTCTCCCAAGCTTGTGCAACATGTTCATGATCAAGTTGCTTAAAATTCATAATATCATTTCTAATAGAGATGACCTTAGTGGGAGGAAAATACTTAGAGATAAAAGCATCTTTGCACTTGTTCCATGAATCAATACTATTTTTAGGCAAAGAGGAAATCCAAGCTTTAGCACGATCTCTAAGCGAAAAAGGAAATAGCTTCAATTTAACAATATCATTATCCACATATTTCTTCTTTTGCATGTCACACAAATCAACGAAGCTATTTAGATGGGTAGTGACATCTACACTAGGAAGGCCGGACAATGGATCTTTCATGACAAGAATCAGCAAAGCAGTATTAATTTCACAAGATTCAGCATCGGTAAGAGGAGCAATCAGAGTGCTAATAAAATCATTATTTTTGGTATTGGTGAAGTCACACAATTAGTATTATTTTGAGCCATCGTGACAAGCAAGCAAACTAACACACAAGCAAACAAAAAGCAAGTGGGCAAAAAGAGGCAAATAGAGAGGGAGGATAGAGAGAAAGAGGGCGAATAAAACGGCAAGGGTGAAGTGGGGGGAGAGCAAGGCAAATGGGAAATAATGTAATGCGGGAGATAAGGGTATGTGATGGGTACTTGGTATCTTGACTTTTGCGTAGACCTCCCCGGCAACGGCACCAGAAATCCTTCTTGCTACCGCTTGAGCACTGTGTTGGTTTTCCCCGAAGAGGAAGGGATGATGCAACAAAGTAGCGTAAGTATTTCCCTTAGTTTTTGAGAACCAAGGTATCAATCCAGTAGGGGGCTACGTGCGTGTCACACCCTAGCTAGTCATGCATTAGAGTGTTGCATCATGTTTACTCTTTCATCAGAAACTTGAAATGGGGATCTGTGAAACCCTCAGAATCATTTTGAAAATGACCCAAATAAAAATTTCTCCAAAAGGGTCCAAGAAAATGCTCATGTTGATCTCTGAAAATATTGGACAGAGATAAAAATCAAACCAATATTTTTAGTGGCTCATGGACATTTATTTTGGGCATTTGGAATTAATGCATAAATATTTGCTTTGGAAATATATTTCTATATATATTAATATATGTCCAAATATTATGCCAATTATAAAGGAGCTCTGGAATAATATATCTAGCCCCTGAAAAATTTGGCATAGGTTAAATAAATGATTTAATATATTATTTAAATCAAAACAAATGTCAGAAATTAGAAAACAGAAAAAAATAAAAGGGAGAAGCTTACCTGGGCTCCTCCACTGTGCAGCCCATCCAGCTGGCCGGCCCAGCCAGCAGGCGGCCCAGCCCGTCTCCCTCCTCTGTCGTCTTCGTCCCGACAGAGGGAGGGGAGTGTGGCCGGCGCGCGCGCGCGCCACCGCGCCACGCCACCTCTCTCCCTGCCTGCCTGCCCTCCCCTCCTCGCCTCGATGCCCTGGACGACGCCACGCCTCCCCCCCCCTGCTCTCTCTCACTCGCCCTCGGCTCTTCCCTCCTCTCCCTCGCTCTCTCTCTCACGGCCGAACACCACCGTCGCCGCCGTTCGCCTTAGCAGCCGTCTCCGGCCACCCCTCGCTCCCC